>NC_090662.1:9057967-9360998 GCF_013368605.1 Nyctibius grandis | reverse complement strand
TGACAGTTTATCAAAATTCTACATACCGCTTTCCCTGTCAAAGTCTCTTATTGTTACAGTGTTACAACAAGCAGCATAATGACTCTTTAACAACAGCTTTTCAGTTGTTTGATCTTTCAAGAAAAAAAGCCATATATTCATTAATTGTGGAGATTATACAATTCCACTTCAGGAGGACTGTCTTTACCATTTTGTCACCTCTGCAAAGGAAAGAAAAATCATCATCATCTTCTGGACCCATTCACTGGGTAGTCTCAAAGGTTTACTTTCCTTTGGACAGCTAAGTGAGGTTCCTGAATTAGGAGTGTAATCATGCTGAATTACTGCTGTAGTCCAAGGAGAGGAGAGAGGGACACATTTCCAAAGTAATTCAGAGATCTAGTGCTTTGAATTGAGAGGTCTATGCATCTCTGCAAAAGAAGAAGCTCAGGGACACCATGCAGAACAATACCACCAACTTGGCAGAGAACATTGAGCAGAGAGGGGGCTTGCATAGGGCTACCCAGGAAGTGACTGAACAGGCTCGCAGCCTGCTCAGTTGGATGATAGAGCCTGACAGTATAAGCCCTGTTTCTTCATTCCACCCTAGTCATAATTAAAGATGCTTTGTAAAACAAAAAAATGGTCAAAATCTCCCAAATGAATTTGGAGGCATGTTTCATATATATTTTAGCAAGACTAAGACATTCAAATCTTTCAAATAGCCTGGAAATTGTCATCTTATTTGCACATTAAACATAAGACACCAATAAAATTATCTTTAGATGAATCCTTGTCAAACATTCAGTGAAACTAGGACTGAACTAACACCACAGAACCAGCAAATATAAACAGTCCTTGTGTATTTTTAGACATCCCTAATAATCTCTTTACTGATGGAAAAATGTAGTTTTAAAATAGCTCTGCTGCTTGGGCAAGCAAATAATGTCAATACAGAACAGATGAGTCTATATTTTTCACCTTATGCATTCTTGCCAAATTCGCTATTTAATTTAAAGTCCTGTTAAGGATGAAACGAGTATTTATTCAAATAAAATGGAGGGAGATGCAAAGTCCTAGAGAATTCAATGGCAAAATTTCCTTTGACTTACAAAAGGTCAGAATATTGTCACTCAACAGATCTTGTTCCTTGAACATTTGCTATGTCTACTCATTTCAATTACTTGTGACACAAGGAGTGATAATTGTTCTTTGTTCCTCTTATCCCTTAGTGTTGTTTAAGCAGACTAGATAATTCAACGGACTTCCAGTAGAAATTCTATCTTGGTCCTGAAACAGCCTAAAAAATGGAGTTTTAAAGAGCAAAAATGTTTCATTGAAAAATACTCAGTCAATTATGGTTCTTAATCTGACAAGGGTCCAATTTGCCTAGAAGCTTATGGGCCAGTCACGCAGGATGGCTTCAAGACCACATGCACAAAGGGAGGTTAGTGCCCCACATGCAATGGCATCATCATCTTGACCAGTCTTTTACTGTGTCATCACTACAGACATGCTTTGCAACTCAAAAAATGTTTCACTTATGTCTCAGTTCTAAAGTGATCAAAATTAACCTTCTTTTGAGCTAAGGGTTGGACCAGATGACCTCCAGAGGTCCTACATTATCCTGTTATTCCCTGTACACCATTGCTTTTTGTCGTTACTTTTTCTTTGTTGTAAAGTACTTACTTTGTTTATATATTTATTAGATTAATAATATTATATTAACACTTTACAATAGCAACACTGCAAATTCCTCAGCATGCTATTCTTGATCCAGGAGTAAAGCCTCGCAAGAAACTTGAAGCCAACAAAATCACTCCAGGTATTTCCTAATGTAGCCAAGTCTGCTTACACTAATAGTGTTCAGCAGATGATTATTTATAGCAAATAAACAATGTTTTAGATATTCAGAAAATGCCTTACATTCTGTGATTTTGTACTTAATGGCTCTAAAGAAGAACCAAGGATTTGTATTTCTGGTCTCTTGCTATCTATCTATATCTATCTATCTAGGTGTTAACTTGTTTCTTTGCAGATTGAATTATAATTTCAAAAAAAGTATAAGAAAGTGAGACTTCAGAGATGCCTTTTGTTTTTCAGCAGTTCTGCCTCATGGTCTCCAGACAAACTCCCAGCCTGCTGACCTTCTGTCAGGAAAGTACCATAAACTGACAAGATGATAGCAAAATCCCAGAAGTTTTTATGTTGTTATCAGACTCATACCCATGCCATAGTTCCCTCAGCTCCCAAGTCAACCTGAAACCTTTGACTTCACCTCAGCTGCTCACCTGAGTGTACAAAATTTTACCAGGAGAAAAATATGACAATTGATAATTTTTATGTTTTAATTGAAAACATATATAGTTAATGTTCATGACAACATCTAAGGCTAAACTCTGCATGTGTTTTGAAGAGTAAAGGAGATTTTCCACAGTGCCATAGGTGTGCAAGACTCCATTAGGGGAATTTGAAGAGAGTTCTTGTATCTTTGAAACTGTCTTGTTCGTTTTTCATGGTTCATTTTTCATTAGAGAGGATTTATCCATTGCCACAGTAGCAGTCTCACAGCTGTACAGTTCCACATTCAGGCTCATATTCCTTTTGAGAAACAGTCTTATATCTGTAGTTATTTCTCTACATGTGTATTTACATAGTTGTATATATGTGTATGTACCCTTAGATACATGGTCAGAATTAGATAACCATACTTGAATCAACTTACATGCTGATACTTCTTACTCTTGCTAGTACTCTTATGTGGATGGTCAGTTTTTAGCAGTAGACAAGTTAGATGACTCATGTAAGTTCATATGTTAATATCTTATCCTGGTGGGTCTATATAAAGGGAAAACAGTGTTTGCTGGACTGGAACAACAGAAACTTTCTAGGAAGTCAGAGGACGCAGCACTATAGCTATGAAATCATACTCAGTCCCTGAATATGATACAATTCTTAAGTGTATTTTATTTATAAGTAATAATAATAACAATGCCAATCTGCAACAAGGCTAAAATAACTGATAGAATAACCTCTGACTTATAATGTGCTACAACGCCTGAGTAATCATCTTCTTAACTTTTGGGTAACCTCTCATTGCACATAATAGGAACATTGTTTTGAAAGGTTTAAGCAAGCATAGCATATTACAGACAAAAGAAACACTTAAATTTTCAAACTACTATGCACAAGCATTTGGTGCTGTTGCAGATTTTAGACCCTGTGTTCACAGCGCAGTATCTCTTCAGCTCAACCCTATAGACCATATTTCAGTTCTTCAAATGAATCAGAGCTGCACAATTCAAAAGCAGCACAAAATGATTAATTAGAATCTCTTGTTGTCAAACAAAAGGGACTTAGCATGTGGAGGGAAAGAATGGGAAGGTAATAGGAGGAAAAACAAATCCTGATAACACAAATTAGGTTGGGAAATCTAGCTCACTAGGAAGCAAATAATACCAAGAGCAGCAGAACTGAATAAGCTGGATAAGGCTGATTACAACCATTGGTTCAAACTTTGCTTGTTGAGTTGCATCCAGTGCAGTTTCTCTGAGGTCTAATAGTGTGTGAAGTCAGCCTGGAGCTCTCCAGGACACTACGAAGATTTCTGTCTCTCCTGAAAACCACCTCTCATACACCTTCACAATGGTTATTTTTGGGACTTCTTGCTTTCTCTCATCTAAAGCAGAAATTAGCCAAAAGGTTCAAAAAATGTCAGTGTGGACAGACAAACAAAGAAACAGGGATCAAATAAACCCTATTCTTTTAGAAAACCTGGCTTAATGTGTATGCCACAACTGTGCAAGACAAAAAGAAAGGTAAAACATATATACTGTCTTTAAATAATCTCAAACATTTTAGATTTGGTCACCCTTCTTTTCTCTAGTATTTAGTGCCTTTACCATTAGCTGTCCTAGCGCCACCTGTGCTCCAGTCCTCCTCTCCACTCACTATTTGGCTTCTCCAGAATGCCTACCCCAACCCCAATTTATCCTCCACTCAACCCAGTTAGTCCTGCCTACCCATTTCCTCTCCCCCACAAAAAGAAAATTTTGCAGGCCATTATCTTCCCTCTATTCCCATCCCAACTGGCCTGTCATAAGCGACTGCCAGAGAATGAGGAGAAAGAGGAGAGGAAACTGGTCAAACCAGGACAGTTTTCCAGAAGTTTTTCCTACCCATTTATAAAACACATTCAGCCCTGTTAGACAGGAGATCCACACACACTCCTCCCCTCCCTTTCAGCACCTGACTTTGATACCTACTGTGCTGCACAAAGGTGAATATTTTGCTTCTCTGGTAGACTAGAAAGGCAGCATGTTTGACTTTCTTCTGACATTCCTGTAGAGCACCGCCCTTTTTCTCCCAAGAGAGAATTCTGTCCTTTGGCATGTGACTCATTGCTAGTTGACACCACTGATGCTTTGCCCAGTTAGTCTGCGATGTTTTGTTCTGAATCCCATTTGTGCAGAAGACAAGACCTCTATGGTGAAGCCAGATCTCAGAGACCACAAAGGACATAAGGAGCAATAACACTAGTCTGAGTTTCTGTGTTTCTCTGACTACAGCTCATGTAGCATGTCTAATCTGGCTTTAAATGAAAAAGGTCAAATTATGATGGCAGGAGGATGCAACTTAGCCATATGAGTTCTTATTCTGTTTTTTACAGCCACCTCTCAGTTGCTGTCTGCCAACCGGTTTCAAGTACAGTACTTAGCTGCATTCAGAGCAGTTACTGCAGTATATTTGTGCTCTGTGAGTCATCTTTACGGTACTTTGGACCACTTCTATTCTAGTGCCGAATGTAGTGAAATCTTATCCATTACAAGGTGCATATGTGTCAGTGATGCATTTGAGTAAGATGGAGTGAATTGTAAGACTAGAACAGGCCCTAAGGAAGAGCTGGGCAGAGAGGAACCTCATGAAGTTCAACAAAGGCAACTGTAGGGTCCTGCACCTAGGGAGGAATAACCCCATGCACCAGTACAGGCTGGGGGTTGACCTGCTGGAAAGCAGCTCTGCAGAGAAAGACCTGGAAGTTCTATTGGGCAAGAAGTTCACCATGAGCCAGCAATGTGCCCTTGTGGCCAAGAAGGCCAGTGGTATCCTGGGGTGCATTAGGAAGAGTGTGGCCAGCAGGTCGAGGGAGGTTATCCTCCCCCTCTACACTGCCCTAGCGAGGCCACACCTGGAGTACTGTGTCCAGTTCTGGGCTCCCCAGTTCAAGAAACACAAGGAACTACTGGAGAGAGTCCAGCGAAGGGCTACAAAGATGATCAGAGGACTGGAGCACCTCTCTTATGAGGAGAGGCCGAGGGAGCTGGGTCTGTTTAGCCTGGAGAAGAGAAGACTGAGGGGGGATCTTATCAATGCTTACAAATACCTTAGGGGTGGGTGTCGAGAGGATGGGGCCAGACTCTTCTCAGTAGTACCCAGCGACAAGGCAAGGGGCAACAGACACAAACTGAAACATGGGAAATTCCATCTGAATATGAGGAAAAACTTTTTTCCTTTGAAGGTGACAGAGCACTGGAACCTGCTGCCCAGGGAGGTTGTGGAGTCTCCTTCTCTGGAGATATTCAAAACCTGCCTGGAGGCGACGCTGTGCAACATGCTCTAGGTGAACCTGCTTTGGCAGGGGGTTGGACTAGATGATCTCCAGAGGTCCCTTCCAACCCTTACCATTCTGTGATTCTGTGTTTCCCAATCTCTCCAAAACCACCAAGGTTTTATTCCAAAGGCAATACCCAATGGGAAATAAAACAGGTTTTTGCCTAGTCTGTTATTCGAAAAGAGCATTGGTCACTTCTTGAAATATTTTCTTGGATGTATGTGTGGGGGTTAGGTGTCATTGTTTCACAGAATCACAGAATCACAGAATCACAGAATCAACCAGGTTGGAAGAGACCTCAGGGATCATCGAGTCCAACCGTTGCCCTGACACCACCCTCTCAACTAGATCATGGCACTAAGTGCCATGTCCAGTCTTTTCTTAAACACATTTCTTAAACCCATTTCCTTCAGGATGTTTTTCATGCTAGAATTTGCGAAGTCAATCTCTGATGTCATATGGAAATTGAAGATGTGGCAGGATTATGGCAACAGAGGAGGCTGTCATGAAAGACAAATTAAATACTGTTTTTATTTGAAAGAATAAAATTCAAATTTTGAAAACACAATGGGGAAACTGTTACTGAATCCTGATAACACTGAAATTTTGCTGTAACCTTCATTAGAGCTAAGACTACCTCTGTTTTTTAAAAGTTTATACTTGCAAATGCTCATGTAACAGCTGGACAAGTTATGAAATATTGATTTTCTTGAAAGCCTAGGTAATATACTAGTCAATGTTTCCAGTTTCACCAACTTATTAGTACTTGTAAAAACTTGCTTCTGCTGAATAGTGAAACAAAGAACAGAATCTGTTTTGTTTCCATGGTCTGGTAAAGGTGAAGGATCACTGCCCTAAGGAATAATGGGACAGGAAGTAATTAAGTTCATGTGGCTAATGTAATGAAAAGGCTGATTGCCACTTATATTAGCGTTAGGAAAATTTAGTTGTAAGGGAGACGTCATATGTCTGAACAGGGATGGCAGGTGAAACTGTCTTTCAAGGAGGCTGAAACTAACCAGTAGATACAACAGCCATTAGATTCATGTATCTTTCATCCTTGATCTATAGAAGGGAGTGGGCAGGATGTTAATGGCAGTTGCCTCTTCCCAGGTCCCCCATATGTCACAGTGTTAGCGCAGTCACCTTAAGCATGAGCTGCCACTACCAGCCAGGGCTGCTTGGCAGACAGACAGGCTCTGCCATTACCCTGCTCTGAACAGCAGTACTTGGACACAGTGACTCATCCTAATCCAGCAGGTTACTTCTTCCACCTTAATAAACTTCACTGCTTGCTCTCCTGTTGCACTGGATTAAATTCTAGACAGAATCATAAGACCCAAAAGCAATGAAAGTACCTTAATATCCTTGGACATATGTAACGACTTGTTAAAGTTGCATGCTCTCTGTGCTTGTACTGAGAATTGTAAAGGTAGCGATTGAAAGTGTATGTTGAAATATTTCTGTGTAGACTTGTTAAAATGTGTAGACTGGAAAAGTCTATGGCACATCCAAGTAGTGAGCTGTCTACCACAAGACTTAGTTTAGTCTTTGATGTGCTTTTTTGAGTCCCTTGATATGTGGGTGCAGGAAGAAAAGTTATCATCTTCTGCTTCCCATAAAATATTTCAGGAAGAAGAAAGGAATTTGGTTTCTTGGAAATGCAGCTGAGGCAATGTGGAGGTAACCTCTCAAGCTGATGGAAACTAGGTAAAGGGAAACCAAGACTGGGAATCCGGAGCTTACTGGTGAACAGAATCTTCAGTTTCCTTAACCAAGAAGGATTTCATTGGTTCTTACGAGTTTTAAATTTCCATGAATACTCTATTATAGGTGCTTATCAATGAAAGCTGTTGATTGCTTTTTTCCAGGGAACTGCAGTCCATATCTAACTGAAACTGGAAACTAAGCCTTAATTCCAGTTCAGGATGGGGGGAATCATTATATTCCCCTGTCAGAAAGGCAGAAGGAGAAAAAATTAAAGCTTGATGGAGTGTCCTCAGAAAGCATGAATCCAAGCAGTAGAGTACACTGCAGAGCTCCCAAACCCAGCATCAGCCTCAGCTAGTGCCTCCACATGAGTAGAAGCCAACTCAGACTTGAAAGCAGTATGTCATGTAAGTATGATCTTGAACCTAAGTCTCTGACGCTCGTCAGAGCTCATTAGCATGGTCATAGTTTCATGACTACCTGTCTATTCCGCTCCTGGTCATGGATCTAGCATGCTGTTCTCTGGCTTGGGTGTCCCTACACCATCCTCTACAGTATGCAACAAAGAGGACAGCGATACAGCAGTATTCTGACCATGGCAACTTGTTTATCCACATTCATTAGCACAACCATACTACTTGCAGAGAAGCATGCTTGTTGATTTGTCAGCTGATGACAGCAATTTTACTCACCCTTGAATAAAGGGCTCAACAAGATTGGTCAGTCCAGATCATAGCGTATCTGAGAAATAACCTTCCTCTGAAGGATAGGATCCTCTTGGATAGGATCTCGGGTGGTTTTTGTTATTGTTTTAAACTTTAAACTATAATAGTGTATCTGGGATGCTTGTCAGATTCCCCTGTCAGACACTAGTGGTAGGATAGCCCTGTTGTTATTATGGCGCAGGTGTGTGCCTCAGTTTTTATATATCCATACTGCAGGAGCCACATATGGCAAAACCCCCCAAACACATGCCTTCAGCAAACCAGTTGTGTCAGAGTGTGGGTGCATACAGAATAGCCTCATGAGCATGTTCAGTACTCCTTGGGCAGCATTTTTGCTGGTTGCACCGACATCTGTGCTGCTGTGGTTGTTGTGCTTACTGTCTAAAGAGTTAGTTAGATTAAAACTGGCATGGAGTTATCTATACTAGTGTGTCCGCCTCAGAGATCAGCTGTGGAATATGCTTGTACCAACCCAATCCAACTCTGGAAGAATTCATTTCAGTGCTTTGTGTAAAAATATGTGTCTAGACCTTTCTCATCAATCAGAAAAATGCGAGGATTCTTCTGAGTGTTGTGAGACAGGTACTGGGGTTTCTTTAATCAAATGGATAACTGCAATTAAACTCTGGACGAAAAATCCAGTGGATTTGAGACAGAAAATTAACAGTGGCTGTTAGAAGCTTTGATACAGTTGCTAGAAGTTGCTTTTGTTTTTTAATATAAATAGAAAAATCAATCACCTCAAACAGTGTCTCTAAAGTATTTTAACATATTTCCCCCCCAAAATAGAAGCGCAGACTGAAATGCCAAATGCAGTCCTTTCATTCTATAAATTTTGAGCCCTTGTAGTGTACTGCAATGCAGCATTTACCCAGGACCTGGCCAAAATTGAATATGTGAAAGATATGCGCTTACCTGAATAGTGTCTTCAATCGCTTTACAACATACATACAGTGGCTAACTTGTGTTTACCTGGAAACTACATGAGATGCCAGATATGAATAAATAAATAGCATTTTTTGTTTGTTTTTGCATGCCATTGCAAAAATAAAGGATATTAATGTCTTTATTAAAGCCAAAAAAAACATTAATTTGTGGGAAAATTATATATTTTATTAGTATTCATTCATAATAAATTTTTTAAATTACTTTTCCTTTTTTATCATGAAGTTCATTTTTCTAAGGTTTTCCTTACACTTCTTCTTGCTTGCTTTCTGGCATAAAAAATGACAGTGATTTACAATCCAAGTCTCTAAAAACTCAAGCTTTCAGAAAATGTCAAATGTGAGTCATAAGTCACATGTGTTAGAGGTATAAGAAATATAACATTGTTGAGCATCTTTCTAAAGTTCTAATATGTGTAATGATGCATTATTTGTCTCATCTTATTTTCTAAGTGTTTGATAGATATTGGAAATGCAGAATACAGTAAGGGCTACTGTCACTAGTTACTATGGTGATAAATGCTATCTATCATCCTAATCATACATGATTAGCTGATATTAAAACTGGTCCAGGATAACTAATTTATTAGGATTTTTATCATTCTTTAAAGCATAAAAACTATTAAAAGCCTAATAATTGCTATTTAAACAGGATGAATGCCATCAGATGACTCTTCTGCAGCTAGATAAAACTCTGTTTTTCAGTAGATTTAAATTTTGAATCATTTTTTGCAATATTGTTGAGAAGCTGCAGTTTGCATGAATGTATTAAAATCAGTTATAACAAGAATCTATGCTCTCAGCTAGTAGCAGACATGGCTTAAAAACTGAATTGCTGTCTCTCAAAATGAAAATTGGTCAGGAACGATTTTTCATGGAAAAGGTCTATGCTTTAAAAGTCCTAATCACTCAACCAGTAAAATGAATGTTTTCACCTATATCAGATATGTGGAAATGCAAAGGTGGTAGAAACATAAAATATGTGCAGATTGGCAGAACAGCATTACCATGAAGGCAAACGGTAAATTACATTTTCAAAACAGCTTTCATAGAACCTTAATCTGCTGAGAGATAATTAAACATGAACAAGACCTTTTGGCTGAAACATTGGAGTTATTTACCTGTTGCTAAAATCTGTCTTCAGAGTCTCAGCATAACAATTGAGCCAGGCCCATTTTACAAAAGAGCACTCTTTATTCAAGACTGCACCTTTTGCACCATGTTTCATTTGAGTATCTGTATAAATTCCTCTGACATCAATGAGACTTAAGCACCTATTTAAAGTGAAGAACAAGTTTTAAGAGATTACCTGAATAATAATGCACTTAAGTGGGTACTTTTCTGGATAGGTTTCATATTTGGATGCAACCTAAACAGGAGCTGTACATAAATATTTGATTGTCCTTTAGGGCAGACTCTCAAAGCTGAAGTAATCCTTTCGAGGTGCTGAGCAAGTGGCACATATCATCATGCATTTAGTGAGCTGGTCAGAGAGGAATATAATTACACAAATAAATATTGCTAACTTTATTATTTTTTTTCTAGTTGGACTATAACTGAAACAGTTGAAAGTTGCTGATGGCTGCGGAGGCCTTTCTCTATCATACTATTATTATTTACTTTTCAATAATACTTATAATGTGCTAGTGGTTGATCACACACAAGAAACTCAATCCCTACAGTGTCAGAGTATGAGTCCAGATGAAGAATGGAACTAGCATATTTTTGCTTATTTCCTGTTTGGGGAATACTTTCCTGATCACATCTGCTATCGTTCTCCCACTGCCAGAGAAAAAGAGGGTTCAGCAGTTAAACACTAACATCATTAAGAGCTCAATGCTTTTTCTGCCTTGAATGACTTGGGTGAACCTAGAGATTTCCCTTATTACATATCTACCCCTCAGTTTTCGAAGTGTAACAAGAGACACAGGAAAAATGGGAACAATAACACTGCCTCTCACATGGCTGGCACAAATTAGAGGCTGTTAAGACGAGCTAGCAATAAGTCTCTGAGTCACTCATACGCTACTCCAAGCCAGTGTAACTCTGATGGGATAAAGCTTTATTCATCCATTTATATGAACATTAAAATATATTCATATATTCAAAGATATTTATTCATATTACAGGAGCACCAAAAAATGTCTTAATGAGCCTGGAGCCATTATAGCAGAGACTGTCATAAAATTTTGGAAAAATAGTCTCTACGGCAAATAATTTATTGTGGAAGTACTGTGGAAAAGGGAAGCGATTCGTTTGAGATTCTAAAGACAGTAGTAAGACTGTAAAAGATGTAAAAGCTACCTAATTATCCTAACTCCATAAGTAAGACTATAATTCATGTCTTCTGGCTCCATTACTCTGTGACTCAAGGCATATCATCTCTGATCCTTTCCCTGGTGTGTGAGCCGACACAGGCAGGACGCAGGAACAGCCACAAGACCACGGATAAAATGCAAAGAGCAAATTTATTCCCGTTACCTCGCAAACCAGGGGATCTCCGAAGCAGCACCCGGGGCAAAGGCACGCAAGCGGGGACGCAGACACCGCGGAGCTCGGTTCCTGCTAGACAGAGAGTGAGAGATTTCGGGCCTGCTGCTTTTGCCTGCATATAAAGGATTTCTAGCAGGCGGTAGTTTTCCACAGTGCTTTGATCTTCTTGCAGCAGGGCCGGAATCTCCGGCCTCAGCAATTAGGTGCCCCTGAGTCTTACCACAGGCCTCTGTTATCTAACTGCAGATGTTCTACTTGTTAGGCACACAAGACTAAACAACAGTTAGTAGTATGATATATGTGTTTTTCGATACCCTAGGTGCAAGTCACTTGAGCGTGTTTACAATCCTCCTCGCCAATCTTCCGTTGCATTCCCACACCTGGCATTGTTTTTTTTGCCACCCTCAACCATTCTGTTGTTTCTGAATTACTCTCGAACATAGGAAGAGATGTGTTTCTTTGGTTAGCAACCACTTTTCCTAAGCTTAGTTTCATTGATTCTCTGTGACTTTAATCCTTAATGTATTAACCTAACTCCTGAGAGAATATCACAGTCTCAAGCAGAAGAGGTGTGAGTGATTGGGAGGAGGAGGAGGGAAGGTGCTCAGAGGGTTTCTGACGCTGTCAGTGCGGTGCAGGTGTGCTAGTGAAGTGCACTGTAACTTCTGGCTTTCAGACCAGAAGTCTGAATCTGGTATGAGTATGAGCAAGAGAGACTGTTTTGTACCCAGACTCAGTTTGGAAACATCCCTGCTAAATTCAGCCCAGAAAGAATATGCATTGAAAACAAGAGTCAAGTTCAATGCAAAATAGTTTCTAAAACTCGTGCATGAGGGGGAGTATAATGGAAATGCCAACACAGGGATAATGACAGCAGCTGTAGTAGTGAGCGAGCGTTACAGCCCCTGAACAATACATCATTACGCCACAAGGCTACCTGCCTCAACGCTATCATTTCTGCCAACAACGATGGATTGTTTTGTGAAGTGAAGGACAGATTTCTGAGTGCTTTCACAACGACACCATTGTGGAAGTGTTCTCTGATTTCTTGTTATCTGCTTGTTTGAACTTGTCTTCTTTAATTTCCCTTTGCCATTTAGAGGGAGAATTATGTGGAGTAATAAGAGATAAAAGCTAAAACAATCTAAAAAAAGAGTTTGAATATTCAGAGAAAGGAACAAAAAGTTAATTCAAAGGCAGCAAGGTCAGAAACAGGATAAAATCTATGCTCCACAGGATCATGGTTGCAAATACTAATAGCTTCGCAAATACTAACAGAACTGTTCAAAACTGTTTCAAATGAAACTTTTCAAAAATGTACTTTCAGCTCCACTGAATGTTTCAGGAAAGCTTCTGTTACTATAAAAGTCTTCACTTTTTGTTAAAAAGTTTAAATTTAAAATTGTATTTGGGAAATGTGACATTTCTGCTTGGAAAGTCAATTTATTCTTTGGAGGTTTTGCTTGTGTGTTTGTTTTCACTGATATTTTCTAAAAAATATATATAATTCTATTCTAACATCCTAAATTACAAACTTTGCAGCATTTTCAAATTACCTTCTTTGTGCTATGACAAAGTCTCCATGCTGTCTTTCAGGTGGTAAACTGAAGCATATGGGATTATTAAATATCAAATTGTAATAATTTTGTTTTAAGTAATATTTTCATAGAACCATAAGAATGGCAGAATGTTGAGTGGTCATTTACTTGTCTCTTCTCTACAAAGCACAGAAATATAAATCTAGACAATATTTGAGAGATGATGTCCAATATTTTTTTATAAACTTTCAACACAGGAGAATCGGTAGTTTACCCAAGCACCTGTTCCAGGACTTTACTAATCTGATAATTAGATATGTTTCCTAATTCCTGTCCTACAAATTTGTACTGAAAATTCTGCCTGAAATATTTTGTTTTGAATTAAGTCAGAATCTCTTACAACACGCACACAGATTATGGAGAAAAAAATGAGCATCATCATCTTTAAACTAATTAATTCCATTGCATATATATTCATGTTTCCACTTTATCTTCTTTTTAATGAATAAATAGAATTCTCACAGCCTTTTTACATAAACTGTGCTTTCTATGACTTGTCTTTTTTTCTCCTTTAGCAATTGTCAATTTATTTACATCTATCTTAATACTTGTTCTCAGACTAGGGGTAGTACACCAGCTGAGGTCTCACCACTGCTTAGTACAGCGGAATAATTACTTCCCTTGTCATGCTGTTCATATAGCCCAGAATGAGAATTGTCTTTTGTGCAACCACATTATCTTGTCGACTCATAGGCAGTTTGTGAGCCGTGATGACCTTGGACCTCTCCTACTGTACTGCTGTTCCTCCAGTTATTCTCCCATTTGTATTTGTGCACTTCAGGTTTCCTCCACAGATATTAATATTCATGGCACTTGTCTCTATTGAATTTCAGCCTCATGGTTCAAACACTTGCTGCAGTTTAGCAGGATAGTTATGAATTCTGATCCTTTCCTCCAAGGTACACACATCCCTTCTCAGCCTGTCATCCAAGAACTTTTGTACGTGTGCTTCATTCCCTCATCGAAGCCACAAATAAAAAGATTGACCAGCACTGGGACCAAGGCAGATCTCAGGGGTGCCCTACTCAAAGTGGCTTCCATGTTTGACAGAAAAAGGATTGAAAATCACTCCCTAAGTGCCATTTTTCAGCCAGTTACACATTCACACACAGTGACTATAATTCCTTACTTTGCTGATACAGAATGTCAAAAAGCTTAATAAAGTCAGAATACTTCACATTTGCTGCTTCTCCTCCATCTGCTAAGCAAGATCATTCATCAGAGAAGGAAATTACATAGGTTTGGCATTATTTGCTTTTGGTTGATAGATCCATGTTGGACATTTTTAAGTATTGCATTTTGCTTTAGTTTGTTATCTACCGATTATTTAGCAATCTGTTCTAGTATCTTCCCAGCTACCAAAGTTAAAATGACAGGTATATCAATTTTGTAGGTGTTCCTTCTTTATGTGTGAGAGTAGGTACCATGTTTTCAGTAAATTCACACTTTATTTAGCCTGCTAGAGAAGTAACCACATTTTCGAAATAGCTAAGCACAGCAGGAAACTGCATGTTATGCAGAATTTCATCATAAATGTTGCAAAGGGAAACCAGCACTTGAAAAGCCATCTCTGCGTCATTTTCCAGTGTCTGGCAATACACTAGCAATTAGAAATCGTGTTTGTGTCACCTCACTTGAGTTCATATTATATTAATCCCACTCTTCCCTCTTTTTCAAGGATCAGAGAGTATTTCCACTACTTCTGATGAAAACCCAGTGTGCTTTGCGGCCAAGGGAGGCAGAGGAGTTCACCATCCTTCAAAGCATTCAAGACTGCTCTGCATACATGTTCTGTTTGAACAGAACATTTCCTTCCCTAGCCCACGTAAGCATTATTCATATCCAGCTGTTTTGGGGTTAGTCAGTCTGTTCCTCTTTCTACACAAAATGTTTATTGAAACAGGGACTTGAACCCTTGCTGCTCCGTTTTTCAAATAAATTTTCAGAAAATGACAGAAAATATCTTTGGAAGATGTATCCGACCCAACACAGACACATACCATTTCAATACCTCCATCTCAGATGGTAGCACTTGACCTCTTTTTTAACTAATCATGAGAAATTGGTGTTTTTACACATCTCTCTTTGGATTGTCTGACTCACACCTTAGGAGTAGGGTTTCTCTCTACTGGCTAGAGAAAGCTGAGGCTTACATATTCAGATATAGACACTGGGGAAAGACATTGCTTAATGAGGCTAATTACAGCCTTTCTGTCTCCCCTAAACTGGAAAATCTCACCAGCGTGAGAGGAAGCTTCTCTGACAGAATAAAATTTGTCATAATTGATATATTCACACCAAAAACTTTGGTTTGACAACTGTGTATTTTTGATGTATGACCATGTAATGAGAAAATACCAGTTGCATTTACTTCTGCACATTGTTGAAGCACAGCTTAAAATCAATTTTTAAAATTAATCTTTGTAGAAAATTATACTGTGCATCTATGAAAAAATGTATTCATGCTTATAACCCTAAAACTACCAAGTCATTAAAGGATCCTACTCAAGAAATCCTAAGCCAAGTTAGAACAAAACATATTAGGCTGTTTTTAAATTATTCCCATGAAAGACTCCTGATCAGTAGCCAGCCTGAAGAATGTAGCTCATTTTTGGTCTGAAGTCATAAGCATCTAAACCAGTTTTACTCAGATCTTCACTCCTCCCCAGAACTGCTGCTGAGCTGTAAATAAGACTGGAAAATTCCAGTTCACAATTCAATTTTCAAAATGTTACAAAAGACTGACTGGAAATACAGGCATGGAAAGCAGGGAAACTGAGAACAAAAATCACATTTTAACCTTAACTGTACCTTTTATAAATTCTATCATTAAAATAGCCCTCATTAAATGATTAATTTATCTATAAGTTTAAGAACAGTACATATCATTGCCTAAATTTCAGTTAAAATATTGAAGTATATTGTTTGCGTGCCAGACCATAATGCTTTCATACTGAAAAAAGGTGTAGGAGGTGGAATGTTTTAACATTATTGTGTGGTGTCTCACTGATTTTTTCCATAAAAATATTTGATTTAACAGTGTGGGTATTCATACAGTAAATTAAAACCTAAAATTGCAAGGAATAATATGACTTTAATTGCCTGACAGGACTGGGATTATTTCTCACATTGTCTCCTGCACAGCTAAATATAATCTTCCTAAAGAGGAAATATATTCACTGCTGAATAAAGTGAACTGGGTTAATACATTGAGCTCTAGGAAGTCCCTAAATAATGTGGTAGAAAGTATAAGCATTTTTCACCCCTTTGAAGATCGAAGACAGGGGGCTGGTTGTTGTTAGGTGTTAGATTCATAAGCTATACTTAGGTGAGCACTGAACTGATATTGCAGGACTAAGCCTTACAGGAGTAGAAATCTTAGAATAAAAAGAAAGGCACAGGGACAGGGATTTTTTTGGGGGGTGTGTGTCCTTCTTCAGACATACCACATCCTGTGAAATAATTCCCAGGTTCAGCTTGCCTTTTATAACCTTGTAGCTGAAATGTGAAATTTCTGTTTTTATCAGTAGATGTTGGTGAAGCTCTAAAGGAAGAGAGCTCTAGACGAGGTCCTCATGCTCGGACACACAGTAGTTGCCTGAGGGGTTTGAGTTTGGTACCCGTTCAGTGTTCAGGCATAATTCTTTGTGTTGCTGGAAGAATCAGCTGTGTTTAGACCTACCAGAACTGGCTCTGAAAACTTTGTGTGAAATTCAGCTCCTGGAAGGAAAGTCTATGCCATGGGTGCAGATATGGGTGAGCTGATTACAAAAACTGAGCAAATAATCTTAATCAAGCGGATGCAATGCCCCACAAAAGCAACAGTACCATTTCTAGATGCAAGTTGAGGTACCAGTGTGATTCAGTGTAATTCAGTGAAGCTTGCCACAGAGACTATGATAATATTGGGATTTCTGTTCTGTGCTCTTAATGCAGTGCCGTGTGAGATTCACAACAGTGACAATGTGGGTGGCATGAGCCATGCCAGGTGGGATGCTGTGCCAGGTGCTCCGAGTGTCAAAACCTCAACTCTGACATTGTCTCTCTCAATAGCCAGGACCAAGACATTTAATACGGAAATACTGTCTGTCCCTGTACGAGTGTAGGGATTTTTCTAGAAGTAATTAAACTCTGGAAATAGCTGATAGCTAGGCATGGAAATCTCAGTAAGGATATGTGAGAAAAAAAAGAATTAAGGCACAACTCCAGGCAATTCCCACTACACGAGGGATTTTCCAATTCATATCAAGCTTTTCTGACCTGGACCTTGCAATACGAAGGTGGAGTACAGCCCTCTGGGGATGGCAGCTTCCTCACTGAAGAGAAGTGCTCCAGTGAGTAATGTGTATACCCGAGTAAGGTATCCCAGGGCTGGGGTATCCCCAGGGCTGGGGAAATCATGAAGGTCCAATCTGTGTATTTCTTCAAGAGAAGTTTGCTGGGGGGAGGGAAGTACTTATTTGTTTGTTTCTGTATTTCTTCCCTGCCCATCCTATAGCACATAATCAGCCCCATGCAAATAGAAAATCTTAATTAAATAGTTCTAAAAAGTCAATACCTAATTGCCTCTCTAGATGTGATGTTATTCCAGACACGTCAGCTATTCATTGTAGAAGGTAGTCCTGACCTTCTGAAATCAGGAAAAGCAGCTTTTGTCCGCTGTTTCTTCCTCCCTCTGCTCCCTTTGATTGTTACAAGCAAATAGTCATTGTAGAGAACACCTGTGCTCTGCAGATACCTGGAGCTTCCCTGTGGCACTTAAGCCTTTGAGGCGCTGTAGCATCTCTATCATTATGCTCAGAACAGATTGCCCCAGTAATTGACACAGAAACATGGACTGCCGCATGGGGCGAGATGATATGGGGAGTAGATGGAGTAAGATGTGTTTTTATTTGGGCTGTAGCAAGCTGCTGATCAAAGAATCGAATTCTAGTGAACAACCCACCAGGCATACTAGGAAAAGTTTGTAGATTCAGTGTTAGTCTCAGCTGGCAAGGAACACTAAAATCTATAACTATATATGGTAGGTTTGCTAAGAAAATGGTATCTTTGAGGGAAAAAATTGGAATACCCAGGAAGTCCAATAGCTTAACCATAAGTAGAAAGAATCCATTCTACTCCCTGTTATATTCTCTGCTCTGCTATTTGATCTCATTAACTCCAGTAATTTCCAAAAAAATCCCGTGTGTCATATTTACAGATGTGTTCTTCACCTTGGCTTCCTAGGGAGTGTTGGGTACCCTGACACAGAGTAAAAAGCGATGAGTGTCAACCAGAGCTTCCAAGTGTTTCTTCTACATCATGTCCCTGTTCTGTGTTTTGCCTGGGACCCAGGTATCACAATGGGGTTGCTGTTTCGCAACACTTAGCCACTGAAAACTTATGATGGAAAAACTCATACAGTCAGAAAAGTCATCGACCATTCAGTCTGCATTTAAGCAACCGTATCCAGCCCCTAGCCAGCGGAGCCCAGAGAGTGCAGTTCCACTGTTAGGCACCTACTTCAGGAGAGCCAAAAATCAGTCTCGTTACCCTCGACCATAACAGCTGCTGGACCCATAACCACTTGACCTACTGGTAGATACTTGCATGTAGAGGACTAAATTTAGAAGTCTTAACATAAGGAGTAACTATGACTCTCTTAAGAGAGAGAGAGACTGAGAGTCTCTCTCTCAGTTCATAGTTACTGACTGGCTGGGCTGCAGAGGACATCCCTCCTCATGGTCCTGCCGGATGTCCTTCAGGGTAACTGAGTTGGCCTCTGCCCAAGGTGACGGAGTTAATAGTTACTTCCCCCCTATCAAGGGGACTCACTGACCACTTGATAGTAACTCCAGAGGCGATACAAAAGCTTTTTCATCGATTAAGTTCATTGCCTTTCCTCACCCACAGGCTAAAGTTGGGCAAAGTCAGACGAGCTTTGGAAGGTGGTGCTCTCTGACTTATACACACCTTCACATTGATTTGGCAAAATGGGCCGTCCGACATAAGCTTTGTTCGTTTTGGTCACCACACAAACACATCCAAAAGATTGGCAAGATACTGAGGTCATAGATTTCAGCCTGAATTCCTCCAATGAGTTGCTTAGGGAATAGATTTTTACGCATATTTAAAACCTAAAGAATTTGTTTCTGTTTTGGTGCTTGTCTTCAAAGTTATCTACTTTGGGGAGGGAAGTGGGGTGCTGAGTCTTAAATATTTTCCTAAAGACCACCCAGGAAAGGTTGTCATGGCAGAGAACTGAACCCAAACAACCCATGCTTCAGCTATCAACATAATTACAGAACTTCCAGAGCGTATCACAATCCACTGTTTCATAAATAGTCCTCTTTCTACCATTGCTTGAAAAAAACCCTCTGTGTATATATGAAACACAATATCAGAGAAGGGTAACCCATGTGGCATTTCAGACAGTAGTAAACAATCATATCTTTCCTTGGCAAGTGTGGCTGACTTGACCATTTCCACAAAGAAGGACTGACTTAATTTGAAGAAACTTTCTATACATACACACATGAGCCAGAGAAAAGCCAGGGAAAATGTAATTTTGTTTTATACATACATCTAGAGAAATCCAGGTGCATTCAAGCCTGACTTCAAACTTTTGGCAACTCTAATTCCAGTTCAAGTCTTTGCTTGTTACAGGAATTTTGTGTGAATGGACACTGCTCATCAGTGTCATGAATATGATTGAATTCAGGCCAACGCCTGCACTTCGAATTAACGTTCTTCGCCTCCACTAAGAACTCAACCATAAATTTTCAAATAAGGCCTGGCTGAGGCTCAGTGAACCATGAGTGGAGATTTTCTTATGTAAATAAGATAGCAGTCAACTCATTTAACAAAACTTCAACAGTAATTGAGCAGCAACTAGCTCATATTGCGTCTTTCACTTCATCTTGTACTTGATTAAATAGACAAGGGCTTGGCTGTGTTCCCCCTTTATTTTATCAAGTCCTTACTTGTCTGATATCACTTGAGGCCTGACAATTGTTTCTGATGGAAACCTGTGCCAAACTAATTGTATGTTTTTTTCTAGATCCTTACTGGACAGCTTCTAATTCTGAGTTTTTTATTTGCACTAGGTAATGAAGGCTCAGGTCCAAAGATATTATTTTGCAGGAACAGATAAATACCTGGTTTAAGATGCTATCATGATACTAGGAAGGATCTTACCGGCCACTGTTTCTTTTGTTGTTGTTGTTGGTTTTTTTCTAGATGAGTATTCCTGTTTTCTTTTGAGTATTGGATCACATGCCCAATTAGGTTAAATCATCATTGTACTACTGATGGAAGTGTATCTACAACAGAATTTATGTCAATTTCTGTATCCTGTCTGTCCTACAGTTTTTCATGAATAACACTAGTAGAGTGTTGTGTGAAAGCAATTAACTATGTGTGTATGTGTGTGTTTGTGCTCATGTGTGCGTTTTCATTGCATAATATTGTGCACCTGTATAAAAAAGACTTTTGCAAAGAAAAAGAAGTTACATTTGTGACACAGGACTATATATAGCACATTCTGATACTCAAATTCATTACAAAAGTCACACAATCTCCAAGGAGTGTCTGCACATTGCTACAGTCCAGTCTGGTTTTCACGTTAATGCTTTGATCAGGTCATGAAACTGATACTGAGGGAGAGCTAAGAAAAGGGCTAGGGAGGCAAGAAAAGAAAAGAACAAAAGCTTCTTAGCTGAAATAGCTAAAAAAAAAACAACAAAAAAAAAAACCCTGGAGCTTATGCAAATGTAGTGTCTCTTTTAGTGCATTTGTCCAGTTTTAAAAGTACCTAAATGTTATGCTTTCCAAAATAATTTGTAATGGAAAGTGTAAGAGGCTTCAACAGCTGGACTAAATTATTCAGTTCAAAAGAATGTAAGTGTGAGAGCGTGAAATAATGTAACACTATTTATATACTTCAGCAAAGGCTTGATGCTTGCGCTGAGCATCCGAGTTATCTAAACCACATAGTCTGGCTAAGAAAATCATCTTTCTTACACTTAAAAAATATATCTGACCGTCACCACTGCAGGAATTTAAAGATCTATTTACATTTTTTCTTTAGATAGTCATATTGCAACCACACACAACTCTACCAATTTGCAAAAAGTTGAGGAAGTAAAAGTATTTACCAAATTAGGGTCTATATCAAGAATTAATGACATTATTTGAAGATTGTCCTACAAAAGAGAGTTCTTCGAAAATTTTGAAGGGTTTTTTTTTCACCAAATTGATAATCAGTATCTCCTCCCTTAGGTGCAACTGACCTCTAATCCATCACTATCTATCACAGCTTTTGGACTCAGCAATGCTAGATGTGATATGTGAATTAAAATACATTCCTTCTCTCACTACAGATGGATAATGAATTATATTACATCAGGAATGGAAACATAATCTATAATTAGGTTTGGATGACACCTCCTCTTGTAAGAACATTTCCCATGTTTTCAGTTACTATTAGAAATGTTTTTAAATTTGACTGTTCAAGATTACATTTTTTATGCTGGTATCTGCTTCTGGCTGCTTTTTATAGTTATAACCAACTTTATTCAGCTGTTTCCAAGAATGAAACTAGGAAAAAAAATGTTGTTTTTATCCATATTAAAACTCCCCTAACCTTTGAGAAGATCTAATGTTTTCACACTGTGGAGCAGGAATTAGAGAGATGGCAAGGAAGTAGGCTATTATATCAGCCCTTTTACTGTCCCCATAATCACCTTGCTAAGGAATAATATTAGTCAGCAAATCCTTGTTGATGGTTCACATCCATCTCCTCTATATTCTGTCTATTCAGAGGAGGGGCTGGAAGGAAGAAGCTGTTTTTTCCATGTAATTTTTGAGAGCTTAATGTCTTTCTCTCTCAACCCACCAATATGGTTCCCTGCATGTATTGGAATCAAGTATGTGAATGCAAAGAGGGAGGAGAACTGAAGAGAAGCATAATATTAAGCAAGGAGATTGTGCAGAGAAGGGCAGTAACAGGAGCTGCATGAGGCAGTTGGTGGAAGAGGGTTATAGTCTGGACCTGACTTGGAAAGAGTATCAGGGAATGACACAGGGATGAGGTGGACTGGGAATCAATGAGGTGGTAAGATCAGAACAATCTGTGTAAGCATGAAACACAGGAGCAGGTGGGTAATGAAAAATTAATCTGTTGATTAACTGGGACCTCCCTCGAAAGAGCTGGAAGGGGGAACCCTAGATGAAGGACAGAAACTGGGAATGACTGCCAAGGGGAAATGTGAAAGAGCTTGGACACTAGCTGAGTGGAGAAGATTGGGTGGGATGAACATAGAGGGGCAGGGTAAGGATAGTGGGAGCAGATAGGGAGATAGGTAGGGGGAACTTGGGCAGGAAATCCATCAAGGGAAATGGAGCAGCAGCTGATTGAATAGATATCTGACTTAGATGAGACTTTCTGTGGTGTCAGCCAGGGCAGAATGGCTGGGGAGCGAGAGTGGTTCACTCTGAGGGCACAGAGAGTTCATGACCAAGGAAGAGACGTCCATTCCTTAGCTCCCCTCAGCTGCTTCTGGTGCTGAGCAGTGTGAGAGAAGATAATGCACTATTCCTATCATCTTTCCAAATGGAAGAGCCAAAGGTGTCCAAAGGTTGTGATAGACTTGTGGCAAATCAACGTTATTCCAAACTGTGGCATAACTGTTGGTTTGTCTAGTGGTAGTGTAAGTAAATATTTACACACAGACATAAACACTACAGGGATATTATTTCGTTTCAAAATCAAGACCCAGAAATTAGGGCTTTTCAGAATTAAGACTCTCTTTTAAAACCCTGGTAGCTTCTTTTAAAGCCCTTTTTATAGATAGACAAAAGATTCAATATTATCATAACTGTAAGTTAAAGATAAGCCCTCCTATTTAATTAATTCTTGACCTCTGTTTGAAATTTGCCAAGTATATTTGTGCTGTTCCAGGACTGTACCTTTACTGTAGCAAAAACTGAAGACTCTTTTTTTCCAAAACTGGGTCATGGCTAAAGCAAATATTTTGCTACCAGCTTTTATTAAACATATAAAAGCTTGCCAGATATATAATATCTTTACAAATCTTTAAAAAGCGTAAGAAGAGCATTGGGGTTTTTTGTTTGTTTTTTGGTTTTTTTTAGTCAGGGAGAGAAAATCTATTCAACTAGTTCATTGAACTTGGTGAACTATTACAACATTATTGCACAGAAATATATTCTGTTGCTTAGTATCCAGGATCCTTAAAGGGGACAGACAAGGGTCTCCAATAATAAGCTTTATATAAATGAGTTCCTATGCTACTGTGAGCTGTAGAAGTTGTGCTTTGCTCCTATGCTTACCCTAGGGAATATAGCATGGGGAAGTAAAAGAGCTAGAGCATAGCAAGGCCTCCTAACTTTCTGATTATATGTGCTTCAGGGACTGTAGGAAAGACAGAATAAACTATAAGAACCCTTTAGGCATGCCAGCCTCTATAAGTATGTCAGCACATGCTGGGGGAGGCTATGTGGTGGTGCTGTCAGATATTTTGCCCTCAGCTGACCCATGGGGTGGTCATTCTGCTCTTAAATTCCACCTCCTGGAAAATCTATCCCTAAAAAGAAAAATCAAGCAGTGAAATCACTGCAGAGTTCCCAATGCCCTCAGTTATGCCAACAACTTTAAAAAAAACCAAAATAATTATTTAAAAAATTAATTTTTCACTCATTGAAGACACTGTTTATTTCTTTACTGTAATCCATGGGGTATGTTTAATGGACAAGGAACTGGACACCAGGTCTCCTCCTGCAAGTGATGTAACGCATAGGCTTTAGACTCTGCTTGCCTGTTTTTTCTCTCGATCTCTAAACAAGTACTGTAATGATGCCATTGTTCTAGCACAACAGATTGAGAGCATTATCCTTCATCTAGACTGGTCTCAGAGTCAATTCGATCTTTTTGAAGATGTGGCTTTGAGTCCTATGAGAGAGACATGGACAGGTTGAGATGAGTGTTCATGGGCTATGCTAGGTGAGTGTTCGAAGCGAAGTGCTGAAATCACTAGTTTGGAGAAAAAGAGATTGAGGGGCAACCTCATTGCTCTCTACAGCTTCCTGAGGATGGGAAGTTGAGAGGGAGGTGCTGATCTCTTCTCCCTGTTATCCAGTGATAGGACCTGTGGAAATGGTTCAAAGCTGTGTCAGAGGAAGTTCAGATTTGATATTAGGAAACATTTCCGTACAGAGAGGGTGGTCAAACACCGGAACAGGCCTCCTAGAGAGGTGGTCAATGTACCATGTCTGTCAGTGTTTAAGAGGTATTTGGACAATGCCCTTAATAACATGCTTTAACTTTTGGTCAGCCAAAAGTGGTCAAGAAGTTGGACTAGATGATTGCTGTAAGTCTCTTCCAACTGGAACTATACTATTCTCTTCTATTCTATTTTATTCTAAAGAGTCATGGTCATGCCAACAATATTATTTACTTTTTTGCAACCCTTGTGTTTTCTGCAGGAACCTCTATCATGTATATTCAGAGAAAGACTTTTGGTAACATAAGTGGAAGGACAGTTAGAGGTAGCCCAACAGGTGGCAGGATTTATTGTGGACTGGGTGCTTAGCTGCTCCAGACTGTCAAAGTATCCACAGAATTTCAGGGTGTTGTTAGGCTCTATAGATTTCAGTAGGTTTCAGGCTGGAGGAAGAGTGGTTAGAAAGCGGCCCGGCGGAAAGAGACCTGGGGGTGTTGATCGACAGCCAGCTAAACATGAGACAGCAGTGTGCCCAGGTGGCCAAGAAGGCCAATGGCATCCTGGCCTCTATTAGGAATAGTGTAGCCAGCCGGTCTAGGGAAGTGATCGTCCCTCTGTACTCGGCACTGGTGAGGCCACACCTTGAGTACTGTGTCCAGTTCTGGGCCCCGCACTTCAAGAAAGATGTTGAGGTGTTGGAGCGAGTCCAGAGGAGGGCGACCAAGCTGGTGAAGGGTCTGGAGGTTCTGACCTACGAGGAACGGCTGAGGGAGCTGGGGTTGTTTAGCCTGGAGAAGAGGAGTCTCAGAGGTGACCTTATTGCAGTCTACAACTACCTGAAGGGAGGTTGTAGTGAAGTGGGAGTCGGCCTCTTCTCCCAGGCAACTAGCGATAGGACAAGAGGACACAACCTCAAGCTTCACCAGGGGAGGTTCAGGTTGGACATTAGGAAGAATTTCTTTACAGAAAGGGTTATTAGACATTGGAATGGGCTGCCCAGGGAGGTGGTGAAGTCACCATCTCTGGATGTGTTTAAGAAAAGACTGGACATGGCACTTAGTGCCATGGTCTAGTTGACAACGGTTGGACTCGATGATCCCTGAGGTCTCTTCCAACCAGATTGATTCTGTGATTCTGTGGTTCTGCATACAGAAGACATATGAAAAGTTCTGAAGATTTAGGATTTAGTTGCCTAATGTCACGTTACATCCTTGTGTTCTTTTGCTGATTTAACCAAGGTGCCTTGCTGAAAATTATAAGATCTTTGGCAGAGTGATTTCACTTGAGTAGCGTATCCTGGCTAAGTCTACACTCATATTTCAGGTTAGCCCATAAATCACCTATTATTAGCTCCAGAACCAAGAACTATATCTCCCTTTTTGTGTCATCACTTGTCGGCTGCCCCAAAGCCATCCTCAATGGATGGCAGGGAATGTATAGCTGAAACACACGCATATTCTTTGCACCCTGTAAAGACAAGCCTTTGGTCTGCAGATTCAATTCTCTTTACAAGATGGTTTCCACATGCACATATTTGGATGCTGGTTCAATGCCTTAGGCTTCCTGCAAAAAGAGAAGATAATCCCACCAGGAAGTGAAACTGGAATGGACAGTGAGCAGTGGGTTTTGTACTAAGATGTTCAACAGATCCTTCTGGATCCTGTTCTGCTTGGATGGCTGGTTGTGGCTGTATCCATGTTCTTAAGGGCAGATGATGCTAAGATCAGAATTGCCGATGGATATAGAAACAGAGAAGATCCTTCCTTCCACCCCTGTTTTATGAACTTAAAGCTAAAAAACACCTCCCCAAAAAAAAACACCACCAAAACACAGAAAACTGAGCACTCTGACTAGCTACGCTGCTGTGGGACATATGCAAGTGGACCATGGTATACAGGCTGCTCGTGCACTTGTCAAAAGAAGTCCAAGTTATGAACAAAAAGCATAAACCTCTGTACTTAGATAAGAACAGGTTTAATATTTTTCTGCCCTACATATCCTTATGTGATGGGTTAAGCGCCACTTTTTAAAGGGCAAGTTGAGGGGGGAGATTTCAGCGGACTAGCTCAAACTGAAAATACTGAGTTCAAGATAAAGCCAGCTGAGACTAAACTGAGAGACACATGGATACAAAGAACATGGTATTATTAATGCTTATAACTCTTTAGGCCTATACAGTTCAATGACAGTTTCAAAAGGATGTACTGATAAAGGATTTCCTGGTAGTTTGACACAGTATGTGGTGGTTCCAGTAAGCCTCTTGCTGAACAAAGAGCACTGGGGAACTTCTGAAGCATGAATGGATGACTGACAGTGCTGAGCCTGAGAGGGAAGCACTTTATCCAGGCTTTTGTCACTTTTTTCAACTAACTGCGCTAATACTCAAGCTGCCGTCTAAGCAATTGCCTTGTTAGTAAGAGCATGAAGTCAAGTCCTAACTGTTTGCAAAGTTTGTGATGTTTTCTTCCCAGGTCTCAGAATGCCCAGAAACCTCAATTGGAAATTGAGCAAAGATAGTTGTGCTTTTTGGGCTGGATTCAATATATGTCTGGGATCTGGAGATTCTCCATTGCTGTTCTCATGCCCACAGCTCACCTCAAAAGTGTGGTGAGGTTCAGAATCAAAAAAACCCAGCTGCCAGCTACAAAGTTTGCAAATGTGATTTTTGTTCTTTCATGGGATCAAGCTAAAATCTGTGGCACTTGAAGTCCAGTGAGAGATGTAGCAGATCAGGCCTCTCTGGCTTTGCCAAGTCTTACATAAATGAGGCTACATGTCCCTTTTCTCTGGCAGTCTCCCCTGAGCTTGTGTCTTCCTTCTCCTGCAGCTGGAGTCTCCTCGCAGAAATCAACCTTACAGCACTGAGAAGTGCTGATCCAGTGTGATTTGGGAGATGAAAAGATAACTTGACATGAAAAATTTCTGATTGCCTCAGGGAAGCTGAAAGAGGATAGGAATGTTTCCTCTGCGGGAGGCTTGGACATCCTAGCGAAAGACAGAAAGAGAGAAAGGGAGGATAATTAAAATAGTTTCTCTGCAGATTCACTGAATCATGTCAATTCAGAACTAGAGACACTGTAGGAGGGACAAGATTCACTGGATCAAGGAGCTGCTTATAAAGGAGGAACAAATTAAGAATATTTAGCATGAAAATTAACACTGGAAGCTAAGCTTAATACTGACCCAGATACAGATAGAAAGCTACTCCCTGAGTAAAATAAAATCATTATTGGCAGGATGAGTTAAGGAGTAATGATACTTGAAGAGCAAGCAGGAGGGGTAGAACCAGGACCTAATCAAATATGAACACATTAAACAGGAAAAGAAGTGTAGGCCACACAGTATTACCACAGGCAGCTAGAAAAGCAGCACGGCCCCACCAAAAGAAGCCCTATGGGTGCAGCGAGCACCGCAAGCAAGCCTGATGTACTGGCTTAGGCTCAGAGCCACAGTGCTGTGGTCAGGCAACTTTTGGACCGTGTTTGCCAGCTCAGGAGCATCAAATGAGTGATTCAGGACCCGACAAAACTCTCTCATGGAGACACACCCTTTTCTTCTTCTGCAGGAACCATGGTGGAGTCTGGCTCTTACTAGTACATTCTTGGATCACAACTCATTGCAGTGCAATCACAAATGCTGTAATGAGGCATACAGCACGCTAGAAACCAACCCTGAGAGACCATTACTGATTTTTTCCCAGTATAACCCCTCACACTACCGTAGCTGTACTATTACAATATGTGATATGCTTGCCAAAAAAAAAGCCCACCCACAACCCAGGAACGATGAACATACAAGGAAAGCCTGGCAAGTGTCTCTGGGAGATTGTTAGGGCCCTGCATGTTCCCTAGCTGCTTCCCTAGTGTAATGCCCTTGACAGATCCCCTGTCGCCTGTCTTGTCACTGTGTCATGGGTATGGATGTTATTCTGCCTGTTACACTTAAATAAGCCCATGTGTGCTAATTGAATGGTGATTCTTGTCACCAGTCTGCACTGCATTTATGGACAAATTATCTCGGAAAAATGTTCATCCCCAGGAACCATGGCAAATACATCCTTTGAAGATGATAGAAGATAATCATCTTGGATTAGTGGTGAATTTGAAAACAGCATGGATAGGAATCAACCTATTCTTTAATGCTTTAAGCAAATTTCTTTCATTGCAATCAATCCTGTCTATAGTTTCCAGAACTTTGAACAAGCTAAATGCTGTCTTTGTCATTACTGTGTCTTTAAATGTATTGGATGAGCTATTTGGCAGCCAAACATTGTTCATTACTTGCTTTTACATACTTAAGATTTCCAGTCCCACCTATTAAGACATTGTCTGTCAAAAAAACACAAGTAGTCACTGCTTCAGGCTAGTGGTCAAAGGATCAAATGTTTTAAGCCTTCAAGCACCTAAGATTTGGCCTGCAAATTCTCAATATGCCTGCATTGCCTTTTCTTTCATAAGTAGCAGCTTCAACTGGCTCAAATGTCAGTCATGGGAAGTTCACTGTAGGCTGCAACACCTCCCACTGCACTTTAAGAAAAAAGGTAAATGCTCACAGTTTTCTCAGCATGTTCTGAGGTCTCCACTACCACCAGCTAAGTTAGCTATTTTAAAGCTAGTTTAAGTAAAACTACACTGTTCTGCAGTGATGAAATACCCTCTGTCATTTTCTATTAAAAAATGCATGAGCCCCTTTCTTCATTACACAGAGCTTTAGCATATACTAGATGTTACTTCCACTCTAATAACACCCAAAGGGTTGAACATATTTATATGTACATATACATGTTTCCAGTAGCTCTGAATTTTCTTGTAGCCTTCCCTCTTTAAGTCTCTGGTAATTCAGCTGTGAAATTAAAGAAACATGGGACACTGTAGTGAGCTCTACTTTCTTCTTCCTCTTGTGAAGAAATCTTAATAATGTTAAGTTTATGGCTGTCTATACTAAATAGGAAATGCAAAATCCTATAGCTTAAGATAAAGAGCCAAGCTTCTGTAGCCAGTGGCTGGAACAGCTCATTTTCTTTTGAATTAATCCAGAGAAGTACTTGCAACATGTCAGTGAAATACCTTACACTCTTAGTAAATAGGAGAAACCTGCTAGTGTTGCCTTTTTTTGTGGTAGCTGGGCTTTCTTTGATTTTGGTACTAAAACATCATGGAGTATCCTAACAAAGGTTCCTAGACTCATCCCACCTAATTAAAGGCATTTAAATTTGGACCCTACTTACCTTAGATCCTCTGTGTGGTAGTCTAGGTGAAAAGCTAAGCACCTCTACAGAGTAATTCAGCCCCTCCAAGATATGAAGAAACCTCCACTAAGGCTAGAATTATCCTACTCTCTCTAGGTTTCTAATGGAAACACCTCATCAGCTATTAAGCTAAATGGGGAAAAAATCATATCTGACCATTTACATTTACATGACTTTTGAATATTGGCTCCCCATCATTTAACAAGCTTTACTGATGCTATTACAGTTTGACTGATTTTGATGTTCAACAGTACATGATGTATTCATAGTCTGCAAAACTCAGAACCTTTTCTAGAGCACAGAGTAGCTAAAAAAATCATGGGTTCACCATTAGGAAACTAAAGAGTGTTATAACACAAACTTGAGGGATTATGTTAGCTCTTACCATGCTCCCGGCTTTCTAAGCAGAGGCAGTTTTACGCAAAGGCTATTGCGAGAGAGGGCTAAGTGGGACTGGTGGGGAACATGTATCTTCTACCAGGCTCCTGCTGTTTCAGTCTTAGCCCAGATTCCTCTCATTTGTCTTTTTGCAGCTAAGTACTTGCAAACACTATGTGACCCAAGTTCCAGGTATAAGTAATGGAAAGAGAGAATCATCCACCCAGCTATGGGTTGTCTCACTCTTCCTGGCTACCTATTTTAGAAAAGGAGATAAACTTCTCTCTGTGGCACCCTCTTCTTCCACTGACTTTGGACTAAATACCTAACTTTTAGGTAGGTATTAGGTACAATAGAACTGTGCTGCTAAGTGACATTAGATTGTCACTTTGTGTTTCCTCTGACTTAGGGGTGAGATTCAGCTCTTGGGTGAAGACACCTAAATTTACATGTCTACTATATAGACATACCTACCACAGCTCCTCTGCTGTATCTGCCAGCTCTTTGTATATGTTTCCAATACATTAGTGCAACTGCCATTGGGTGCATACATTTAAGCAACTTACCTAGACTCTTAATAATCCAGGCACCCAATGCAATTCATATTGCTTCAAAAATAAGCATCTAAGATGATTCAGATTAGTTGCTCATTCGAACTGCCTACTACTTGCCAATGACTCTAAAGCATAGCTGACTCAGGTGTTTAGCTCTTCAATACCAAAAGTTAAGTGACATAAATCCTACTTTCTGGTTTTGGGCCTCTATGATTCCATCTATAACAGACAGCTACTATTGCTCATTCGTATAGCATCTCAGAAACAGGGATAAAACTGTGCCCTTCTATTATACATGTTACTTACTACCTAGCCTTACTATGGTTCCTGATCAAACTTACTTAATGCAGACAGTACTTAAGAGTTTGTGTCAATCATGTGGTGTCTGCCACTTGCATTGAAGGGGAAAAGCATTTAAAAATTTTTCTCAATATCAGTTAATCACTGAGGAAACAGCAAGTGGGTGACGCTAATGAATTTATCAATCCAGAAAACATTGAAGGTTATAGAGAGGATGCATGTTTAACTAGTTCACTAGTTAAGACATTAATATAAAACATAATGAAATTGTAAGACTGTCTCACTCATGTGGGGACTATAATAGTTTGGGGCAGGTCTCGTCCCCTTATACTCTGTGTAGAAATGCATCTTAAAACTAATGAAGTGCTATGTCTTTATGAGACTTTTCATGGACAATAAGGCTAATTGGAAAAGAGAGGATTAAAATAATGACTTTATCTTCCTGTCGGTAAACTATGAAGGAGAATTAGAAAACTTGAGGGGTATTGCTTTGTTCAGCAAAGTTTCTTACTTTTTTACCTTCTTATCTAACAAAGTTACTAGTGATGCTGTTTAATACTCTGGATTTAGCAAAGATTTTTATATATATAAGAAACCTTTATATTTTTTTCTATCGGACCTTCAAGGAAATTCTTCCTAGTGCTCTGCACTTTATTTCCTTGATCAGATAAGAATAGAGACTAAATATTTTTTATGTTGGTCTAGTCAAATACAAACCATTGCTGGGGTTAAAATATATAAATAGTTTATTCAAATAAGTCTGAATGATCTACTGTATCCTACCAAATTGTTGGACAAAATGTTTTGGCATGTGACACATGAGAGGTAAGATTGGACTATTTGACATAGAATCAGTTTCTAATTACTAACAGAGGCTTCTGTTCTTGCTCCCTTATTTCTTTCTAGGGAAAATGCAAGATAATTTCTCTGAAGTCTTTATTTACTATACAGTCTATCCAGCTGGCCCTGGGAACCACCAGCTGTAAACCAGTTTTATACCAGCTGATGATATTATAGCCTGTATTCATAGGGCAGATTTTTGATCACTACTTTTCTATTAAATGCAAATGCCCATCACTATCTCTGTCAGTTATTTAAAGAATTGAGAACTGAGTTTGGCCATGAACTTTGGCTATTCTTGTTGAGATATGACACGGGTCTTAATTATTCAGCCTCTTGGAAGAGGAGGAGATAAAAAAACAACATATTCACCAAGAACTTTAAAAAGTCAAACCTGAAAAAGCTATAGTTACATCAGTGTGCAAGCTGCAAGCAAAGGCAAGTCAACTTTAAGTACTCAGGAGAAACAAAAAATAAAACTACAGGCAACATTTTAGCTGCTCAAACTGTACAATCTGTAGAAAAGACTGACTGTGGTTTGAAGAAGACCTTTATAGATGCAATGATTCACTAAATTTCACTGCAGTTTTTAGGGATCTTGTTTGTTTCCACTTTTACTCTTCTATAAAAGTAAACTGAAGAGCCCCTAAGATATGGCAGAAATGGAAGAATAAAACAAACAAAAAAATATGAATTTAAGAAAGTGGCAGCTATGATTATTAGAGCCATGGAAAAATGATCTGTACAAAGCAGTGTAATTTATGGCTATTCACATTTCAATAGAAGGCAAATAAAAGATATCATGATGGATAGTGAAGCAGGGAATGTGGGATGTGTCACAGTTTTAAGGCAAGTTTTATAGTGAAAAGAAGAAAGTGGTTTATTAGTCAAGTAATTAATCTGTGCAAGTCATTGTCACAAGGTATCATGGAGCTAAGTCTTACAGAAGGATTTAAAAAAGATCAGGTTATTTCTGTGAATATTAAAAACTTCATCCTTTTATCAGACAGACTGTATAATATATGAAAACACTCATATCCCTGATGCTGTCCATGCTGGGCACATCAGATTAGTTTAGACTTTCCTAACTTAATATGGAAGTTCCTACGTGCCTCTATGCTGTCCGGCTGATTTGGCATTATTGCGGCAGTTAAATTACATTAACCTGGGTGAATACGCTCCTGCTGTGCTCTGTTTTATCCTTTTGATTATTTTGACTATGTCTAGCCTGTTGTTCTTTTTCAACTAGCTTAGTTTTAAATTGCCAAGAATTTAAAGAGTTTTCAGCTTTTCTATGAATCAGTGTTCAGATGTAACTAAAGACACAAATATCTCTAAACTTCTAAATGACATTATGTTAGGATTTACAACATGCAACATACAACATACATCTTCTTCCCCTTCCATATCTTTTTTTGTTCTTTGTTCTTTCCTCCTCTCATCAATTCTCTTATTAGTGAATTATGGAAAATTCAATTTAAATGCTTTGCCCAGGGTCTTGAAGCTCTATGTCAGAGAAACACGTGTGAAGTTACTTTTCAGAGCCTAATCAAATGTCTCCTGTGGTATAGCTGAGAGGGACTCCTGGAGGTGTCTCAGGAACCCTAACATCTCTTGAGTGACACTAATCCAAGACTGTTCTCCCTCAGCTTCTCAAAAAACACAAAGCCTCAAGACACTTAGGACCCTCTGTGCCATTCCTCCCTGCCTTGAGTGAGAGTGGCAAGCCATTTTCCTGTTCTTCTAAGTTATTAAAAAAGATCCCTTTACCCTACAAAAAATTCATACCATTGTTTTTTCCCACTTGGCCCACAGAGATGAAGGTCATATACATGAAACTATTTTCTCTATCTGTTGTTTTTTTGCTCATATATCTTCTTATGTCTGTATAATATTTGACAGAGTGTTTCAAGTCTAAGAAAAAATAAAATCACCACTTCAAACAGCACGTGACAAATTTGGGTTGAAATAATCAAAGCTTTCTCAAATCTACAAGCAAACTGGTCCTACAATGGAAAGTTTTGAATAAGCTTAATAAAATCTGATGCCTGCAGCTCTGCCTAGAGTAAGTACACGGGGAAGCTGCATTGAGAAAAACAGCATGTTAATAACCATGAAATTCTGTTTAGCTTTTAAAAGAACAAATCGCCATCTCTTAGTGTGAAACCCACTGTCAGGGAAAAATTCCCATAACTTCCTCCTCTCGAGAAAGACATGTAGGAAGACATGGATGGAGGGAAAAATATCTAGGGGCTATAAAACAAGGGTATGAACACACATATCTGCAGGGGAAAACAAGCAGACTCTGAGGTTATTCAAGTTTTCGAATGCCAATTCGAATGCCAGTTGATGGAGGGTTAAATAAAAAAGAGCATAAATTCATCTCTTTGGTTTATAAAAGAAGATTATACATATGAAATTCTCAAAATTACAGGTGAATAGACAGTGATTTACAGGAAAGTTTGTCTTCAGTTACATTAACACCAGAGCTGTTTCTCTGTTCATGATTTTCTAGTGCTTTCCCCTAATGCCATTAATATCAGTAGTTGCTCAATTGTTGTTCTCTTCTTTTTTTGACCAGAGGGGACTTACTTGAATATAGAATATGGCTTTCGTGCTTTTACTAAGCTTTCTAAACTTGCCTTGTTTTCTTTCACTATGTTAACTGTATTTTTTTGCCTTCTTCTCACTATCAATTATTACCTCACTCAGTATTTTAGAGGGGTTTCTTAACTAGTCTTTTCAAACAGCAAAGTTAAACATTAAGGTTGGCATAACATACACAACCACATCATGATCACTGCTTCACATGTAACTACCAAGTGCCAGTCAGGGAGCCAACTGATCACAGAATCATAGACTGGTTGGGGTTGGAAGGGACCTCTGGAGATCATCTAGTCCAACCCCCTGCCAAAGCAGGGTCACGCAGAGCACATTGCACAGGGTCGTGACCAGAAGGGTTTTGAATGTCTCCAGAGAAGGAGACTCCACAACCTCCCTGGGCAGCCTGTCCCAGTGCTCTGTCACCTTCAAAGGAAAGAAGTTTTTCCTCATATTAAGACGGAATTTCCCGTGTTTCAGTTTCTGCCCTTTATGCCATGTCCTATCGTGCACTACTGAGAAGAGTCTGGCCCCATCCTCTCGACACCCACCCGTACGGTATTTGTAAGCATTGATAAGATCCCTCCTCAATCTTCTTTTCTCCAGGCTAAACAGACCCAGCTCCTTCAGTTTCTCCTCATAGGAGAGATGCTCCAGTCCTCTGATCATCTTTGTAGCCCTCCGCTGGACTCTCTCCAGTAGTTCCTCGTCTTAAACTAAGGAGCCCAGAACTGGACACAGTACTCCAGGTGTGGCCTCACTAGGGCAGTGTAGAAGGGGAGGATAACCTCCCTCGACCTGCTGGCCACACTCTTCCTAATGCACCCCAGGATACCACTGGCCTTCTTGGCCACAAGGGCACATTGTTGGCTCATGGTGAACTTCTTGCCCACCAGAACTCCCAGGTCTTTCTCTGCAGAGCTGCTTTCCAGCAGGTCAACCCCCAGCCTGTACTGGTGCATGGGGTTATTCCTCCCTAGGTGCAGGGCCCTACAGTTGCCTTTGTTGAACTTCATGAGGTTCCTCTCTGCCCAGCTCTCCAGCCTGTCCAGGTCTCGCTGAATGGCAGCACAGCCTTCTGGTGTATCAGCCACTCCTCCCACTTTGGTGTCATCAGCAAACTTGCTGAGGGTACACTCAGTCCCTTTGTCCAGGTCACTGATGAATAAGTTAAACAGGACTGGACCCACTACTGACCCCTGGGGAACACCACTAGGTACAGGCCTCCAACTAGACTGCGCTGCTGATCACAACCCTCTGAGCTCTACCATTCAGCCAGTTCTCAATCCACCTCATTGTCTGTTCATCTAACCCACACTTCCTAATCTTCCCTATGAGGATGTTGTGGGAGACAGTGTCAAAAGCCATGCTGAAGTCAAGGTAAACAATATCCACTGCTCTCCCTTCATCATCTGTATTCAATAGAACAGGGTTTTGCTCTGTGTGAGTACTGCCTATTTTGTGATGGAAAATTAAAAGGATTCAGTATCATTTTTCTTCAGAGATATGTATGAAGGATCTGAAGGGAGACATTATTTCTCTCTAACTACCTGAAAGGAGGTTGTAGAGAGGTGGGCATTGTTGACACTTAAGGCTGGGCAGGCTGCTAAGCAGACAACAGATGGTCTCTATTAACCTTTTCCTTCCCCAGAGGTGAAAAGGAAAAGAGAAAAGCAAGAGAGACTTACGGGTTTGAAAGTCAATACAGTTTTAATAAACAATAAGTAGTTTTTAAAAGAATATAATAAATAATGAATGATATACAAAACCACTACTGAGCTCCCCCTGATAATGGTCACATCACCGCTGATGCTGCAGGGCAGGCACTGGGGAGTCCTGAACCAGATGCAGCGGCAGGCAGGAACCGGATTCAAGGGCGAAGGCAGAAGCACGAGCAGATGTCGGCCATAGGGGAAGAAAGCGCGACCCTCGTAGTCCCTCATCTTTAAACTGAGTATCATGTGGGTGGGATGGAATACCCCATTAGTCAGCTTTGGGTCACCTATCCTGTCCACTCCTCCCCGCAGGTGTGACACGTTTTACGATCCTTTCCTTTGTGGAACAAATAGACTCAACAAGGACCCTAGATTCCACCGCAACAAGCATGTGTCGCTTCAGAAAGTACAGTCACTTACAAGAAATGTAACTGAAAAGTCTATCCTAGTCCAAACCAGGACAGGTGTTCGTTTCTTCTCCCAAGTAATAAGCAATAGGACAAGAGGAAATGGCCTCAAGTTGCACTAAGGGAGGTTTAGATTGGATATTAGGAAAAATGCATTCACTGAAAGGGTTGCCAAGCATTGGAACAGGCTGCCCAAGGAAGTAGTTGAATCACCATCCCTGGAGGTATTTAAAAGATTTGTAGATATGGCACTTAGGGACATAGTTTAGTGGTGGATTTGGCAGTGTCAGGTTAACAGTTGGACTCAATGATCTTAAGGGTCTTTTCCAACCTAAATGATTCTATGATTCTATGATCCTCTGTATGTCTCCCAAACTTAAGTTTCCTGCAGTTTAGTCAAATTCTTTCAGGCTAATTTGGTTTAGTGTCTTTGACACGTGTCTTCTCAGTTTTGTTAGTTAGAAAACAGGTCTATCAACATTCAAGCTCATATAGTATGGAATTTCTAAGAACTCCAAAATAAAGCATACTGGTTTTAATAGAAAGAAAAATCTTTCTCTCTTCGTATAACAATTATATCATTCTTGAATAGAATCTCCCATCTAATTTTTAATTTCAAGCAAAAAGGCCCACTAGGCTTTTGTGTGACAATTCTATCAAATTTCAACAATAAGAATTTCCAGTTCTTCTGCCCCATGCTGCACTGCTCTTTGCACAATTCATTTTCTTCTCCCCTTTCATCCTTTTCACCTTGTCCAATACGCTTGTGGTTCCTTAAGTTTGAGTTGGAATCACATTTTCATTTTCCATTTTGATTATCAATTCATTGTACTGACTGGACCCAGCTCTCCAGCTGAGGTCTCCTGAGTTCAGAATGGAGCAGATGGATTGTGTTATGTGGCTCGCTCCACCTTATACTGACTTGGTTGTAATTTGTTTTTTTCCACTGTAACCTGTCATTGTGTTTCATGGTCACCTGTAAGTAACAAAAAATTCTTAGTCTTTTTCTAGAAACCTTTAACCCAGCCATTTCTTAACTATACTATATTAGGACAGCTGACTGTTTTTGCCTGAGAACAGTATCTGTATCCCAGTCATATAGAATTCAACAAATTTTTTCAGTTTCATAGGCTTATTTGGATTCCTGCCATCCAGTTCTTCAGGCCATTTCTATTCGATGCCACCTGCAAAATTACAAAGCTCATATCAGCTCATTAATGTCAATACTGAATAGCAACAGACTCAATACAGGTCCTACAGGAACACCACTAAATTCATTCTTCAGTTTCAACATTGAACTATTAAAACATATTCTAAGTATAATTTTCTAAACACACTCCATGTACTGTGCACTAAATTGCTCTCTTCCATTTTTTCTTCCTCTGTTTTTATGAATTACTGTGAAAGACTATCAATATACTTACTCTTGAAAATGAGGCATGGGATGTAAGACATTCTCCACATTTCCTCTTACTTTGTAACCCAGGAAATTAGGTTTGATTTGGTATTTATTCTTATTCAGTTCATTATCATTGTTAGTCTTTTGATTATTATCTTTCAGGTGAACATGATTATTTGTCTCAGTCTTCCTTCCAGGAACTGATTTCCTCCAAACATTGAACTGACCAGGTTGTGGAGCTGCTTGCAGTGATTCGCAAGTGCCACGATTGATCACAGTTCCCTCATTAACTCTGTTTCCTTCTATAATCACTTTTGGCCTAAGTACTTCACCACTCCCATACTTTTCTTCTTTTCCAGTACACAGAGCAAAATGTACAGTAGGAAAACCGAAGAATGCATGATGTGAGTATCACTGGATGCTATGTTGGATATGTCTACAGACAGCTTCTTCTAGGCTACGGGGAGAGGGAAGAGGGTTGTTTTTACAACTGGGTTCCTTTGGAGTCACAAAGAAACCTTAGGACTTGCAGTAGCCTCCCTGAGATCTAACACAAACATGCTCGTCCATAACTGTGAGAGATTTTCACCGAATAATTATCTGCAAGAGAAACTGCTCATCAGTGAGAGGAAAAAAAACCAAGAGGTTTAAATTGACTCTAGTAACTTTATGGCAAAACTAAGTTTTGCTCTCAGTTCTTTTTGGAGGACATCTGCTACCCTCAAAATATCCTTTCCAGTGGGTTTTGGTGGTATGAATGGAGATCCAGGACACTCTCCCATAGTTTCCCAGAAGGAAAACATTTGGTCCTGGACTGTGAAACAAACATTCTTCTGGATAGGACTCCTGTGCCTACAACTGGGTGTCTACATCTACACAACTCTCCTAGGACCCCTTAATAGACAATGTTAATGGTAATTGGCACAGTCACTGGAGTAGGGAGGTCAGCAATCTCACCCTAATATGGGTACATGGGGCTGGTCAAGCAAACTACTTACTCTCCATTGTTATAAGGGGAGACTAAGCAACTGGTTCAGATAGACACCTACATGTTAAAGTTAGCCAGTAAAACATTAATTTCATCCCAATTTCTATCAGTTATTCAGATGACTCGTATTTCTACGCATTTATGCAATGGTTTACATCTAAGAGAATTGGATACAGGGCTTTCAGTGGTATTGATTTGATATGGTGTTATATGTTTTGTGTAACTTTGGGATAGCAACAATTTAAGGCTTAACACTGTTATGGTATATCACAAGATTAGATTATATGATTTTCCAACAATACCTAATCCATCAATAATCAACAATCTATTATAATTGATACAGTGATTTAGTTAAAGATTCAAAAGGTTATTTAAATCAAATTGTATATGTGTATGTACACACACACACACAGAGACAGAAAAAGATAGAGACAGAGACAGACACAGAGGTGTTTAATAGCAAGCACTCCTACCAGCCTCACCTATACTATGGCTCGCTGCCTGGAGAAACTGCCCGTGTGTGCAGCCTGGAGAGCCAAGCCCAACGGAGACAAGGGCATATGACAAACCCTCACATTGCTTCAGAGCTGCTTGAAGAGGAAAATCTGATCTATTGACTTGTTCTGAAAATAGCACACAGTGGGAGGTGACTGACTGGCTAATACCTGTGGTGTTTCCATCACCAATTGCGATGAAGTGTGTTGCCAGGAATCCTAGGGTGGTTTCCTTGACAACCAGAAGAAATGCACAACTGCAATGCACATGACTTTTCAGGTGCTTTTTTAACTCCTCTGAAACAATGATGAACTCTCCTACCAGAACCATCCCTCAGATAAATAAAACCTAGGTGTACGTCCAAATGGTGAATTGAGTTTATGTTCAAGGACAAATTTGAGCCGAGCCTGAAATCTGTCATGAAAGCAACCCTCAAGAGAGCAAGCAGGCTGGAAGTATTTCTACTATTCAAGATCACAGAAACAAGATTATCTACTTCTTTATTTTATAACCTTTGGGTAAGAAATTTCAAGAGACTGAAGATATTTCCACGAGATATATCGATAAATCTAACACGGAGTTAATTCAGATGTCCCTATTAAACCCAAAACTCTCAAATTTCAAAGTTGTTGCATATAATGTACTGTTCATGAGAAGCAATAAGGACATTTACAGAAATCAGAACATATTTTGAAATTATTTTAACAAGAAAGCATGAAATCTAAGCCAAAGCATACAACAATAATAGGAGCAATAGTATATAGTTACTCATTGTTTGTATGTAGAGTTGGCCACAAATTTTCTGTGGACAGAAGTTTCAGCCCAAGTATGGCCAATATGATTCAACAGTGTTCCATTACATAATATTGAAATATATTATATAGTAATTTTAAAAGAAAATGTTCTTTTAGGTTCCAAAGTTCTGGGTTTGATTTGAAAACTTACCTATTTTTTAGGGAAAAATAAAAATTAAAAAAAAAGATAACTTCAAGTCAAGAGATATCATGTACAATTGATTGACAAGTAGTGATAAGATCAAAACTATTTCGGGGATTTTTTTGGCTTTTTTGTTAGCCCTTTAAGATGAAGAACTAAAATGTTTGCTATTATTCCAGTTGAATGTAGAGTTTTATTTTTCAGTTTAATATGCAGCCAGAAACATCTTTTCCCCTGTTTTGTGCTTGGGATGAATAAGCACACATGAGGAAGGAAAGGAGAAATTGAAAGGGATGCAGCAGATCAAATAAACAAGGTACTAGGAGTAAAGAAAGGAACTTCTCAAAGGTGATAAATGTAAATGTTTTTGAACTCTAACTGCTGACATCAGGAGGCTGAGTCCACTCCCTTCCCTATTAGTACTGATGGATGACTTTGAGCAACCTGGTCTAGTGGATGGTGTCCCTGCCTGTGGCAGGGGTGTTGGAACTAGATGATCTTTAAGGTCCCTTCCAACCCAAACCATTCTATGATTCTATGATTCTATGATTCTATGATTCTATGATTCTATGGCAACCATTGGAGGACCACTAAGGACCAGAGCTAAATCTTTTTGAGTCAAGAAAGAGGTGTCATCTGAGATCTAGAATCCCAGATAAAATTTTGACTTGCCAGATCATAAGAAATTTCAGAAAACTCCCCTAATTTTTACTTGTGGCTGAGAGAAGGAGTTGCTGGGAGAGGAAGATGGTAGTGTCACTGTGGTAAAAAAATAACTATAGAATACAGTGTGTTGCATAAGGAAATAAATCTGCCCAGTCTATCATCAGTGGGAGTCAGGCAAAAAATATCTTAAACAGTCAGACTGGAAGCAAACCAGTCAAGATAGAACAATGTGCACTATTAAAATAATCAGAAAAAGCTGGGTTGACCTGGACATTTTAAATGAGGACACTGCATGCATATGAATGAATCATTAGCAGAGATTTAGGTGCTTTCCTAAAACAGTTTACGTTCATAATAAATTGACTTGAGTAGAGAATTTTAAAACCATATTAGTGGTAAAGGTTGATGCCTGGGGCCACATTAGCTCAGCATCAAGCTCTGATCTGTCATAGATCAATGAAATGTAGCAAGGCTGAATTGCTGATTCAATTTAGCATTCATTTACTTTCAAAGCAGAACATAAATAGTAAGGAAGAAAATATGAAACATGATTTCTGAGACCAAGTTCATGTTCTATGGGGAACTTAGCATGCATGCACGCATTTGTCTTGTGAATATTTAGAGAACCAAGTATCGAAACAGTCCAATCATTTCTGAAGCTGAATCTGTCTCAGTGCCCCAAAGGCCTTTTACCACTGAAGCTGAAAGAAACTTTGCCTTTCTCCAGTGGTTGCTGAACACAACCGTGCTGAGTGCATAAGCAAGAATGAACCTCAGCAGAGTAGTAGTGAAACCCCCCCAACAAGAACACAGTGGTTGTAGCATCTGATTTAGAATCATAGAATTATAGAATATCTCAAACTGGAAGGGACCCATAAGGAACATTAAGTCCCAACTCCCTGCTCCTTGCAGAACTATCTAAAACTAAACCACGTAGCTAAGAGCATCATCCAGACCCTCCTTGAACTCTGACAGGCCTGATGCTGTGACCACTTCCCTGGGGAGCCTGTTCCAGTGACCAACCACCCTCTCCATGAAGAACCTTTTCCTAATGTCCAGTCTGAACTTCCCCTGACGCAACTTCATTCTATTTCCTTGTGTTGTGTCACTGGTCACCAGAGAGAGGAGACCAGCACCTCTGCCTCTGCTGCCCCTGTTGAGAAAGGGTTAGACTGTGATGAGGGCAACCTTCAACCTTCTCTTCTCCAAGCTGAACAAACAAAATGACCTCAGCCATTCCTCATAAATCGTGACCTCAGCCATTCCTCATAAATCTTGCCCTCGAGGTCTTTCACCATCTTGGTTGCCCTCCTCTGGACACACTCATAACAATTTGATGTCCTTCTTATATTGAGGATCCCAAAAGCGCACGCAGTACTTGAGGTGGGGCTACACTAGTGCAGCGTAGAGTGGGACAATCACCTCCCTTGACCAGCTCACTGTGGTATGCTTGATGCACCCCAGGACATGGTTGGCCCTTTTGGCTGCCAGGACACACTGTTGACTCATATTCAACTTGCTGTTCATCCAAACCCCAAGATCTCTTTCTGCAGGGCTGCTCTCCAGCCTCTCGTCTCCCAATTTGTATGCATAACCAGGATCACCCCATCCCAGGTGGAGAATTCGACACTTGTTCCTGTTACATTTCACACAGTTGGTGATTGTCCAGCTCTCTAGCCTATCCAGATCTCATGCCTGAATGGGAAAAGGTCCAGTTTGCATAACTGGACAGCTATGCAACAGGAGAAGGAAAGGAAATATATTTTTTTTCTTTCAAATGGCTTCAAATGTTTTTCCAAAGAATTTAATGCAACCTGATGTGTCTTTAATAAAGTTATGACAATTGATTAATATTCCATTTATATTCAGCTGCAGTTATTTTATATTTATATTAGATCAAATACTAAATTTAGAGCCAGTACAATAGAAGTGGGGTCATCCAGTTGTTAAGGGATCCTTCCTGTAACATATGTACCACAACACCGCAGCTTTTGCCATAGGAACATAAAGCTGTCAAGTGAAATCAGATGCTGGCAATGAGATAAAACAGCAGCTTAGAGAAGTATTAAAACTTCTCCAAAAGTTTTGAAATCTTTTCCAAAAATTATTTTGAATTGTAGCCCAGTCTCACAGAAGTCATCCTGGGATACTTCTACCTGAGCCAGCCCATGAGTAGCATTATTTAGTCTTTGAAGGCAGAATTATACAGGGCTTTTCCTACTTATCTACTGATAGTCTTGACATTCTGTTTACTGACAAAATATGATCTGTGTTTCCCATCTCTTTTACAATGTATGACGCTGCAATGCCCGAATACTCCTATTTCAACTACCCCTATATATTTTTAAAGATTCTTCCTTTTTTTTTCCAAAATATCATGTGCTATCTGTTCATACAAATAACAACTGACCGAGAAAATGTCACCAATCATTGACATATCCTGTGAAGTTTAGGTTTGCTTTCAAACTCTTTCTAGTCCACTTCTTATTTTGGCATGTCAATAACAGCTTTAGATTAGAGCTTCATAACTGGTAAAGTGTATTTATACTTAGCAACAGTTTATAGAAATAAAGGTTAGCATCAAGGCTTTACTGCCTCCTCTGTCAGGATGCTGATCTTTTGAAGCTACAGTGTAGCCAGCAAACCCATATTTACCTATAGAATTAGCACTGCCATTTCATATACTAACACTTGGGGTAGAAATAAAAGACTAATTTTCTTTCTTGACAAAGTTTGCAGTAATCCTACTTGTGTCAAAACAATTTGAGAGGGGAGCCCTACAGTGAAACATACAGTTACAGAATCACAGAATCAACCAGGTTGGAAGAGACCTCAGGGATCATTGAGTCCAACCGTTGCCCTTACACCACCCTGTCAACTAGACCATGGCACTAAGTGCCATGTCCAGTCTTTTCTTAAACACATCCAGTTAATGCGAAACACTCAGAAGCAAGAATTTATTCTGCCATTTTTCATCCAGGCTTAGTATCCTTAAATGGAAAATTCAAAAATGTCTGCAATGCAATAATTTCTATCCGTGTCTATATATGCATGCATTTTTGCTTGTCTGTGAGTGTGGATGCACACACGTGCATATGTATGTATGTATGCCCACAAGATTTTATATATTGCACTAGAATGCATTTTAATACTAACTAAATAATAAAATTTATCTTCTTCATCTCTAGCTTTTGGACCAATATCTTATTGTAACTCCAGTCTACAAAGGCTTTAGAATTCATCAGCATTCTTTCATTTTTGTGCATTGTGTTTGTTTGGGATCTGACCTAAATCACTGAATCCCATGGGAGCAGAGCTGGACAAAGGTTATCTCTTTCTGCAGTGTTTGGACAGGAGCGCACTGCTATGTTTACAGTCAGAAGAGTAGGACAGCTTTGATGTTGACAAATATTCTTGGCTATCTCTGCAGTATCGAAGCTGCATAGTAATTACTATTATTATGGTAGTTAACTACTGATTATAGTATTTACTATGCACAGTGCAAAATAAAAAGATATGCAAAAGTGTGCAATACATGTTTTTCTATAATGACAATCATAACAATCTGTATCAAAAATTACACTCTAGTAACATCACAGTTCTTCTAAGTGTATGTACAGAGCTCTTCTTCTTGCTGCCAGTTCCTTCCTTGGTTGGTTGGGCAGTGGCTTGCAAAGGTTGCTATCTCCTCTGTGCTTGGCAAAAAGGAAAATTTTTGTGTATTTTTCAAAAGCAGCAATCAACAGCACAGATGTTAATTGTGGTGGATTTTTTTTTCATGAAAAATGCATGTGTTATATTCAATATGCACTTCTTGGAACAACTTTTGGTGGATATTGAAGCTGATCAAGATTTAACTGAAGATTTCTTCAATCTAAACATCCTGGTGGGCAATAATTCTCAAAGCACATGAAACTCTGTAAGGGACTGACTGCTCTGTATTCAGTCATTGAGGCTGTCTATCCTACCAGCCACAGGCACTCTGCTTTGCATCTATCATAACCTTTCCACCGTCATTTTTTCTGGTGGATTAACTTTGCCATTAAGACCAAGGTGATTTTATGTTCTTCTGTTGGTGTATGTGTAAATGGAGCTGAATTTTAATATGACATTTCTATTAATTTTCTTCCCAAGCAATCATCTTCCACAACATTCTTAGAGTGGATGCAAGTCATAAACTCCCAAAAACTCTCAAATGAACCCCGGGATGATGCCGCCTTAGAGTAGGCCTCTGGTGAAGAATTAATTATGGTGAATCATATCTGAACATCTGTGCTGAACTGATCAGCTACATTGCTAAGACTTCGCTTTGTAATTGCACTGCCAGTCCTGAAGCTGCAGCTAGTATGTATTCCTGCAGAACTTCAAGGGGAAATATCCCCCAGTCCTCTACATTTCTGTATGTTAAGCAACACCATGATTCTTGATCAATGAATCATACAGCCACACTCTTGTCCAGTGCATGAAAGGAGTGATATGCATTAGTAAGAGTAATTTTTCATCCGCAGTGCTTAAGTCTATGTAGTTATATGACAGCTTACACACCTATTAAAGCCAGTTAGCCCCAGAGGAAAACACTATTAATGTTCTTGAAAAGCTTTTATGCAGGTGGAAGTGACAACTCTGCTGCAAAAACAACATCATGCAGTAAACCGTAAAACCCATATCCGACTGGGATATGGACACTTCTGGTTCTAAATCAGAGATGACATATGAATGTAAGAGATCCATAAAAACCGTGTTGCAGAACTATTCAGCCTTTTCACTTACACAGACCTTCCTACAAAGACATGATCCGGACTACTAAAATGAAGATCTTCTAGAAAGTGAGCGACTGTAAAAGGGAGTGATAAGCTCGAGAAACTGAGATGACGGTCTGTTGTTTTTTCTGAGATCTACAGGTGATCAAAATTAAACCCAATGATCCTTCCTGTCAAAAGGTTTGTGTCTCAGTGTTTGGGAAGTGCTGATTTAATGACACTAAAATTTTGAATTTCTCACTTTTCTGAATTTTGTGTATTGAAAAGAGACGGAAAAAAAGAAGTCGTCGTCTAATTAATTTTGATATTTTCAAAATGGTATTTTTAATTCAAAAGGATATTTTTAAACATTCATTCATTCCCCTTTTTTTAAAGTCTATAAATGTAACTCCATCATGGATCAAAATGATATATTTTTTTGATGAAACTAAATTATTGTGTGTCATTTTTAGTTTCACCAGTGAACATTAAAATTAAAATTATTGGTTGATTCTTTCAAAACCTCTCATAATTTCATCCATATCAAATTCTACACTATCTGTCTTGCAGTTCAGAGAATTTAAAGATTAAAATTAATCTGCTTAAGATGATACTCCATTCTCTTGATAATAAAGAGCATGTTCTCCATAAGTTACTTTTTTCCCACTTCCTACTCAGTGTTAGGAATATTTGATGTAATATTCTACCATTGAAATGTTCTCTATTAAGAAAATAATCAATAAAACCCTTTCATGTGTTTCATTCCAAAGGAACACTGAGTTAATTTAGAAACAGTTGGTAATGAAGGAGAGAGATTTTGACCTTGATAAGGTCAAAAATGAAAACAAACATTATTTATGTGAATATGTGTTAAAGGCACAGAATTTAAAAGATCTGGGTTTAATTCTTGCAGATACCACAGATGTATGCAATTATGGGCAAAAGTCTGTGCTTTATAGCAGGTTCATTCAATGTCAGGGTCTCATTATTCTCCCTGTGGTCAGCAATATGAGACTCTGCAGAAAACACGGAAGCTTTCTAGAAGAAAGTGGGTGCCTCGGGATCCCTGAAGAGAAGACGTGGTACATGCCCAGGTCTCATCCCCAAATGGAGTCAAAATGCAGTTGTAACAGGCATCAGGACACAGGGCATGGAAAAAGTTAGTGCATATGGGAACATGGGAAGTTTGAACATGGGAAATTAAAACTCCATTTATAATGACGAGAGAGAAACCCGTGCATCTGCAATACACCAGAATAGTTTAGATGTCCACACAAGGTCATGAACTGCACCCTGGAGATATTTGCTACTTGCTTTTAACTACAAGGGGAGATTAAATGTTCAATTATTTAGTTGCCTAATACAGGTGTGTATCAAGACATGGTAGGTACACTGGAGGATCAAAGCCATCTGTGTAGGACTGACATATGACACAGAAATACAGGAGTCTTTTGCTTTTCTGGAGTGCCAGCTAGAAAAAAAAAGGGATACATGAGGGCATGTCAAATGATACCACATGCCTGCATTTAGGCATCTGAGTGAATCCCTAGATGTCTAGTTCAGATGTTGACAGAAGAGAGAACACTTTTGTTTTTTATCTGTACAACAGCGAAAATTTTTGGCTGTCTTGCAGAAGTGCTGTGAAGACAGCTTTTAAGGTATATTTCTCTTCTCATGCTTCCTTTATATCCCTCTGAGTTGGCAGAATTTTACCTACAGAAATTTTTACTATTTATTAGTTGCAACTCAGTAACCCAGTCACGGAGTTGATCAACCAAAGGAAAAGAAAGATTTAGCTGCATAGACCGTGTAATTTCTAAATTTGCCTCAAGTTGCAGTTGAGCTCTGGAAGGGCACTAGTATTGAGAGTTCAACATCAGCACTGTCATTCAGAGCTCTTGGGTTTATGAGTCAGACAAACTGCTTGAAAAGCACTCTGATTCTTTTCTGTACATAGCGGAGAACTGATTCAAAATGAAAGCTTCTAAAATCACCTCTTTTCCTGATTTTTCAAATTAAAAACTTGATATGCAGAATAATCATGTCTTTTCTAAAGGAAATCTCTTTAGAAGGAGAGATTTTTCCCCCTTTCCTTAATAATTAGAGTAAATTACATTGGAATAATAATATTCAGCATTTTTACATCTTCTCTTCAATGAGTTTCAGAACTTGAGAGCCTTAAATCCTCACTATAAAGCACCCCTTGATGTGGTTTTAAACAAAGCAGTTTACTCACCTCTGATTTTTAAATAAAACAATGACTACCATGTTCTAATCTACTCCGAGATTCAAATAGCAGAAAACTGATTGCACAGAAGACAATTAAAGAATGTTTTTTTCAAAAGACAGAGAAAAACAGGCATAGTATTTTCTAGTATCTCTGCATACTCCTTCTCACTCTCACACACACAAATTCACATGCATAAATACACTGTGAAGTAGGTGGAAAAACTATGTATCGTCTGATGAATCCTGCCTTTCTTTATGGATACATAACTGTCATGTGAGAAGGAGGATTCATCATCTCCTGATTAGAACCCAAAGTCAGCTGTCAATGTATAAATGTCTGCATGTGATCTGGGTGTATAAGCTCCAGCTACAGTCACAAGGAGTTCAAGAGCTCAATATAGTTGCCAGAAGGTCAGCATTTAGTGTTGTTTGAGGTGTTCTACAGTATTGAACGATCATGAGATTATGGGATAATTCAGGTGTGAAGGGACCTCAGGACGCCTCTAGTCCAACCATCTGCTCACTTACGAGGTCATAAGGTCATCCATGAGGTCCAATCAGACTGCTAGGGGTTATTTATCTGATCAGATCTTGAAAAACTCCACAAATGCAGATTACACCACCTGTCAGCAACCTGTCCCACTGTTGACTGTCCTAATTAGTGAAAACAATTTCTTGATATCCCATCTGAACCTTGCTCACATTGAACTGACACATGCAACACAGGAACTATAAGAAAATCTTGTCCTACAGAAGTGGGAGCTTGAGATCAAAGGCTTGGTAACAGGTCAGCCAAATGGTTCTGCAGGCTGCATGGATTGCTCTGGTTAGAGCTCCTTCATCTATAACAGGAGCTTAGACACTTACCTCATATCTGAAGATTTAGACATGGGATTCCATTGCTGAAAATTAATTGCTCCAAAATATCTACTTCCCAGCCAGACAGAATACAAAAGACTTCTGGTGGTCTTTAAGTCTGATGTTGCACTTGCTAGTCTCTCACAGATGCCTGAATAATCTGGGATATCTCAAAGAACACTAAAAGCCTAAGTATAGGCAACTGAAATCAGGTGATGCAGGGTACCCAAAGAGATTTATTTAGTATCTTTCATTCGACTGGGTGAAGGAAGTTCAATATTATTCCATTCTTGACAGCCCCATCATGCATTAGCCTCACAGGTTTCCCATACAAAGGCATCAGTCTGTGTAGGGATACTTTCAAGAATTTCCAAGAGCTTCTGGAGGAAAAATGGACATAACTTTACCTTCAGCTGCATGAGTTATCTGAGACTACCAAGGACTGCTAAAAATGAAGGTTTAAACCCAAACTTATCTACTAGGGCCTTTCAGTCAAATATGAAAGGAAAATTTGCATGCAGCTGAGAATTACCATTCAAAACACTGAAATAATTACAAAGTTTTCTATTAGAGTATTTTAGATGATCCTAAATGATTGGATTATCATTTTGCTATCACACAGCTGGATAATTGTATGAAAATTTTAGAAAAAGGCATTCAGGAAAGTAAATCGAACTACTTTTTTTTTTTAAAATTTTTAATTAAAATAAATCTTTTATTTGCAAGTCACAGATATCTTTCCTGTTCCTTGCTAGAGATGAAGCACTATAAATGCCAATTTGTTTTTCACTGTGAGGTTAGCCTTTGGAGTAATGAAAAATAATTTTCCTCATCTTTAATGAATAAATCATTGTGGGAGTCTCTGCATGTTAGTTTGATCCTTCATTGCTATCTTCTGATTGTTAGCAGGGCTGTACATTTTAATTCCTGAAACATTATTAACTCATAGTCATTTTCTTTTAGACCTTTCTGATAACTTTGTTTTTTCATTAATTCCTTTTCACTGCAGTAATAAGGAATTACTTTGTTTAATGATTCTCTAAAGATTCAAGAAGGCTAAATATCCTAATAAGGCAATTTTATTTCACAAATAATGTTGCAGTCACCATTATCATTAAATTTTAATGTTTTCTGCAGTAGGTCATGTTCCTAGCAATGGGGTATGCAATATCCTAATCCAGAAGCAATTTTGGCAAAATGAGCCTGTCCGTTCCCCGAGTTAAATATCAGTCAGTGAAAATTCATGAAATATATTGTTTACGCTGAGACAATATTTAATAACCCAAGAAAAAAGAGAGAAGAAGAACCCTGATCACTGACTTCTGGTGTAAAATTCCCCATGAGTTCTGCTCCCATGGGCAGTTAAGCTGCTGAATCCCTTGAACACATCCTTAAAGTTAAAAAGCTCATGGCCTGGCCACTCTAAGGTGAGACCCTCCAACTCAGCCCTTCTTTGACTGAGCCTTCACGCTGCTTCATGGCCACTGAGACTTGCAGAAGGTTCAGTGGTCTCTGTGTGTGTCAAAGTCTGACCCGTGGGGAGTAATGGTGGCAGAGAAGCCAGTCCTGAAAAAGAAAATATGACTTGTCAAAGCAGTGCAGTAAAGCATGGTTTAACACAAGAGGCCGGGGCACACACTGCAGTTATTCTCTCAAATACTCCCTTCCAGCTCCTGCACTGGTATGATTTATCCTTGGGACTGAGCTTCTCTGGATGTCCTGCTCGCTGAAGACTTTACGTCCCTGAATCTTTTACTCATATGCCCTGAGGAATTTCTTCCCTCCTAGTCCACTCACCAAGAGTTTTACAGTAGTTAGTATCCTCCTTTGATTGTAGGTGTAGCCTCAGGAAAGGAAATTATTCTCAAATTGTCTATCCCCTAATCAAAAGCTTATCTGACTCCTGTCAGAGTTCAAATTTTGTCATTGTTTTGCCTTTCCTGCTTGGTCTTTTTAAACAATTTTCCCCAATTGCAGTAGTTAAGGTTGAAAATCCTTTAAAACAAAAACAACAACAAGGAAAACTTTGCTTTTTGCTTAATGAAAGTCTGTGAGTTTGCTCAGTGTTATATTCTGACCTACAATTACCAGAGATCTCCCTGGACTTCTGTATGTATGTCAGAGCCCAGGTAAATGAAAGCATTTCAAATTTGTGACATGAGATACACAGCCATGGAAACAGAGTAGCAAATGAAGTTGAAATTTCGATATATATTCCCTGGTCTACCTAAAGAATTGGTTCACATGTCAGGCAGAATCACCTGCAGTTTAGAATAAGGATTGGCTAAGGATAACACACCAGCTTTCAATTTTTTTGATGTTTAAGGTCTAAATAGAGCTACTACATCACCCACAGGTACTCTTTAATTTCCTATATTTGAAATGGAATCTAGAGAGAAGTACTTAAGGGAAGACATAGACACATCCTGTTACATCATTTTTTCAATAAAAATTTCCATTTTACTTCACATACAAATATATTTTAGAGTCAAATAAGAAAGTGCACTGACTGCATGCATCATGCTCCCTGTACAAGTAACTGAGCTCAGCCTTCTCAGAAACGGTGATGGATTTTAACTGTTTCCTATTTTGAGTGTCAATTTGGGGTATAGCACCAAAAATACATTGATCTTTTTGTGGTATCATAGACATATGACAGCGATTGAATTATATCATATCGTAGAATGAATGCGTTTTGGTATTTGACTTAAATATTATTTGGTTTTTATCTTTCTCAGAATTACTAGCTGGAACAAGGGGAAGATGCAAGTATCTAAGTATAACTTTTAAAATATAAATGTATCAGGTTTCCTAGATAGGGAGCTTATAAAGCAGCTCTTGACTGAACTTTCTCTTGTTTGCACAGAATATTTTCCACCATCAAGATAAATGTTTCAAAACTAGTGGTTATGGAGCCTTGTCTAATCCAAGCTGTTACAGGAAATGTTCGGAGATATGGGAACCATAACTGTGGCCTGCAAACCTATTAGCAATCTGAAAAAGATTAGGATATGTTGCACTAGCACTCCAGCTTATACCGACAACACAGCGCTTCTTCTAATGGAAGGAAACATTACAGAAATTGCAGCTAAGTAAAACAGCTTGATCTGGTAAATAATAAGTATTTTATAGGAGCCTCAGGGTATTTCATGCATGTAGTGTCATAAACAGTCCAAGGACGTTCTGCACGCATGCAGCGTATTTCTATTCCCTGCAGTTTTTATAGTGAAGTTTCCAAGCTGTGCATAAGCAATAATATAATAGGATCTCTATTCATTTCTCCTTCAGGAATGCTGTGCATATTTACTTGCTCATATTCTTTCTATTTCCCCCAATCACTTTGCTGGAAAACAAGTGTTCACTAATAATTTGCCTTTTCCATCTGTTTATTTTAGCAGTGAGGTTTGATATTTTTATCTTATTTTGCTCTGATATTTTTCTTCCCTTCATTTTGACAATAGGATAATGGATGCAGACTCTGAATCAAGGTGTCAGGGATGTCTTCAGTGTGTCCTTTATCAGTAAAATATCTCAGTCTGGGAAGAAGAATGATCCTATAGATATTCATTCAGAAAATTGGATCCAATATTTTGTTCTGCTAAATGCCTCTTATTGGCTTTTGGAGCCAAATTTGGAAGTGTGAAGCAACTGCAGCTAGAGTCAAATTCTCAAAAATCCTCAGAAAGGCTGTCAGTTCACATGATGCTGTCTGAGGCCAGACTCTGAATGTTGTATTATCTTGACAAAGTTGCTGCTTATTTTGATCTCTAAAAGGGAACTAAGTTCTCTGGTCATTCTCATGTGTTTTCAAGATTACTTACAGGACCACTTTTTAATTTTTTTATGGGCTCTAGCATCCTGCCAGTCAAAGAAGGCCTCTTCTTTCACTCTTAACTCTTTCAGTCATTTAGCTTGTAAAGTTTTCTGTTTCTCACTGCCTCGGTGAGCAGTTTCAAAGTCTGTAAACAGAGATGTGTATAAAATCATCAAATCATCAAATGTTAGAGGGCATTCAGATCTTGTGGGTTTGGGTTTTTTTCCTCCCTGCATTTCCCTGAAGTCACTATGAAGGTGCAAACCCAGACTTTATTCTTCTCTGAAGAGTCTCGTCATCCACCAGCTCTAGATGAGGTACAGATGTGTTATCTGAGCCACATTCCCCATCTTAATCCTCTCTCAGTTAGAAGGATATTCAGTACGGTCAGTGAGAGTGATAAGGATAAGGAAAGAATCTGCAAAGAAGTTGAACTGGATGAAGGTAATAAGACACTATTTGATTCTTCAGTGCCATCTTTCAAGTGTAAATAACAATTTTCCTATATTCCAACATAAGGAACGAAACCACATTGTAGCCTCTGGGGAGGCTTCTGCATTTTACAATAGGCAATCTAAGTTCAACCTAGTAGCAGCACATTCAAATTTAGCTTTTAATTGCTGTTTAATCTGAGCAAAAAGCTCCTTGAAAAACTTCAGGGTAACCAACCAGACAAATCTTTCTCTGCTTTCCAAAAAGCGTGGAAGCACAACTTCTGACACACCATTCTTTTCACTCTTCTCTCCATTCTTCTCTAAAACAAGCTCTTCCCAAAGCAGAAAGGAGTACCACAAAAATAAGGACATAGCAGGTATTTCATCAATTTGAATACAAGTATGACAGCAATGTTGTCTTTTATTTTGATTTTTCAGTTGTTAGGAAGCTTTCTTTGTGAATAAGCCAACAGACTTTTACATTTTGAAAAAAGAAATACTTGTCATGGCTCATATAGTCACATAAAAAAAAATAGCGAAGAAGGCGGGAGTAAATGTGACTGTGCAATTTCCTGGTACATAAAAATTTGCTGGATTTTTAGGAAAAAGGGATGAATTTAAATCTGAGAGATCTGTGAGGGATATTCTCGGATGCTGTTGCACACCTTTGACAAAAAGGACTTCATCCCTGTGTTTACATCCAAGTGCTTGCAGAGCCTTCTGGAGGTGGCACATGTGAATTTGATGAGAATAGCCTCTTCTTTTCTCGCTTGCTAGGCAAATGCATAAAACCACTGGGACTTTTTAGAGAAAAGAGGAAATAATAGTGTCTTTCCAGCAATCTCTTCTGAGTTCTTGGAAAAAGTTTCTGTAGAATTCTTCACAGGAGAGGGTTCTGCATGATGGATATTGCATCCATCTTTTCATTTCCCATTGGCTCTGAGCCATATGTCTGAGCCATATATCTAAGCCATAAAGGAGGGGAGGAATTTCAGACATGCTCCTATGTTAAGCAGTTTTACAGTCACTCCTCAGAGCTATCTACTATATTGCATGGAGTACTCCGAAGTGGCTAACACTTCCCAGGCACTAGGAAATTTCCTAAATCCCACGTAAATCCCTCTGCCTTGGGTTTCCTCTTGGCTGTCTCTGCACAACCAGGGCTTGTAGCTAGAAGGAATCATGGGGACGCTGCTGGAAATTAAGCCAGAAAATCTTGAGCCAAGCTGCCTACCTCAGGAGTTTCAGTTTCTGTTTTAGGAGTCAAGCGTAGAGGAATAAATTTATAGGTATTTCAGTCATTTATTAGAGCAAACATAAGTCCTTTGTGGTAAAAGTTGCCAGAAAATTATAATCCAAAGTATAAGACATTCTTCAAAGATGTAGATATATATTTTTTCCATCAGTAATAATTCATCCAGATGAAGATCGCTTGTAAGTCCTCTCCAGCTACTTCATGACACCTCAGCTACAAAAACAGCCAGCATATTGAAACTAGCACGTATTTTGAAAATTGACAGTTAGGAAAGCTGATGAAAAATAATGCAGTAGCAGCAATGAATCAGATTAATATCGACAACATGGTGAACATTCTACCTACGCAGGGAGCAGTGCCTGATATCAGAGGGCTCTTTCATCTATAATAACAAGTCCTAGTGGCTGAGAGCCAAAACTTCAAACTGGAAATGAGATGCAATTTTTTAGCAGGAGCATACTTAACCATTTGAACTGTTTACTAATAGATATAGAATATATGCCTTCATTCGGAGTCTTTAAACCATGAGTGATTCTCTTTCATAATGAGAAGTAAATGTGTTTGCAATGAACTGAAATTTGTCAGGGTGATTGCAGCACTTTCTGGGTAAAATCTAGCCCTGAGTTATAGAGACAGTCAAATTGATTATAGCCTTAAAAAATTTGTGTCTCTACTAGTGAGGAAGAAGCTAGAACATATTTGTGCTATGGGAAGCCAGAATTTAGTCTGAAGATTTTTGGTGAATTTTAGGAGCTTAAGTATTGTAGGTAAACCTGCATTCAGTTGGAGTTGTATGATCTTTCATAAAAACAGAATCCTTTAAGCATTTAAATTTTAACAATCTGAAAAAAACAGATTTCTTCACACTATTTCTTAGCACTATTTAAAAAAACACCAACTTTATATTAGTTAAAACTTTCATTCTTCTGTGCAAAAGACATTCTTCCTCTATTCTCAAGATATGTTTATTAACAACTTCTGGACCTTTGGACGCTTGCCCAGGTGTTCACAGCAGATAAGAAATTATAACACTCTTTACCTACCAAGAGAAATCAACAACCTCTTTAAGATGAACAACAAGAACAAAATCAACCTGAACAACAAGCACAAAATCAACCTAAATATTTGTTGTGGTGAATAAATTGCAGTATCTGAAACAAAAAACTGTACCAAAATCCAAACCTGATTTAATAAGGCACTAAAAGACCTGGAACTAGCAATGAATGACTGACTGAAAACTCTTCAAATTCCAATTAATATGAAAGTATTCCATTTCTTCTCTTTCATGATGCATTTTATACAGATCATTGCTTCTGAGCAATCTTTCAAGGGAGGCCTCGCATCATATGTGTTCAAATTTGTCTGACAGACCATGCAGAAGTGACTTTTATGGCTAATATTTACCACTGGAAAAACTTGCTAATTTGCAAACTTCTACACATTCCGTCCTTCCTAAACAGGTTAATCAAGAAGGTGCCACCTCATGCATTGCCACTGACTCTACTGCAGACATAAGTATCAAAATGACTTCCTTACCCAGACACTGTATAATTTAATCATGCTCAAAGGATTTCCATAATTGTATCCACAAACGTTACTGCAAGTTCAGCTTTCTGCTTCACAAGTTTCAATTAGAATGTGCAACACACCAATGCATTTGAAAAAAATAATGAATGCTTCTATTCCTCTCATCTTTGAGAGTTTTTATACAAATACTTAGCAAGTGAGCACTGCTTCTTCTCACTTTCTGGATATTGCCATTTATAGTGTTCCTTGCTTCTGCACTGCATGACATCCTTGTAATTTCATGCATTTTGCTAAAGGCACAGGGAACACTGAATGGTGCTGGAGATTACTAATGAAATATGGAGCCTTCCACTGCTAAGTTACACATAAAATGTCTGGCCTAGGTTGTTCACGGTGCAAAGATGTAACTACTGTCTGCTGGCTGTTCAGTAGGCTATACGAAAACCACTGTTAGTTTCAGTCTGCTTCCTACTGAATCAGAGGCGAACTAACTGACTGAGAAACAGACAAATTAAAGACAACGTTTTCAGAAGTGAACTGCCAAATGCCTGAAAATCAGATTGCTTTCTGAACAGTGACATTGGATCAAGGTGTTAAATTTTTCATATTCCAGTCTGAACAATGTAGATTAAAAATCTGCAGTGCTCGTGATATCTTGGCAAGTCTTGGTAAAAATGGAAAAAGAAAGGATGACTTAAATGCTTCATGCTCAAGATACAAAAATTTTACAGAGGCTTTAAATATACTTAAAACACATTTAAAGCTAGATTCCCAATTATCAAGTATTTCTTTATGACTTAAGCAACTCAAACTCCAAATTAATGAGTTGCAATGACTAATAGGTCATTTTGTGTAATATATAGCTATATTCTGTCCTTCATTAATGTGTTAAAACATTTATATGTAAAAAGCAAACACTATGATAATTATTTACAGAGTCTGAAGAAATAATGTGGAATGTGTTATTCTTCTCATGATGGTTTTGTCAAATTTTGGACTAGAATAAAAACTTAGGAGAGAGAAAGAAGAGAATCAACAAAGGCCCAGTATCAGTGCATTGAAAGAAAAATGATTCATGAAAGGTGCATGAAAGACAAGATGGTGATTGTGAACTGTTACCATGGATTTACTAAGATCAGTCAGGTTTAATCAACCTGAGTGCCTTCTCTAATGAAATGTCTGACTCCATGAATAAACAGAGATCAGTAGATATTGTTCACCTCAAATTAAGCAGGGCTTTAAATGCAGCATCCAATAACTCCTAGTAACCAAACTGAGGAAATGCAGGTCAGATGGGTGGACCACAAAGTGTATGGAAAGCAAACTGGACTGCTGGGGTCAAAGGGTGGTGGTCAACAATTCCAAGTTTATCTAATCAACTCAGTATGAGTGATATTCTCCAGGGGTTGGTAGTGGGGCACAGTGCCAACTCCACTGGGTAAGACTCTGAACAACCTGATCTAACGTTGCAATTAGCCCTGCTTTGAGCAGGACATTGGACTGTAGTCCTCCAGAGGCTCTTCCTAACTTGAGTGCCTCTAGGAGGCTAAATATTGAAAATTCACAACCAGTAGTTGGCTAACCACTAATCCATGCTCTTCTTATTTGATTCTTACTATACTCATTTTCATGGCTTCTTTAATGTGTTCTTCAAAATATCATTTTCCTGCTGTTGTTCTGTCTACAGTGACAACAGTTTTCCCAGATGTCTAAAACAGGTTGCTTTGAATAATGAATTATACACTTTGGCTGATAAGACCTTGTGAGTCTGTTGTCATGTTACAGAGCTGTCTGGATATCACAAAGGGAATTTATGGGAAGGAGATCCATTCTTAATGGGGTCGTCGTTTTCCCAACTGTCAGAATTAAACAACATTGTCCGACAGGTGATTCTCCATCAGTTTTCACCACACAGAACTCAATCAATAAAAGGTACATTGGAATATATGACTTAACCTTTTCTGCAGGAGTCCATCAAGAGTTTTCTAACCTTCGAGTAAGCGAAGCTCACAATGGGAAATAAGGGCAATATAATCCAGCTGTAGCAAAAATTGACAAGAGTTTAAGTACTTGATCAAAGTCCATGGAGATTTTTACTAACTTGAACAGGCATTGGTTCATGGCTGTACTCAGCAAAGAGATAATTTTTGCCATAATACACATTTGCAACACATTTCTTGAGAGCTGTTTTATGATGAATCTGTGGCACTGCCTAAGTGTTTGCATTATTGACTAATTACACTTCCAGCTTAGTGGGTAACTATGCTCTGGAGACCATGATCATAAAGACACTTTTACAGCAGACAGTAGTACTGGAATGAGGTGATGAGGTGGTGTCATGACACACTGTCTCCTCCACAAACATGGAAGTACCAGACACAGAATAATGTTGGACTTCCCAATTCCTGGGACAGCATAAAATTACACCATTTATTATATTCTGAATTAGTGTTTGCTCTGATGGAACTTGTTAATATTTCATTTGTTATTTTAAAGAGCATTCTCTATGATTTTATAAACAACAGATACTCACATGAAAATGTACAGGTTTTTCCTCTCTGCTTTCCTAAGGAACACTTGAAAAACATAAACTGTAGTACAAATGCTGGAGGCCACCTATCTCATAAATTTTGTCTAAATTATTTGAAAGCAAAGCCTTCTGCTTAGTGACTTCACTCTCCCCCTTTTTTCCAGCTTTTCTTTTTGTTTTTATTTTTGCCAGTATATTTTGCTTTTCAATCACTTGCGGTGGGGTACGTCAGTAAAAAAATATCCAAGCAGATTTGAAACAAGAATAGTATGAATATCTGCAATATCAAACTTCTTTGTTTATGCTCAAAAATTCAGGAAAAGGAAAAAAAAGTGCTTTGCCTTTGCTCTTTATCTCCTCAGTCTTTTGAGTTAATAACCATTCTCAAAAAATATTTACATTTATTTTAGAATTCAGATAATTTTTTAAAAAATTAATCATTTTCAGGCAGTATTAGAAGTATAAAACCTTAATTCACTAGCTGTGACAACATGACAAATTCTTCACATTCATTTTCTGGTGTTTAAAATAGGAGATGTTAGGCAGAGCCGGTGGCAGTTTAAGCATAGATATGTTCTAGCAGTGTAATTGCTGAGAAAAATAAATCAATTAGAATAGTTTGCTAACATAGCACCATTAGTTCACATATTTTCTGTTTCATTTACAGCCATATGGTGAAGGATTCATTTTGTCTTGGCATAAGGACATTTCTGCAGAAGAAAAATTAGACTGACATTTTATTTTTACACCAAGCTACATTTCCTTGCAAGATAATTATTTATGAAATACAATGTGTAATTTGATACATGATCTCTGGAAGAGGTTACTAAAGAAGGAATTAAGTTGATATTTTTAGCAGTAGTACATAAAATATATACTCAGGCATGCTTTAAAGAAAATTGTCTGGTTACCAACATAGGAGCTGATGTTGTGATAGCTGGTCTGCTGGATGATATAGCTGGGATTTAACCCAGTACCTCTACAGAGAAAATCATCAGTTGGTATAGCCATAAAGCTCTGCTACCAACTGCTCTCATCCTGATGGAATGAGTAGAGAGGGAGGAACTTGTAATACACACTTTCTGTAAATGTAACTTCTATTATCTCTCTATGATATTATACATATTGATATGGAAATCACTTGTTAATGCTGATGGTAGGCCACTGGGAATTATTACCCTCTACTCAGACTTAAATCTTGCCACAAGCTTAAAGCTATTCAAACTGAGATGAAAGCTGACACAGCCAAGATCTGATCCAAAGATGTTGGCTTTTTGTCAGGAGTGCCAGGCTTCCCCTTCCCATAACAATCACTTTCCATAGGAGGCACCGTTATATCACCTTCTAATCTGAATGTTCTCATATCTCAGATATTGATGATTCATCATATTATTCCTTTGTGGAGTTAACAGCTTGTCTGTGAACAAAACACATCTTCTCAGAAGACCTCCGGTACGAAGAAATCAGGAGAGAAGAATCCAGAACAACTTTCTTAACATCTGAAGCTTGAGAAGTGGGCTCATGTGAACCTCATGAGGTTCAACAAGGCCAAGTGCAAGGTCGTGCATCTGGGTTGGGGTAATCCTCAGTATCAATACAGGCTGGGGAATGAAGGGATTGAGAGCAGCCCTGCCAAGGAGGGCTTGGAGGTACTAGTGGATGAAAAGCTGGACATGAGCTGGCAATGTTTGCTCACAGCCCAGAAGGCCAAACGTATCCTGGGCTGCATCACAAGAAGCGTGGCCAGCAGATAAGGGAGGTGATTCTGCCCCTCTACTCCTCTCTTGTAAGACCTCACCTGCAGTACTGCATCCAGCTCTGGAGTCCTCAGCACAAGGAAGACATGGACCTGTTGGAACAGTTTCAGAGGAGGGCCACAAAAATGGTGAGAGGAAGGGAGCACCTCTCCTATGAGAAAAGGCTGAGACAGTTGATGTTGTTCAGCCTGGAGAAGAGAAGGTGCTGGGGAGACCTTATTGTGGCCTTTTGATACTTAAAGGGGGCTTATAAGAAAGACGGAGACAAACTTTTTAGTAGGGCCTGTGGTGGTGGGACAAGGGGTAATGGTTTTAAAATAAAGAGGGTAGATTCAAATTAGATAGAAGGAAGAAGTTTTTTGTGATGAGGGTGGTGAAACACTGACACAGGTTGCTCAGAGAGATGGTAGATGCTCCATCCCTGGAAACATTCAAAGTCAGGTTGGACGGGGCTTTGAGCAACCTGATCTAGTTGAAGATGTCCCTGCCCCTTGCAGGGGGGTTAGATAAGATGACCTTTAAAGGTCCCTTCCAACCCAAACTATTCTATGATTCACATTTAATTACTAATTACTCACTGCATTAAAACGCTGTATTTCCCATCTGAATGACCTTTAGTGTTCAGAGTATTCAGCGGGCCTTCCTCTGCTAGACTGAAAAAGGCTAAAAAACCCAGTATGATTCACTGCAATGCATATCCCCCAGATTTCTCTTCCCGTTTTGCAATATTCCTTTTAAATTGTAGACTCTAGAACTATAAGCAGTATGATAATATCCACCTCAACAGCAATGTAGTAGGATGTCTTTTTTATTTCAGCTGCTGACACATGCAAGACTTGGCATGAGTGTTTTTTGATGAAGAAAACCACTGGAGCATCCACCGATTCTTGCTGTACTATGATCCCTAAACCTTTTAAATAACATCATCTTCTGGAGTCCTACTCCTCTGTTGTAGGAGTGACCTGTGTTCCTTATACTTACATGGATAAAACTTTGCATTTATCTGAACTGAAAAAGCATCTTGATTGAATAAACCAGTTCACCAGGCAGTCCTGGTCATTGTATGTGACTACTCCATAATTTTTTGCTGTTCCTCTAGTCTTTGCACCAACCACAGATTTTATTGACAGTGATGATATATTTACTACCAGATCACAGATAAAAATCTTGAGCGGTATCAGGTACTTTTTCCATGGCTGAATTTTCCCACTAGGAAAAACTATAATGAAAATTCTCCATGAATAACAACTCCTTAACATTTGTCAGTTATACCATTCATCAACTCCTCCTTGGTAATGGACAGTGCTAGATTTTTAATTAGAATGTCACAAGGTTCTAAATCCTTACAAAAGTTTAAGTAATGTAACAATTAATAATGACTTGAATAATTCAGGTACTTTTGGCATCCAAAATTCTTATCTCCTTGAAAATACTACTTTTTTTTTTTTTTTACAACCATAAAGTACACTGGTATTACTTAAATTCCAAGCCTTTAATCTTCGTTAATCAAATTCCATTATTTTCCCTGTAACCTGGAAAAACACAAATATTTTTAACCAAACATCTGTTTTAAATACTTACAGGTTTTACAGGCTGTTATCACTTTTCTGAGCTGCTGTCCTGGTTTGGCCTAAACCAGGCCGATTTTCCTTTCAGTGATTTTTACTTTCAGCTAAGTCTCCTCTAAGTAACTGCACTTTCTGAAACTAACTGTATGTTTTTGCAGACAGTGTCTGCTTCCAGGACTGATAACGCTCGAAGTTTGTAGTTATCACTGAGGCACCGGTAGGGATGTTGTGCAGAAAGGCTCTTGCTGTACTTATTCTTGAGAGAAACCAAGGTCACTGCTGAATTCCTCATTGCTTACGAGTGAAGAGCCGAAGGGGGGTCGCAGCTGCAGAGGCGAGCGGACAGGGCAGGTGACCCAAAATTGACCAACGAGGGTATTCCATCCCATACACGTCATTCTCGGTATAAAGTGGGGGGATCACGAGGGTCTCGCTCTCTTTCTGCTATGGCCGGTGTCCAGGGAGGACTCCATCTGTTTTCCTGCTGCCCCCGATCCCGATCCGTGCATTCCTGAATCCAGCTCTCGACCATCGCTAGGCCCAGGCTGGGCCTTCCCGGAGCCTGCCCTGCAGTGCCGGTGGTGACGTGGCTGACTTCAGGGGAGCTCAATCTTGGTTTTGTATATATATTTGTATATATTTGATTATTTCTATTATTATTATTATACTTTTTTTTTCATTATTATAGTTTATTAAAACTGTTTTAATTTTCCAACCCAGAAGTCTCTCTCCCTTTTCCCTTTCCCTTTCCCTCTGGGGGGAGGGGGGGTGGATAACAGAGGGCATCTGCCGTAGGTTTAATCGCCAGCCCAGCTTTAAACCGTGACAGCTGCTTCTGGGGTTTCCTCAGGATTTGTCAAAATGTACTTCAACAGCTTGGACTGTGATGTGTAGGTCATCTACGCCACACAAATTCCTCATTGTTTATCCTTGGTAGATGAGATGTGGATTGAGAGGTACTTTGTCATCTTTATGTTGTACATTATTCTTGCCTGTTTCCAAATATGGAAGAGAAATATTTATTGACTGCTTCTGCTTTCAATACATGGTTGTTAATTGCATCATGTCCTTCTACAAATTGCCCTTTATCATCTCTCATGACACATCTAATCTACCTAGGAAGTGTTCCTGTGAAGGAAGTCAAAATGTTCCCTCTTGCCCCAGCTTCTCCCAGCTGGAGAAGTGCTATTGAGCTTAGTACAATGTCTCAGAAAAAAACACAACAAAAACAAAAACAAAACAGGACCTAGCTGCTTTGATGTTGCTACCTTTGTGTGTTAATTCATCTGACCATCTTTGCTCTCATGCTGTGCCTTTCTTTGTAGGATATATTTTTCCTCAGAGATTCAGACATAAAAGCTACATCATGAATGCTTTCTTGGGACATATTGTGCCTTTGTATTAAGACTTCTCAATAGTCTTTGTCTTATTTCAACATTCTCTACTCCCAAATGCAAATTTGTCTTTAAAGGTTTCTTACAAAAAAGTTACCAAGGCAACAGCTAATAAAAGTCTTTTTCCAGATAAGCTGAAAATTCATAGATATTTTCTCCTTCCATTTATTTTCTTGGAATAAATGCAACTTGCATATGAAATCAATTTTGTATTAAACACTATTAAATCCTTATAATGATATTTTTATCTAAACTGTAACACAATAGAGCAGCAGTGATAAGAGTGTTAGTTGCTGTGTGTCCGTATAGTAAAAGATATTTGCTGAGCCCATATAGATACAGAACTGGAAAGATCAAGTCATTTGCCTGAAGTAACATATGAAAGCACATGTGAAAGGCAGGACATGAGCTGTAGGATTTCTTTCGCACAGTCCAGCACTTTTTCCATAAGGTCATTGAGGGTTATTGTTGTTTTTGCTGTTGCTGCTGTTGTTATTTTTTTGGTTACAGCTGTCAAGATTCTTTGAAAAGCATTCATGCTTATGGATGGAAAATGTAATTTTTCCTGAAAGAACTGGAAAGAAAAGAAGAAGGGGGGTGGGGGGAAGTTATCTTCTGCATTTTCTGAACCTAGCTATAAAAGAAGAAAAGTGACACAGAAAAAAAGCATTCATTTGCTGTTAGAAAAACGACTGCTCAAACACCAGTTCAAGCTGTAAGCACCGGACTGAAGCAAGTTTCGCCTCAAAAGTTCAACAGCTGTAATGTTTATCTAGAGACCATTAGTTTTCTTCTGAGGATGAACTAAGGACCAGCAGCTGCAGAACCAGATTTTCTCCCTCCTTCCCTCTTTAATAATAGTATTTGTTTAAAAAAGAGCGTAAACAAATCCAAGTAAATGATAGTAATGATTACAAGGGCCCTCCCCGTGTTTACTATGAAGCTGTTTTGCTCATGAAGCAAAAGCAGTGTGAAAAAGAGAAGGAACATTTTATGCTGGGCGAAAAAAAATACGATGTTTATTCAAATCATTTCCATAGGGGAGCAATGTTGAGAGGCTCCATTAAGTTGCCTGGCACTAGCTGGCAGAAAAAATAAATGAAAACACAGCTTTAAGAACACTGCTTTATTTACTGATGACTATAAATGGAGCAAAGCTGGAAGGTGTTCAAGATTGCTGACTGGCTGATTGTCACAGCTAATTGTTTTTGACATCCAAGTGTCCTACACATTGATAGGCACAACCTGCCAAGCCACAGGCTGCATCTATTGGGGAGTTAAAACCCTGTAAAGGAACAAAGCACCCAGTGCTAACATATGTATAGTCATGAGTTTAGGCACATCATTTAGCATAAATTGTTTTCCATACCCATTGTGTTATTATCTTTCTAAGCAGGTTTGCTACCTGACAAATTAAAGTTCATTCTCTAATATATGATGACAGTGCTAAATGACTGCTTTAATAAGTTTTGCCCAGAAATGTCATTCTTGGTTTGATAGGCACAAATGGAACTTGAACTCAAGCTTTGAAGAAATAATAAAAGAAAGGCTTAGAGAACGGCTGCTAATGAAAGCATAGGTTGGAAGAATTGGTAGAGCAAACCTACTGTCTGTTGCTTTCTATGGCTGCAAGTACAACCTAAGTACCCTCAGTGAACTAATGGTACTTTCAGGTGTGAATTCTGAAGAACTGAGCCAATTTCTTGCTATATTTTGGCATTAGGTTATATCACCTGAAGTAATAATTAATCCATCAAATTTTTTTTTTTTCTAAACCTATGTTATTAAAGTAAATGATAGTTTACAATATAGTACACATTTATCTATATTTTGAGGGCGAAAGCGGTGGTAGCCCTGTAAGTACAAACAACACAAAGACAACTGTGGGAACCTACTGTTAGGTAAAAGCCCATACTATCAAATTTGTTGGGAGCGTTATGATCACTTCAAGATTTGAATGTCCAAATCAAAATGTCTTGCTCTGACTTAATGTTCTGAGATCAGGTGCTCCTTACTTTATGAAGATTTCTTTGTTTCTATTTGAATGCTCTGAAATTGAAGAATATGAGTTCACTGACATTCATGGACCTAAATGTCTAAGCAGTGAAGGTTTGAACAATTATTAGGTCCTGGATTTTAGTACCTACTCTAGATAGTAAATCTACAAAAATTGAGTTTTGTTATTTGCTGTCCTCTACTCATCACACTTCACTCACCTCCAGGTCTTATTTTCTCATCATACAAATGGAAAACAAGTTTTCCCTCACAGCCACTCACCCGAAGCCACCTTGGTTTCTGACAGTGGGCCTTTCTCTCTGACACAACATCAGTGATAATAGAGGTTCAGTAAGCCAAACCATGATCTAATCTCCTCTTCAATTCTACCATTGTCCTCAAAATGTCATCTCAGTGACAGCAGGGTAAATGCCCGTAAGATTCACTTGCCTAAAGGATATATGTGAGTGAGAGAGCAAAACCTGAAAATTCTGCTGCTGCAGAGTTGGAGTTAAGGGTTTATTTTATCCAGTTGACCTCCTTAATTAATCTGGCTGTATTTTTTCATACACCATTTCTGTATTCAGAATTCAGTTTCTTTCTTTTTGAGGAATCTTGAACATTTGCATTTAAAACAAACAGTTTATCTCCTCCCCTCTCCCCTTTCTAAGCTCCAGCAATCAGAGACCATATCCATCCTTCTGTCCCCTTTCTATGTCTTAGCAAGTACCCAAACACACTATTACACAACTCAGAATTTCTGCTAAGAAAGAACTATGATTAGGGTATTTTCTAAGGACATGTGTTGACATTCCTGCTGGGCAATGGGCAGCTATTGCAGCTATCACGGTTAGCTATTGTTACCTATTGTGCATATTTTCTTTCACTGCAGGTCAGCTCCACAGCTTTTCTTTCTTACTTCTCTTGAAATTCCCTTTAGTTTGTTGAAATCTTTCTAGGAATAAAATGCTCAGAACAGACCATAAATTATTTCATATATAACATATCAGGAGGGCGTGGCACATAAAAATATAAAGCATGTAGAAGAACTATAACTATGAGATAATACTATTTTGAAACTACATACAGTTCGTATGTTGCTGGGGGGAAGCAGATGACAGCAGACACCCACATGCAATATGCTGTCTACCATCATTCACAAGAGCTTCCAGACACCTCCCACCCACCCAAGGTATTTGTCTTATGTTCCTTTCTCCTCTTGATGCATTAGTGCTGCCACTTTGTGGTTTAAACTTTCTCTCTGCAGACTTTTCCAACCCTCTGTAATTTGTTCCTTCCTTGTCTTTGCTTCTTCACTGTATGTCGTTCCCTCAATTGCCATGCTCTTAAAATAAATCCAACAGACAGAAACCCATTCACACGCTCAATGGAAAATCTTGTTCAAGATTCTGGAGGTTCAAGGAAGGGTTTTAATGACCATGGAAATTCAGCAAATTTCCATTGTAAAGATAAGTAGTATGAGTACTCCAAGCCTGCAAGTTCCAAAGCAGTTGCTGCACCATAAAGAAATGGGAAGATCTTCTCTTTAAGGGGTTGCAAAACAACACAGGCCTTATCTAGGTCAGTGACACACAAAAAAAAAATCATAATATCTTTAAAATCCAGTCTGCTTCACAGTAGGAGAGGTAACAAAGTCTCCTGCATGCAATTATGAGTAGGACTGCCTCTAGGACTGTTATATCAAAATAATTCTAAATGAGCGTCATAACAACATTTGAGAAAGTAAATTAAATTTGCCACGTTTTTCTCGCACAGGGGAAACATCAGAGCTAATAATAATTTGAAGTCTCATTGATATTATGAAGGTGATTTAAAATAAATGTCGTTGATATCCTCTATGCTAAGGCCAAACTAAAGACACTTCAGGGTAAATAGATACGTCTACAACTGTCTTCTTTAAAATGACTCTAAAATCACAGTAGTTCTTTGGCTAAGCAGCATTTGATCTCATTAGTGACTGAGACAAAACAAATATTAACCATCTGGAAACTAGAACTAGAAACTAGAACTAACCCACCAGAAAGTCAATTCCAACATGTTTAACCGTAGTTAATTATTATTCTTTCACCAAAATCAACACAGGACAGACCATTGAACAAAAAATGAGTCAAAGTCATTTGACAACTCTGTGACTGAAAACACGGCTACAAACCCTATGACCACTTAAGACTGAGTCAAAAATATTCTAATTCATGGTCTAGAGGACTGTTACTACCATATACATTCCAGGTGCCCACTTAAAACATGTTGTGATGAATTCCAGTTGGATACCTCACATGCTGTCTTGTGTCAGCTGTCTTTCAGCTCATATTCTTCAGCCCTCCCACTATCACAGACTCTCATCAAAGGTATAGACCCTCTGTGGTAACATGACAATGGCCTTGGAAGCAATAAAGTTGATCTGAATCATTGTGAAACATCACAGGGGAGCCTGGATTCCCCATTTCTAGGTGTTAGGATGCACAGGTGATGAGATTTGGATTTTGCCCTTCAGTTTCTTAAGTTTCAATTATCTAAAATGAGATTCAAACCTTGTGATTCTCAAATCAACTCAGAAAATGGGATTTGAGCAGGTCTGATTTTTTTTCTCACTGTTTTTATCCTGACAAATTTGATCTAGAGCTTGAAAAATACTGTATGCACTTTAATTTACATGTGTCGTTCTACTTTGCATTGCTGACTAGTGTCTGCAGCTTCCTACTCATAACTTTTCTATTTTATTCTTTGATTGCTCAGGTTGCTCACAATAACAAAGATTATCTTCATTTATTCCAGTAAAGATTAATGTAATATCTTCTACTTCATAGCAAATAGATTAGTCAATAAACAATAACTTGTGTTTCCACTATAAGGATTTCTTAGTATTTGATATACACTTTGACATAAACTTGGGATCTGCCACTAACATCAAACAATTAAATAAAAATGTAATTAAAAAAATAAATAAAAATCATATTGATGAAAATGTAAGAAATATATAAGGAAAAAATAAACATTCAACATTATAGTGATCAAAATAATTGATATAATTTTATTAATCTAAATCAAATTAAATACAAATTTGAATGTAGTTCCCATTTGACACTTATTTCCCTCATCTCAGACTGCCAAGAAGCTTATGCTGAATGCCATCCTGTTAATTCCTTGGGAAAACGGTTCAGCTGATAAGAAAACAGTGATGGCATCAAAAGAAACTTGTCTCATGCACAGTGAATTTGATCAGAGGTACTATGGGTCTTAAGATCTTGGCAATAGATGGGGTATGACTGAAATCTGGTATCTAAGGGAAGGATTTTAAATGCAGCTTGAGATTTTCAGTATTTCAATTTTGCATGTTTAATTTGAGCTATCTGGAAGTGGATTTATTTATTTTGATATAGAATTTTCTGAAAATCAGTATCTTTTAGAAGGCAAAACCTCCTGCCAAACTTGTAATTGTCAGAGTTCTCAAAACTGTCTATCTTCTGTTATCAGAGTAAGTATATCTTATTGCTTTTAAATCAATCTTTTTTTGCACAGATTTTATAGAAAAACATTCAGAAGAAAACCTCCCCTGTGTCTTCAGAAACTGAGATGATAGATGGAGATGATGACTCATGACTTTTTGACATTTAAAGAGAGAAGACACATCACTCTCCTCTCCTAGTCAGATGCTTGAGAATGATAAAACACACCAAAGGTTAAACTTGCCTCCAGAGCACTATGTCTATGGAAAAGTTTCAAAAGCCAGAGAGAGAGGGGGAGAGAGAAGAGGAAAAAGAAAATACATTTCTTGCCTTAATAACATGACAAGGAATCACACATTTAAAATTCAGAAGTCCCTTTTTGATTCTTGGCTGCAGGTTTTTGGTAACACTTCTATCAATCAGTCACATTCATTTGAAGCATGTGGCAACACATATTGGAGATACGAAGACACAGCTTCTGCATTTGCAATTTCCTATCTTCAAAGTGCTTTTCAGTTTTATCATAAATCTGGAGAAAACCTGTGATGTGTGAAAGATTTTCTCCCTTTTTTTTTCTTAATTCATCACTGTTATTTTATTTAGTTTCTCCCTTAGCCAGGATGCTAATATTTATTTGCCTCTAGGATAGATTTCAATCTTTATGGAGCCAACATCAGGTATCACCTCCAGTTAAGCCTTCATTAAACATAAATATCAACCATTATACTGCAATAAAAAGGAAAAACTCATGTAAACACTGCAACAGAAAACCTTCTCTTCTTCACTCTTAAACCTGAATGGACCTGGACAACATATAAAAGGACCCAAGAGCTAAATTAGCATAATACTGAGTCACCCCTATTGAGCTCCATTGGTTTCAAATATAATTCACTTTCAAGTACCCATTAGTCTAAACAGATAATTGCAAGGAAAGGAAAAAAGACCACATGCAAAAATATTAGTTATGTGTAAGGGACAACTGGAGCAGCCAAAAAATACCTGAACAATTAGTGGAGAAGGATTGTTGTGTGTCAGAAATGTGCAAAAACCTAAATAGACAGTGTGTGGGCAAATAAATGTTGGGTGCACAAGTTCATTTATATATATATCAACAAAAATGGAAATATAGAAACTCTTCTAGAGTATTATGGAAAAGCAGAAATGTCAGTCTAGGTATTTTTAGGTTCTTCCTCTTCAGCCTATTTCCCACACACAGAAAGTGCCAGTACATGTGCTTGAAACACTGTTGTGGCAGACTGGCATATAATTGACCGTGTAATGACTTCATACCTGGGCCTGATCCAGAATCTCAATAAAAAAGATCCTTGAAATGAAGTCTTATTCAGGTCAGTGGTGCTTCATGGAGGTATGTGAAGGCATTTCATCTGTGAAATAGTGTCTTCAGATGTCAAAACACAATGTGATCTCAGTAAACTGGAGATTTGGTTTGAAACCAGCAAATGAAATTTAATAAAAAAATGAAAGATGCTAAATTTGAAAGAAGGAAATCCAGCACGGAGAAAAAAATATGACTATACTGACACAAAACTGTATCAGATCTGAAGGAATACAGCAAATCTCAAACAGATTAAGAAGCAAAATTTTGTACGATTTTTAAAAAGACATATTGCAATGTGAAATGTATTATTAGAAGACTTGTCTATAAGGCAAATGTTTTTTTTTATCTATAAAGATCTTATGCCTCAGACTTAAAGAAAAATTTAGACAAACTAGAGAAAGTCCAAAGGAGACTGAAGAACAATATGAGTTTTAGGAAGCATATCCTAAAATAAAAGGTTAAAATAATTGGATATATTTAATCTATAAAAGATTAAATGAAGACATGATAACAATCTTCCAGTAGTTGTTGTTTTTACAGTAATAACAAAGGATGTAAAGAAGAGAAGAGTGATCAATTGTTCAGAGAGTTCAGTAAGGGTCAAACAAGAAATAATTGGCTTAATTTGCAGCAATAAAGATTTAGGTTAGATACTAGAAAAAACTTTCTAACTAAAAATGTAAGGAAGCACTACAACAGGTTACCTAGACGGTTGCAGAATTGTCTTTCTTGGAGATCAAATATCTGTTAGAGGTGGCCTCACTACACACCATTACTTTTTTTTTTCAGTGCAGACTGTAGGATTAGGAGGTCAATTAAGATCCTTCCAGCTTTACTTTTTGAAGATTTATGACACGTGAGATCATGGGCTGTGATATATAAATCCTTTTCTGAAAGGCATATAAGAAAGTCTATCACACTATACTCTTTTTTTTTGTCATTAAGCAAGCATCTAACCCTTATAGTTGAGCAAAAATCTTACTTTTGTGATCCAAGAAACAACATTCAAACTTCAGTGCAACTGGATTTGGCTTCCTTTCTGTTGCAGATCTATCGTGCAAAGGCCAATGACCTATTGACTAGCTCCTGGAAACACAAATGCCAAGCTCTGCTTGGCATGTTAGAACATTAAGTAGAAATTAACATTAGCATGAACAGAGAATTTACAAATTCCCACAGAGACCCAACAGCCTGACAGAAGTCAAATATCACTGTAAATCAGCAGGAAGCTACACATCGAGGCAGTATTGTTCCTAGCCCATTCAGTTCCTTCGGCAAAGGAATCCTACCTTGTTTCATCTGATAGTGCTACATGGGAATATGTTGCAGTATATTGCAGTTCACAGAGGAGAGAAGCAAATGTTTTCTGCTGCATTCACTAGGAATCAGGTTACTGCTGCAATGATCTTTTCTTCCTTGCGTGAAGCCAACAGGCTGAAGAGGAAGACGGGACACAACGTCCCAAATCACATCATTATCTCCAGCCCCTCTGCTCCATGTGTGCAGCCCAGGCAGAAAGTACATGAGCATCTCGAGAGCTAAAGAGTATAAACTTAAACCACCAAGACAGAGACAGGAAAATATACAGCATAAACTTTGGGGATTTTTTCAAGCAGTTTATAATAGATTAAAGACCTTCACATTTCAGTCCCTGAGGCAGTCCTGCTTTGGGTATAGTTCCTTCAGACTTGCATGAATAATGAAGAATCTGACTTTATTAAAAAAAAAAAAAAAAAGAGTTACTAGCTACGTAATTTTAAAATACTGTCTATCTATTATGTATCTCTTCTGAGAGGTCTTGGCTAATTGTTTGCTTAATTTGCACTGCTGTTACAGTCCAATATTTTACTGTGATGTGGCAAGGGCTGTAGCTCAGGTCTCAGCTGAGGGTGAGAGGTGCCCCGGACTGGGTGGGTCCTGTTGTAGCCTCTCCACGGGCTGTTAGTTGACTCTCCCTGTGGCCTTGGGGCATGAGAGACAGTCTGAGCCCTGGCAGCCAGGCCTGACCTCCCAGAAGGACAAAGCTGCTCTCAGCACCCTTGCAGGTGGCTCTAAATGGAGACATATTGAGCACCAGATATTAAAGGCCAGCGATAGACTGACCCACCATTCCCTTCCTCCAGCATCTTGCCAACTTTTTCCCTGATGTGACCAAAAACCACTGGTATAACACTGCTGTGTCACTCATGGTAAAACACAGGATTGTGCTCATGTCCAAGTATCTCTCCAGCACCTTACCAGTGTTATGGATCACTTTATGTCCCATTGAAGAGCTCCTAAGACAGTTTGGAGATCACAAGCAGACCATTAAGTCAATCATTGCTCACATCTCTTGACAAGTGAGTGGCACTCAGTTCATAGATCCTAATCAGAACTAGAAAGTCAGGTAGGGTTACCTCTTTTTTTAAATCATGGTCATTATTTCAGGATCTAGCTATATACAGCTGCTCTGTAGGATCTCTGAAATTCATGACCCACCTCCTCCAAACTTCTCAGAGCCCCATTCCGTACTATTAAGACTGATCTGGGAATTTCACGCATTATGCTACATACCCAGCATGAGCACTAACATTTCACAGCATGCAATCACTGAGGTGAGTTTTGGGAAGTGCTGATGTGCAGAGAAATATCCTCATCCATTCTTTTGTAATCATCCACCTTGGATGCTGACAGCGACAATCAGCAGCCTCATTCATGTGCTGCCTCTTATGAAGAATATGTACAAACGGACCCAGAATAGAAAGTGCACTGTCAGACTCCTCTACAGACAAGGTTTGTTAAACACAGTGTGGAACTAAACAGAGTTGCCTCTCTCCCTTCACCCCTCTTTACCCTGCGTTTTGCACTTTGAGAAGGAGGAATGGTGTCATCTGTTAGTAAGGATAATTCCAACACTATAGTTAAGACATTGGGTCAAGTTCTGCCCTATTGCATCTCTGGGGAAAATACCAGTGTAGATGGATGCAAGTGTTACATTGCACAGGAAAAGAAAGGGAAAAAATATAAACCTGAGTGGAATATATGTGTTTTTCCTTCTGACTTTAGCTCTTGGAATAGCATAAGTAAGTTCTAGTTATTTGCAGTTGGTGGATATGCACATACTATGAGATTATTGGAATTACAGAAGCCTGAAGTGAGCCATGGACCAGGGTCAATTTGTTAGCCAATACACTGAAACAGGAACAATTTATCTTGGGCCTCATTAGAACAAAGTTCACTGATCCATATAAGTGATGGTTCTTTCATGCTGTGTTAATTGCAAAACACCTAATAGTTCACCACTGGAAATCCATAACACACTGTAGGATTGAATGGTTCTGCAGTGGATTTATCTTTCCAACTTGCAGTAAATAATGAAGTGAGTGAGCTAAGGGGAAACAAAACCCCCAATGTCCATGTATTTGCCTTCTTCAAAATTTCTCTTTACGTATTCATAGGACAACTATTTTACAAGAACATGCCACTCTCTTTTAAATAGAAAAATGTCATATACTATGACAGTAGTAGAAAAAAAGATACTAATTTCTTAGTATTTCGTATCTGATACCTTCATATCAGACATGTTGGATCCTGTCTTAGGCTATTCTCAAAGTCAAAACAAACCACTGCCTTTCACTCTCCCTGGGCATAACCAAGCAATTCTCTGACCCATGGGACTGAGCATACTTGACGTTTCATGGTCAAGACTTTTCCACTAAGCATATCTGGATTTGCTCAACAGTCAATGGAGACATACACAACTCTTGAAGGCAACTCGTACCTGTGTAAGACAGATGACTAAAAGACAGCAGATTAATTACTCTCTAGAGATATTTCTCCCACACTGTACTCAATATAGAGAGCCAAGATCACCGCTTCAATTTAGACAAATTTCAAGGAGGTGAAGTTAGGTTAGGTGAATCCCACATTCAATCTCTATTTTTTTCCTTTCCTATAGACAGTTCCATTATCTGTGAAGATGAAAGTTTCCTTTCCACGGGGCTTGTAGGAGTGAGCTTTTCACAAACATTTTAACCAGAACTACTTTGTCCTTTGTTCATGGGCTCTAGAAACAAATTTATAGCTCCCACAAAGATTAGATCTACACATCAGCATAGGCTATTTACATGGCTCTCTTTTTAGCTCATTATTTCAGGCTTTATCTCTGTAACACAATTCTCTCTAGCTCACTTCTTTGAGGAAACCCTTATTAGCCAATAGGTAATCAAAACTTGGAGATATGGCTTGGGTGATGAGTTATATATCACCTGACCTACAAAAACTGTCTTTGAAAACTATGGAGTAACTTCACTGTCCTTAGTCCTCAGTGGGAGACAGTTTTAAGGATGAACTATCTGAGCGTACTGTTAGTCACAAAAGAATTAGGGTTTGTAAAGCTAAATAAACCTAATTTTTCCTTAAATTACAATGAGTATCTGCACCCAAGTTTAATCACAGAAAATGAGATCTAACTGTAAATCTTTTTTTTTAGCTGAGATTTACAGTCTTCACATCTGGGCCAGAGGTGGTCGTGGAGTGGTGTTCCTAATTTTGGCAAAGCTTTCAGGAACATTTCTTTTGTGCAACTCGAAAAAAAAAGCATTGTGACATTTTGTTGCATTTTATTTCTGTGGTTTTGTTTTTGCCTTGTCAGTTAATTTAACATTATATTTGCAGAATAAAAAGCAAATAAAATTAACTTGTGTCATATGTTTCTCTCGTGCTTGGTCACTTGCTGAATCCATGTTGCTCCAACTAGAACAGTGTTATTTACTAATCTCACACCTCCAAGAGCCCCTTATTGTGACTCAGAGTTACTTTGGTGATCACGTATGTCTGAGTGAGTAGGATACAACCCTGATGAAACGGACAGTGGTTTTGGAGATGTCTCCCTCTGAATAGCAATAAAGTCAGATGCTGGCTGTCTCTGAGACAGCACTGGGGTTATGAGGGACCTGTTTTTGTGCAAACACAAGTTTTGTTTCATTTTCCTGTTAAAGAAGGCAGGCAGGAAGGCAGAAGGATGGGGAGGAAGGAAGCATCTGTCCACATTGCTAAACAGTATAGTCTACAGAAGAGATTTGAAAGGTGAAACATTTAATGCTGCAGACCTTCCATTACTGTAGACTTATTTATGGAGGCTACATTTGGGATTAGTTTCCGTTTGTTCCTGTGGATTGAACACCCATTAGTGGCTGAAGCACACTGAGTGTGTTCCTCTGGCACATTTTCTGGTTTAGCTCCATGTAAGTTGGGCATGATTTGCATGGTCTGAGATCACCAACGTGAAGTGAAACATGATTGATCCGGTCAAAATCAGGAGATCATCTTCAAGAAGTATCTTCCTGGTTCAAACTAAAACACTGACATAGACACGTGTTCAGTTCCAGAAAAGGAAAAAGCTCAGTGTCTCGTTTCTAGTTCAGGCCATAGTGTCTGCAGAACCTCTCCCAAAGCCATATCTGAGATCTGCAGAAGAATGAGACAAGTAGCCACAGACAAAAGCAGTGCATCATCAGAGTACTTCAGTAAGCGATGTAGTTCCCTTATCGTGAGAGACAGCTGATGTGCAGACTTGAGCTGTAAATGCAACTGATAAAGAGCAGGAAAAACATTGGCAATCAACACAGACTGGAGGGCTATAGGGTGCTGGGAGTTGCCTTTTCCCATCACCAGAGCGCTCTGTTGCTGTTAGCTGAGGAAGGATGTCTGGCTGGCGCTGTATATTTTGTCTCCCACCCATTTATTTGCCCACCAAATGTCTGTTTGGTGCAGCCAGTGCAGGACTTTGCAACAGCAGGGCATGCGTCTGAGAAAAAGAGAGCAAACTTTCTTTCATTCAAATTCAGAGACACTGATGTCCCAAGGAAAACACTCTCAGTGTGAGAAAGGACACAGCCAGCACGACAAAGCTCCTGGAGGTGGGAAGGAGAAGGTTAAGGGCACAGCATAACCTCTTGGTCTGTGAGACAGAATAGCTGCTTACTTTTGGGGACGTCAATGCTGCAAAGAGGGAGAGGGAAGAAATTGCTGAAGAGTTGTCTGCTTGTTAGGCATCTTCGCAGTTGGAGAGGAATTTGGGAAGACTGAAGATACAATTGCTTCTTCACCTTTTCTTGCTTACTTCCAAATAGTGGAACTTGCTCTTCTGTTGCTTATTTTACTGTTGAGTTTGGAGTTTACTCTTTGTAAAATACTCCCTGTTTGTGTGTGTGAGAAGAACAGAAAATTTTGGAGAAAATAAAACTTTTTCTAGAACTTGTTTTCTTCCAAACACTAGACTGAGCAGAAAAGCACTTGCTCTTGTTGCAGGGTACTGATCTCAGTTCCTTAATTTTCTGTGCATTTCTGTACTGACAGAGAAAAGATTACTGCGTGTGCTTAACCTGGTGCTAGGATTGGTGATTATGCAGGCATTTTACTCCTTGTTCTTTAACAGTTTAATTCCAGACAATGCAGATTGAGATTTATTCTTTGATGACTTTGCACACTTCTTATAAGGGGTGTTGACTCTCTTCAGGCCGTATACATACACTTATATATAAAAATACATGTAAAATGTGCAGAAGGTGGAGACAGTGACAGAAAAGAAGGCAGGTTTGACAACACTGATTTTTCTCAGACTTCACTCACAGAGCTAAACTTCTTGTGTTTTCACTCTCCGGATTCGACATGAAAGAACCGCAGTTTATAAGGAGGAGACACAAAATGTCTTTCTCATCCACCTTTGTTTTTCTTGGTTTTTCATTCCCCACCCTCACCCTCTCCTGACACAAGATAGCAACAGCTATTCAGGCTCTCTTTTCCAGCTGGTGTGTTGTATGCAGTGATTACACAGCATATAACAAAGCTTCAGAAGTAAAGTGCAAGTGGGTGTCAAGAAGGCCAGAAGGAAGAAGGTGGGTTTGGATGGTTGAACTTTATCCCTCTTTCCTGCTAATATTGGGAGAAACTCTTTCTTGTAGTAGAATAATGAGAAGGATACTTCTCAAAAGCATTTCCAAGCATATAAACAGCCTTCACTTCCAGGTCTCTTACAACCTTGACAGATTTACAGGGGTCACGGATAGAAGTGAAACACACATCAGTGGGGTGTGGGATTTTTAATATAAAACTTATGCAGAAATGCCTTACACTGCTCCTTCTTTCCAAGAAAATATTCTAACTTATTCTGAGCTTACCTGTTCATGCACAAATAAACGTATGACAGAAGAAAGACTGAGGGTGGATTTGAATGACTAATGCATTGAAAAGTGTGAACACTGCTCCGCTTCTCACAGACATTAGAAAGCTGGCACCCTGTAGTCCTCCTAACCTGACTCAGGGTGGTGTGTGAAAAGGAAGATGTTATACAAGTTCACCCATTAGAATCAAGGACTTCAAGCAGTGAATTGGCTGTCATATCCACCAGTTCCTGCTGGAACAAAGTAGGCACAGGCTAGCTGGTAGCTGGCATCCCTCTCCTAGCAGTTACCCTAACACATTCTTCCGGTAGGTACTGAACAGCAGAAGGTAAGTGTCTGCACTCGCTATAGTCGAGGCAAACCTCACACTGGGAGCAATCCTAGCCATCTTATAATATCTGAGAATAAAAAGGTGCCAGCAAAGTTACAGAGGGTGAAACTCTGCTGTCAGCTCAGGACTGTATCAAAAAGGCACTTGGCCCTTTTGAGTGTGTTCAAAGTTTTGTTAAGGCCAATAGAAAAGATCTCTTGTTTCCATGCTCAGTCTAGCATTTACTTGCCAGTCAATAGATCAAGGTATGAATCTTTCACAGACAATGTCTGTGGTCAGTGGCTAATACTTCCCTGTTGCTGTTGGCTGAGGTGAGCATCGAATTCATGCAGACACAAATGCCCAAGTTAGGCAGTGAAATGGCATTAAATGCTGCAAAGGCAGGTTATTGGTGAGCTGAAGTAGCATAAACACTGGATTGTGTGTTAACCTTGAAAAAACACAGGCATGAACCAGAAACCTCTACTTGTTAAGGAATTAGACTAGACTCACTGTGTATCAGTACATAGGGATTTGTCAGTAAGTTCATCATAGACAAACCTTTAGTAACAGAGTCTTTTGACTGTAATGTAGAAATCTGGCGTTGAAATACGAAAACAGTTTGCTAGGTCCATTAGAAATCTCTCAGAGCTGAGCTATTTATCTATCACTTGTTGGATGTTTTGGTGTAACTTAGGAAGGATGAGCTTTCTCGTCTCGGTTCAGTCTGACTGATACTCTCCTGCTGAGGCCTCCTCAGACCACGTACCAGTCTCTTGCTCTGCAGAAGGTGGCAGCAGTAGTTATTTTTGTGTTAATCCCTCTATGAATCAAATGGATGAAGAAGATAAACAAGATTAGCTCCACCATATGTCATCAAATACATTACTCCTCAAAACTGAATCAATATGCTGACTGTGAGACTCTTGAGGTCATAACTCCATCTCTGGCATGCTGCTGTGTTTGTGGACAGCTTAGCACTATGGCAGCTGGTTGAGTTGGCTGACTCCGTCATCTTCTCTACGCTGTCACTGCAAACTGTCCTTGCAAGAGCATTCAGATATCTGTCTCCAAGCTGAAAGTTTTATTGGCAAGAAGGATGCACAGGAAAAATGAATAATTCATCAGAAAATCTTCCAAAAATATGCTGGTTAGATATCAGAAATGAGTCTACACCAAAAAATCAAAATACTTCTTTACAGTGAAAAAACAAAATGTTTTCTTGGAAATATTTCTGCAGTGCCTTATGGGAGGTGACCCCCTGATTCTTCACAGTCCATTTCTCCTCTGCAGACAATCTCTTTAGAGCAAACTCTGACTCCCATGAGGCATCATAAACCTGTTCTTTTGGGGATTGTGCAATATGGGAGCTGACAGTCAGCAATGCAGTCAGTTGGAACCAGAGAAGACCTAGAGAAGTGTACACTGCACTCAAGCACCATCAGTCATAACTGCCATAAAGTATTTTCATTTTCAAAATATTTTGGTTTGACAGGGAGCTTGTTTTGCAGGCAATATCAAAATTATGAACCTAAACCAGAAATATTTAGTAAAGTGCTTCCATTAAAAAGTCAGTTCTCCAAGGAAAAACTGTTTTGCTGGAGATTTTCTGGCCAGAAAGACAATAGATCAACACCTAAGATGCTAGTCTTAGGCTGTTTGAGTGTTTAAACTGAAAAAAATTGTCACCTGCTCAAAATAACTTCTAAACATAATATACAAAAGTAGCTCAATTTTATGAAAAGACAGGTGGTTCAAGGAGTGATTTTTAAGTATTTGATGAAAACTGTTGGTTAGAGAGAGGTAAGAGACTCAAAGTAGCTCCACCACTGTGTCAAAAGGCACTGAAATGTTAGCTTTTTACCCACTCTGAGAGAGGCAAACCATGGACACTGAGCGCAGGTACTGCTCCAGTGTCCAAGAATTCATAATTTTGAAAAGCCTGTGCATGGCATCCCATTCACCCAGAAAACCTGTAGAGGAATCATGAAGGTGTTAGAAGCCCTGTGAGCTGCTGTTACCAGAGTGGACCACTCTTCCTCCATCAGGTGTACCATTGGTATCTCGATGTCCGGGGTACTGTGCATGCTGGAATTAAGGATTTATAACCACGAAACGCTTTTCAATACTGCTGTTAATATGAGCAGTTGGGTCATGCAGTTTTTATACCAAAGGTTTTAGACATATTGCAGAGCAGGAAAAGGAATAAATTATAGCTTTTCTGAAGTTTCTGAGATGCGAAGTCATGTGTTATGAATTCTTCACAGGGATGTCACTACTAGCCGTCTCCTGTTTTATTTCTAGCTGCAACACTTAGTTTCTGTGAGAAATGAATGAATATGTTAACCAAGAATTTCCAAAGCAATGAGTTAGTTAATATTGGCAAAGGACAGAGGATGAGGAGCAATAGCTCCTTCCCCGTTAGTATCACCTGGCTCAGAATGCAAACACCAAGCTACATGATTGGGTAGAAATGCCAGCACACACATCGTTCCCCATCTTCTTTCCCCACCCCCGCCCACCCCCATCTACAGTCCAGATACATCTATCTGACACGTTTCCATTTTTAAGTTCCCTAGTCAATTAATTGATGCATTCGTTTAGACCTCTCAGCATGGGTGTGTGAAGATGCCAGTTATTTTTAGAAACCTGAACTACTGCTTTTCATGAGTAGAAAATGCACAAATTAAGAAAAACTGTCACAGTTGTTTTGTCTTCAAGAAAATGCACCACGAGAAGCTGAAAGTTTTGGTTTTGCAGCTTTTTATTTGCATTGCATGGGTCAACTGCAGAGTGGTCGAAGGCTCTGACATTTGGTATGAAATTGGTAGGCACATTCAAAACAAGGTGAGAGAGCAGGTAATGCAGGATTTGCATTTCCTTACCATCCTGACAGAGAGGCCTTTCCTGGTGATATGTTCAGAATTATCAGGCACATCTCTGTGTTTCTTCATCTCCTTTCTCTCTGACTTTGAGTTCCGTCTCAAGGAAAATAATTAACATTGACTAACAGCATCTTTTAGGAATTTCCTCTTGGGATTAGGGAGATTTACTAGCCCAGAACCTCTGATGTGCTCAGATTCCTACTGCGCATAAAAAGATATGTTAATTCTCCAGGCATGTCAGTCTGTCACCTTTCACCAGTGCTACGTTCACAGAGAAAAGAAACATGGAATTAAAATTCTAAACCAACAAGGGGCCAAATACAGAATGCCTTCTCTTTCTCAATGTATTGACTTCTTAAGCATTTCCCCTGTTATCATGCCTAGCTTAATGAGTGGGGGAAAGACAGCAGAAGAAGTTTTAGAAAGCTGCAAAAAGGAGTGAACTGTGTGGGTCACTTATTGCTTCTTTGAGTTTGTACCTGATCATAACTCCAGTGGAGGAGAAGCTGATCTCCTAATAGTCCCATCCCAAGCAGGGCTGAACTAGAATAAAATTGGCTGTAGTGTGGTCTCTACAGCTTACCGCTGTGCTTGCAACTCTGCTTCCAAATTGGATGGTGAATACAGCCCTGAAGGAAGCCTACAGACATTCCTCAAATTATTACATAGATGTAAGGGACCTGGTGAGTCCTTTTCCTGTGGCTTCTACTAGGAATCGTTTACTCAAGGCGTCCTTGTTTCTGAAGAGGTTTTAATTATGCTTCATTTGAGTTAGCTCTGCAACGTCAACAGAGCCATGTAGGACAGAGATGGATTTTATGGCTGTCACAGTTTAAAGCTGGGCTGGCTATTAAACCTGCGGCAGATGCTCTCTGTTATGCCCCCCCCTCCCCCCAGAGGGAAAGGGAAAGGGAAAAGGGAGAGAGACTTCTGGGTTGGAAAATTAAAACAGTTTTAATAAACTATAAATGAAAAAGAGTATAATAACAATAATAGAAATAATCAAATATATACAAATATATATACAAAACCAAGACTGAGCTCCCCTGAAGTCAGCCATGTCACCACTGGCACTGCAGGGCAGGCTCCGGGAAGGCCCAGCCTGGGCCTAGCGACGGTCGAGAGCTGGATTCAGGAACGCACGGATGGGGATCGGGGGCAGCAGGAAAACAGACAGAGTCCTCCTTGGACACCGGCCATAGCAGAAAGAGAGCGAGACCCTCGTGATCCCCCCGCTTTATACTGAGAATGACGTGTATGGGATGGTATACCCTCGTTGGTCAATTTTGGGTCACCTGTCCTGTCCGCTCCCCCCTGCAGCTGCAACCCCCCTTCGGCTCTTCACTCGTAAGCAGTGAGGAATTCAGCAGTGACCTTGGTTTCTCTCAAGAACAAGTACAGCAAGAGCCTTTCTGCACAACATCCCTACCGGTGCCTCAGTGATAACTACAAACTTCGAGCGTTATCAGTCCTGGAAGCAGACACTGTCTGCAAAAACATACAGTTAGTTTCAGAAAGTGCAGTTACTTAGAGGAGACTTAGCTGAAAGTAAAAATCACTGAAAGGAAAATCGGCCTGGTTTAGGCAAGGACTAAAGAGCGTTTCAACTCACATCTGGTCCTGTTGAAACTTCCCTGTTAATGGAGTGAGGTATCACAGAGAGGGTTTGGCCCAGACTGAGAGCATCTGATCTGGAAATCAACAAGAAGCTACAAAACATGGAATCTGCATGGATATTTTTACATTAATTTTCCCTTAGGCAAGAGATTACAATTTTAGAAGCACCCTAGACTACACCTATATGACATAAAACAGTGCATCATGAAGATACCCGAGCAAGTGCTGAACAAACAAGCTTTATTGTGGAGCTCCACTGTGACTAATTAACACAGTTAGAAGTAGCTATATTAGTCCAGGCAAACTGCCATGCAAACTTACTATCCTGCTTTTTGCATCCAAGCAAATTACTTTAGAGCTACCTAAGGCAGCTGGAATGCAATAGACTTTCAGGGGTGGAGGAGCCTTAGCCCCATAAATTATTAGCGATGCAAGGCTCCCAAAGCCTAAGTTGCCCCTGAATTCTATTTTAAAGCAGGAATAGCGTAAGGGAACAAGCCACTTCAGGAAATTGGTCTCTATACAATCTTTATTTAGCAAATTCTCACTATATTGTCCAGTAAAATTCTTCAATCACCTTGTCTGATTTAGATAAATGTTGCCTGTGTTTAAGGAGTATGCAAAGAAATAACCCCTAAGAAGCCCAGAGAAAGGAGATTCCTTAATTTTAAAGTTTACTAGTAAGATTAGTAACTGATTAATTTTTTTTCATCTAACATGGATTTAGCTCCAACTTCTCCCTTCCAATAATGAACTCACAATTTTTACCATACTCCTCAGCCGAGGTCCTAGTATACTACCCTATTTTTTTGTCATTCTTTTTAAGGGCGGTGTTATTCCTCCTCACTTTCATCTTCCCAAGTAACAAAGAAACTGCCTCCTGTAACGGGCTGAAGAAGGTGACATTTATAGTCTTTGAAACTTTAGTGATTGTAGGTTTCATAAGCACTACTGAAGAAATGTTTACCTTCAAAAGTAGCTGAGACAATGCAAGTTGTTCAATGGATCATTATGTGGGAGTATGTTAAGAATTGTGCATTGAAGCTTACAAATATGATGAGCTGTTTTAATAAAACAGCGGATATAAGAACTACTGAGGGAGGAGAAGGGATCTGCCTGTCTCGTCTCTGCCAAGACAGTGTCAACCAACATTAACCACTCCTATCTCAAATCACCATATTTCAATGAAAGGACTAATCACTACCCATGGACAGCTGAGTGAGACTGCCTTAGCCTACAGGACTGATCATACCTTGGAAGCATTCCCACCAATCATTCAGGCCATGAGGACTCTGCCGGAAAGGCAAGCAAAGGTGCTGCAGATAACCAGTTGCTGGTTTCTGAGAAAGGAAGCCATAGCTCTTGTGAGCTGATCCAAAACCTTCACTTAATTTGATAAAAGCTTTCCAGTGTTACTGCTACCATTTACAGTTTCTGTTACTATAATGCACAGCAGTTGTATTCAAACCACTAATCTAAGTGCCTGACTTAAACTTTCCAGCATGTTTCAGAGAAGAGTGATCGATGTGTTTATTCAGTTTGTTTGTTAGTTAGTTAGTTATGCTTGTTTTCTGGAGCTGACAGATCTGGCTCTTTATATAATAAATGACAACAAGACACAGCAGATACCAGAGGGATCTAGGATAGCTAGCATACATCTCTCCTAATTTTAAACATCTAGATAATTTTCATATTCAAAAAAAAAACCCAAACAAACAAAAAACACATTTTGAGAGTGATTAATCTTTCCTACTGTAGATCTCTGTTTTAGAATTAAGTGAATCCTATCCCCAGCATAAACAGTCTACCTAACTTGGGTAGCATGACAACTTCTCTGCTTCAGGCTTTCCAGCACAGTACGTCATTGAAACCACCACAGTAGTTTTGATACCAATGCTAGGTCTCTTTCTTAAGTTATTGAGATAGGAAACGTAGTGATGGACCATGATCTCAGCATGGTAAGTGCTGTAATGGCACTTACAAGAGTACAATATAAAATGTATGGCAGGAATCAGTGTATGGACAGAAGAATGCAGAGTAGTAAGAGATTTTACTAATATGATGGCATGTTATCACAGTACATAAACAATGCAACTACAGTCAACCTTTGTGTGCGTCATGACAGAGGACAGTTTTGAGAAGGATTATAACATGGCTTTGCAGATATTCAAGGTGCCAGAACATCCAGAGCACCTGGGAATGGAAGGCAAGCCTGCTGTGGCCACTCCTTTCATAAGTAAGATAAGAATCAAGCCTCAAAAGATCCAAGGACTTTTTGCTTGCCCTCAGCATTTGTGTGCCTTCCAAAGCAATATGTGTAACAGTAATATCACATCAATTTGGGAAAAAATGGACAAGTTTCACAAGGTTTCTGTGCCCCAAAGCAGATGTAATTTTTCAGTTAGGTCGGTCTAATAAAACCCCATAAACATTATTTCTCTAGTACCCACAGTCTAGAATAGTTACACCACCATTGATATTACTTAACATTAGATGTTATCAAACTGCTGTTCATAAAAGATGTTTATGAACCCTGACACAAATCTTTCAAGTGTTTTTAAGGAAATATTTTCTTTTCCTATTTACTCCGAAGCCATCATCAGGAAACAAAATGGCAGATTGATACAGAAGTTGGAAGGGTTGAGCTATATTATTTCACTGTTGATAAATAAAACATCATTTGCGCTCTAAATTACAGCATTTGTCATTAAATATTGGTATTTTCCAAACATTTTACTTTATGGCTCATGCAAGCACTAAAAGAAACACCAGTGCCTGCTTTTTTCCTAGGTTTGTTTGATTTAAAGACTAGTGAGGGACCTGTAATATTTTCAAGATCTAATATTTTTACTGCTACTATTTGTAACCATGTCTAATTAATTTCTCCTGAGACTCCCAGTTTAGGAGAGTTGTGGGGTTTTTCTTTGGTTTTGTTTTTTTTGGTTTTGTTTTTTTTTTAAGCAGCTTGCTTGTAAGGTATATTTTTTCCACCTATCAACCGCAGTTGTAACTGAATCTCAAAGACGACACCGATATTATTTTTCTTAGGTAAAAAGAAACATTAAGCTGATGCCTAACAGCAGCAGGACACAGTTGAAATAGAGTATCACAGTTTCTAGCTGAGTAACAGTGAATATAGTGCTGTGTTTCCTCTTCACAAGCAATCCAGAGAAACTGATGTCTATGCCAAAAGATCATGGTCCAAGATTTCCGCTGGTGTAAAGGAGCATTTTCACAAAGTTCAGTGGAGTGGTTAAGAACATTCAAGTAGCTGGCATTTTGCTATGGGACATTTTTTCCTATCCCTCAGTTTCATGTAAATTCCTGGTAACACCTCACTAAATGTCATACTCTGAGTATTTTCCTGAAGATACGCCTACATAGCGGTGCTTGTTCCTGGAGTACGGAGTCTGACATGTAACAAACAGGATGCCCTATAACATAACACAGGAGCAGGGAATATAGCTCTTACCTGCAGCCAGATGAATCAACATCATACCTTTCCTTCTGCTCGTGTTTGAGTAGGAGTTTCCAGGCTGGCCATCATAATCAAGATTTAAGTCTTTGTGGGTAACATCATTCCATTTATACCAAAAGGCAAAGAGAGCGTAGAAGGAAAGCAGGCTCTTTTCCCTATAACCTACAGTGTCAGGAATGTATAATAAGCTATAATGTTTAAAACAACAGTTTTCCAGCACCATTATAACTGGAAAAATACAGGTAAATTCTGTGAATAAGAGCTCTGCTTTTAAAAGTCTTTTCTATTAGCCACCCTATACCACAAGTCTCACTGGCTTTCCATAGATAGTGATTTGTGTTTTCATATCGTACACCAACCTGTAGCTGCAACTTTTATGGCTGAATGTGAAATTACAGCCATTTTGAACGTGTTTTGACTTTGTTCAATATACGTTATCCCGGATAAGTGTTAGGTTAGCATGAAGGATTCTAATGCACAAAAACATAAAGCAAGCCCAGTTTTCCTCTAGCTGGGCCTCTCTGAGTTCTGCTACAAAGAACTCCCCAAAGTGTCACATCATTGGTAACAGGAGAAAATAAATTGTTTCTGAACCAAAGATGCATTCAGCAATTGTTGGATTACGTGCTAGTTGAAGTGCTAGCAGACAATAAAACATGACTCTAAACAATTTCTTCAGCCTTATCTTTCAAAAAATCATAAAGTCAAAATACAGTTTCTACCAAACAAATAAAGAACGCATTTATAGCAAAATATACTCTCTAGTGAATAAGATGTATAGTCAGCTGTAACCCCAAACATATGCCAGACTCCATTAATTTTTTCAAGGAAATCTGTGGGTTGCTTATAAACATACTGAACCAAAATATTTAGGTTATCACTTGAAAGGATCCCTCCGCTGAGATTAATCCACGAAAGTTAAAAGCCTAGAGGTTGTTCTACAAATATGTGTGTATGTGTCTATAAATATTCAAGCATTTCCTGTAATTAGTGTTGCTCGATACTCCCTGTTTTAGGAGCTTTTATTACTTGCTCATAACTTTCCTTATCATTTTGACTAAGACTTTTTCCATGCTGGTGTTATCCAGGCAGACTCAGAAATAGTTTGTTTGAAACCAAACAGCTAAGTCTTTCCTAAGAATACTGTTGTTCAATATTAGAAAAAAAATATGGGGACCATTTTTTCTTAGAAAGTTTTGATAGCTCTAGGATACTTTGTGGAGGGATTTGAAATTTGGGCCCTTCTACTCAGTGTGTACAAGAAAATCTACAAAGAGATGAACAAATTACAAGCCTTGGGGAAAAAACAATCTCAGTTCATGGATGCTTAAGAGAGATTATTCTGAGCCTAGCAACTGAAATTAGCAATAATACTCTCTACCCTGAGCATGCTTCAGTCCCAGCAAGGCCCATCAGTGTTTGGGTGTCCCATCATCATTTCCCACACAGTAAATGAGTATGACACAGACAGTTCCCATCTCTTTGGCCAGAGAGTTCACTCTTCTTTGAAACTTTCCTCTTTTTTTACCTTCTCACATCTCTGAGACCCAACTCAAGCCTATTCTCAGACTACTGACACATCCAGTACTGATCTGCCCCCACACTTCTTTCCCCTTCCTGATCTCTTGGGTCAGCCTTTTTTCCTGGGCAACTGCCATTGTTGTCCCTTTTTCTAGTGCCCTAAGGTCTTTCTTATTTGTACTTTGATGCTTACTCTTATTCCCTTTGATCTGTAGGCCTTAACCATCCTGCCCAAATAAGTTCCATATTCCACATTCTCATGCTGTCCCCATGTTGTGCACCAACAAATGGGCTAGCAATATTTTCCAAACTGTCTCACTACCTGAATCTCCATCCCTTCATGGTTCTTTGTCCATTTTACACACCCTGCCAGTCCCAGGATCCACTTACAGTCAATCAGTTCCAGTCTCTCCTCCACATGTTCAGTCCCACCAGATCTTTTGACCTAAGATTTTGGGGGTTTTTAATTTTTCTCCTTTGTTCTGCCTGAGTTCAAAAAGGGTTACTGATAGTATGGAAGACTTCGGCTTTCTGACTAGCATTTAGCAAGACTGTAAGCAACTGCTCTTGTCAGCAGAGGTGATGGGTAAATTTAATACTGGATGGTGTTACCAGGCCCACCACACACTTGCAGAATTGTGTGTGTGTACATGTAAACACACATGCATACAAACAATTATACTACTGTATATATGCAGATGTTTTCTTCAAATTACTTTCAGTGGAAGAAGCTTTATCTGTCTAGAAAGACGCAGCTGCCACTTGCCCTGGATTTGTTAATACACCAGAGCTCTTTGGCATTGCTCCACTGATGCAGAGAATCACAAATGCTACTTATACCAGTTTACAGCTGCTTTCCATCATCTGCGATGCACCACACAGAAAGCTCATAGAAGCAGATATGGTCTTATCTTTATTTTCAGATATTTACAACCCTGTTCACTCTGTCCTTTCCCCGATTATCCTTATGTAAATGTTCTTTAGATTTTAGATGATGAGACAGATTTCCACTGCAATTTTTCACTCTGGAAAGTGAAACTTGTCCAAGAACAAGTTTCCTTGGAACACTCCCAGGTGAAATTATCCTGCCCCAGGTAATAATATGAAACATTTTCAGATCAGTATTTTCTTATCAAGAATAGATCTTTTCTTCTGATAACATGTACGAGGAATTAACAGCAAACTCAGAAGAGCTGGGTATGAAAATCATGGGGAGGTACGGTATTAACTAAGTTTGGAGACTGAATGATGGCCCTCAGTCACGTAGGTTTGCACCTACATCATGAAAACTATGGGATATATAAAAGATATCTAAACAGAATCTGTATAGATATCCATTTTGAGTGCTACTGAGAGTTTAATTTATTAGCACTCTGAGAGTATATTTGGTAAAGAAGATGCTGTCAAAGTATGATTGTATACAGCTTTAATGTCACCAGCCTATAATATCCGATCTTTTCCAACTGCTGAATGAAACTCTTCTTTTATATAAACTAATTTGGGAATTACCAGAGTTTCAAAATAGGAAAATGCTAGACAATAAAAGATACTCACCTGATGTCCTGTATGATATTAAACTATTTAGAACTTTTTTTTTCCGAGAACAGCTATTTGATTTAAATCTCTCTAGTTTATAAAGTTTGAAGCAAAATTCTGTTTAAAGATTGAAATTACGACTGAAATGAACTGATTGAAATGAAAATTAGCATGTTCTGTGGTTATATTTCTCCTTGCAGCTGGATGAATTCTCTTCTCCTTTGGATCAGTGTAAGTCAAAACTAACTCTGCAGGCGTTGTTCCAGTGTATGACGAGACTGTGAGACCAGAATCCAGTCAAGATAAGTTAAACTGAGTTACTAGTGAATCACACTATGAAGCATCCCACTTCTGCAGTATTTTGTTCTCAATAAAATCCAGTGCATTGATGATAAAAACACCATTACTTGTTTTGTTATCCTGAAGCTTCACAGAACAGTCATCAGTCAGTTCAACTGACATAGACAATTACAGTTACATGATCACAGAATCACAGAATGGTAGAGGTTGGAAGGGACCTCTGGAGATCATCTTGTCCAAAGCCCCTACTCAAGCAGGGCCACCCAGAGCCAGCTGCCCAGGACTGTGTCTAGACAGATTTTTAATATCTCCAAGGACAGAGACTCCACAACCTCCCTGGGCAACCTGAGCCAGTGCTCAGCCACCCTCACAGTAAAAAAGTGTTTCCTGATTTTCAGAGGAAACCTCCTGTGTTTCACTTTGTGCCCATTGCCTCTCAAGGCTAGGGCCTTGGGTTAACCCTTGGCTGTCCACCAGGTGCCCACCAAGCTGCTCTACCACTCCTCCTCCATAAACAAGACAGAGGGAGAAAATACAATGAAAAAGCCCATAGGTTGAGATAAGGACAGGGAGATCACTTACCATTTCCCATCAGGGGCAAAACAGACTCAGCTTGGGGAAATTAATTTTATTATCAATTAATTAGAGTAGGAGAGTGACAAATAAACACAAATCTAAAAACACCTTCCCTCCACCCCTCCCTTCCTCCTGGGATCAACTTCACTCCTGACTCTTCTACCTCCTCCCCGCAAGTGGAGCAAGGGGACAGAGAATGGCGGTTGCAGTCAGTTCATCATGCGTTGTCTCTGTTGCTCCTTCTTCCTCATGTTCTTCCACCGCTCCAGTGTCGGTCCCTCCCTCCCACAGGAGACAGTCCTTCACAAACTTCTCCAACGTGGGTCCTTCCCACAGGCTGCAGTCCTTCACAAACTGCTCCAGCATGGGTCCTTTCCTTGGGGTGCAGCCCTTCAGGAATGAACTGCTCCAGCATGGGTTCCCCACAGGGTCACAAGTCCTGCCAGCAAACCTGCTCCAGAGTGGGTTCCTCTCCATTGGCCCCAGTTCCTGCCAGGAGCCTGTTCTAGTACAGGCTGTCCATATGTTACATCTTGGCACATCCAGCTGCTCCAGCATGGGGTCCCCCATGGGCTGCAGGGTGGATATCTGCTCCACTGTGGACCTCCATGGGCTGCAGGGGGACAACTTGCCTCACCATGGTCTTCACCACGGGGTGCAGGGGAATCTCTGTTCTGGAACCTGGAGTATCTCCTCCCCCTCCTTCTTCACTGACCTTGATGTCTGCAGAGTTGTTTCTTTCACAGAGAAGGAATGGCAGAGATAACATGTGATGAACTTACTGCAACCCTTATTCCCCGTCCCCCTGCACTGCTGGAGGCAAGGAGGTAGAGAAAATGGGGAGTGAAGTTAAGCTCAGGAGGAAGAGGGGGTGGGGGAAAGGTGATTTTTTAAGATTTTGTTTTATTTCTCATTACCCTACTTTGATTTTATTGATAACAAATGAAATTAGTTTTCCCCAAGTTGAGTCTCTTTCACCCATGACGGTAATTGGCGAATGACCTCTCCCTGTCCTTATGTAGACCCATGAGCCTTGCGCTACATTTTCTTTCCCCTGACCTTACTGTGATAGAGCAGCTTTGGTGGCCACCCAGTGTCCAGCCAGAATCAACCCACCACAGTACTCCAGGTGTGGCCTCACCAGTGCTGAGTAGAGGGGAAGGATCACTTCCCTTGACCTCATGGCAATATCTTGTCTAATGCAGTGCAGGATACCATTTTCCTTCTTTGCAGCAAGGGCACATTGCTGGCTCATGTTCAACCTGGTGTCCACCAGAACCCTCCGGTCCTTTTCTGAAAAGCTGTTTTCCAGCTGGGTGGCCCCCAGCATGTACTGGTGCATGGGGTTGTTCCTTCCCAGGTGCAGGTCTTTGTGCTTCCTCTTATCGAACTGCATGAGGTTGCTGTGGGCCCATTTCTCCAGCCTGTCAAGGTCCATCTGGATGGCAGCATGACCCTCTGGCTCATCAGCCACTTCTCCCAGTTAGGTGTCAGCAGCAAACTTGCTGAGGGTACACTCTGCCCCATCATCCAGATGATAAACAGGGCTGGACCCAGTATTGATCCCTGGGGTACACTGCTAATCACTGGCCTCCAACTAGACTTTGTGCTACTCATCACCACCCTCTGGGCCTGGCCATTCGGCCAGTTTTCAATCCACCTTGCTGTCTGCTCATCCAGCCTGTACATCAACAGCTTCTCTATGAGGTTCTTATGGAAGACATTGTCAAAGGCCTTACAGAAATCCAGGTAGACAATGCCCACTACTCTCCCCTCATCTACCAGGCCAGCCATTTCATCATAGAAGTTTAAGTCAATCAAGCATGACTTCCACTTGCTTAAGCCATGCTGACTACTCCTGATCATTTTCTCAGCCTTACTCTGCCTAGAAGTGGTTTCCAGGATTAGCTGTGGTCCTAAAACCTAAACTCAGCAAAGATCTCAGGAAGATAAAAACTGTACAAATGAACTTTGAGCAAAAGCATGACAGTGCACAGTTGTGTCCATACCTTCCTATTAAGTCATAACAATTCAGGTACTTATATGCTGTGTAATTCAAGCACTCATTCAATTCAAATGCCTACAGGAAAGGACAATTCAAAAAAATCCCTCAGTTAAGAAAATGGGAGTTGGGAGATTTAGAACCAATTAGCACTAAGTATATATCACAAAGGTAACTGAAGGGGGATATGTTAACTTAGTCCTAATAATAGTTTAATCGCACATTGTACATATTTAAACTCTTCTCTTTTCACTTCCATACGGCTAAGTACTATGCAAACATATTGAAAGACATCAGATAGCATTTCTAAATATGACTGCAACTTAATAACCTGCAGTCCAGTTTTACCATACAACTTTAGAATCATCATTTGAATAGGTTTTCAGTATTCATTGAGCTGCAGAAGTTTTGCCCAAAACGTCCTGCTATAAGGATAAAACCTACAGGGCTGAATATGCCAGACTTCCTAGGGTTTGTGACTTGTGAGCAGCCAGCTTTGTTAAAACATCCAGGTGAACCGTGCTTCTGAATTATGGCTTGAAGCCATGAGACAGGCTCCCAGGATCTGAGAGTCTGGAGCAGTCATCAAGAAAAGCACTTCAGGTTTCAGTACATTTGCAGCAACTGAGGTTTTCTGATCCAGTCAAGTATGTTCAGGGTTTCCATGGTCAACATCTCAAGACCTTGGAAGCCTTCTCCAGAGCTGCAAGCCTCAGTAGCCATTGCAGAGACTCCATGAAATTTGATGTTCTTGATCATTTTGTAGCTCTTACTACTGCTGTGGAACTGACACTGTCAGGCAGACACCTTGTAGGCTTAGTCCCACCTTGCATCAGACTAAGTCCTAAATAAGAAGAAAGACTAAAAAAAAAAAGTGAAAGGAGGAAAAAAGTTACTTTTGAAGCAGAATTTCACTGGCTGCAGCACTCCCTAGTGGGACTGAGGGTCTGAATCAAACCCCTGTGGAGGTGGTCTTTTACCCCATAGTCTGGAAAGTGTATATGGAGATACAAAAGATACCTCAACACAAATCCCGTTTCTTTGTGAATAGAAATTGATCCCCATCCGCAAAGTAAGCTTTAAGCATCACTCTGAGGCAAGTAGGGAGAGCGCTTCAGTCGAGAACTGCTTTACCTGCCTGAGTCAAAGACTCCTCCCAACTTTTTATTTCCATATCAGTCATCCATCAATGGTCCCATGAGGAACCTTCAGAACTTCAGAAGATACCTTTCCTGATACTTCTCTCCTCTGCCTCTGAAGGTATGGTGGTAGTATATATTCCTCATACATGACAGCTGCAAGTTCATCTCTCTCAGAGAGTGGAGGCATTCGAGCCTAAACAGCCTTTCTACACTTCATCTGAATACAATCAAGTTATTGGGAAACAAGAAACACTCCATTCTTGCTGCTTATCTGTATATTGGGGGTGCATAAGGACTGCTGCCACACTGGGCTAGGTTAGAGATAGGTGCCAAGATTCGGTGTTCTTCCCAGCACTGTTTTTTTGTATGCTGAGTACCACAAACACATGGGCTTGACAGACTCTTCCAGTAGGAAGCTGAGCTATCAATGACTTCAGTCATCCACTGGTTTAAGAACATGAGATCTTAAGGTTAATATCTTTGTCATAGATACCAGAGCATCTAATAGTTTTACATCTAGGCACATGTGCCGTTTTGGAAATTAACTTCTGGATGACCTAAATCTTACTGAAAGCCACTGAGGTTTGTTTTCCTAAATGCTTCGGTCACATTTAAATACACTCTACACTTCTAAATTGTGTTGGCAGGTCTAAAAATTTTGCTGAGGAGCTCTGCAAAAATATGTGATGTGTATTTAAAAATGGCAGTGTGGAAGAGTTTGCTGAAGATATAAATCTGTCCAGGTTTCAGAAGCTAAAAACATTGTTATTGACTAGCTAGGCAGAATAAAATTTAAATGCCAACTTTCCTCCACAAAAATCAAGACACCTTCAAATCCAGCTATTACAGTTAATTCCAGATGTGTTCTGTTGAGAATAAAGTTGGAAAGGAGACAAATCCCATATATAGGTCACCATTTGCTTGCAGCTGTTTGTCAAAATGAGAATGCTGGTTTTCACATGTAGCATTAAATTTAAATAAATATATTGATCACAGGACTGCAGTATAACCAGAAGAATATGCTGATTTCCCCTGTGGAGAGGAGTTAGCTAGTACTGCAGAATTTCTCCTCTTAGTCTAAAGATATTACAAATCTCTTCTTGGCAGCAATACTGTGAACCATCAAGTGAATCCATTGCTCAAGGAGATTACTTGGATTCAGAGCAGTCCCAGAAGGAGCCATGCAATTTCAAGACGTACTCTTGCGGCTTCACAGCTCTAAGAGAAAAGCTGGTACTGGTCAGTCCTCTCAGGCGACACTTAGAGTATTTATTTATTGAACAGCTAGATATTTCCGTATCCCCACTCTTACAACTAGTATCAGATTCAATCAGTATAAGCACAAATGGCCTAATAAAACACTTCATGGCACATGGAGAATTGAGCATGGTTATCCTAACAGAGATGTCAAAAGGTCATAAATACAAAACAGGGTTCATAAAATAGAATGAAAATCAATCCTGCAAGCAGTAATATGTTTGTTTTCACTATCATAATAATCATTTCCCATGACTGAGCATTTTATTTCTCTTTGTTTTGTACTCTGGGATTTTCATTTTCTAACCCCCCCCTCCTTAGTCTGCTCCCCTGATGTGTAGTGCTCTAAATTCAATCTGTTTTCATTCATTTTAACTACGTGGGAAGTCTGTAGAATTCCTGAATTTAATTGCTTTGCTGATGCTGCAGCTCTGGAATAATGGACCCTTACTCACTTGGGCTGAGAGGAACAGTCTGGCTCCATCAGACACGCCAGCTCCCATTCGCCTCTTGCTTGCACCAGGAATTTGTCAGCATAATCCCATTGGTCTGACTTTTTTCTGTTTTACACAGATGCAAATTAGTATTACCCAGAGGGAAAAAAAAAAAAAAAAGAAAAGAAAATAATAGACAGCCCTAGCAAATCACTTATTTGTCCTACACAAAAGAGGTTTTCAGGAATCCAAACCATCACTTTTACAACACTCATGACTGGAAAGAAAAAACCTCTTGAACATTGAAATATTTTGTTTTGACATTTTCACAATAGTACGTTATTATCTGGGAGGCAAGATCTAGAAAAATACGTACTAATAACAAAACTGGAGTCTATTTGCACAGTACACTTCAGATACTGGAATATCCTGCAGTGTGTGGAAAGCCCACATCCAAACTGCTTCCTACCTGACTTGGAGCATGGACAGGACCTCTCTGGATCTCAGTTTACACTACTCAAGCCTCAAAGAAATTTGACCCTTTACTTCTTGGATAAACATGTTTTCTACTGCAAGACACAAAAAAACTCATTTGGCACAACTAATGGCATCAAAGTTCCTGTATTCAGCCTAAGATTTTGCCTTTTTTTTTTGTCTTTTTATCTTATTTTTTTAGACAATGACCTACACAGCCAACAATTTGCACAATTTTAATTGGGACTAACTACAAGGAAGCCAGAGGGCAGAAAGAAGCGTGTTAAATGAATTCAGTGAAGTTACTCCTGATTAACACTGACATAAGTGAGAAGAAAATCAGGCACTCAGCTTTCAACACTTCTGTCATTTGCATCCATATATTAAAAAATTTCAAGTACCAATAGCCAGATCCCCTGTTTCTGTAATTCAGCAAATCTCCACTGAGCTTTGTAAATCTGCACCACCTGTGGTTCTGGACCAACTGTCTAAACCAGTTAGCACCATGCTATGTGGGCTTGTTTTTCCATGGTCTTCACTTTTGATTGATTCATTCTAGGAAGTGATGTGCCACACATCTGCCCTGAGAACGTCCTCTGGCAATGGCCCTTCTTCTGTTTGAACCACCAATATGTTTCACCTGACCCTTCCATTCATTTTTAAGTAAATGTTTTATCCTGAAGTGTTCGAATCTCTGGATAAAATTTCTAGTGTGACAATGTTTGCTTGATCTTTTATATTCAATGACTATTCTAAGAAGCCATGGTGTTATTTTGTTCTCTTTCTTACATGGTTTCAATTATTTTCAATTAAATTATTAGGCATAAGGCTATCAAATATTCACATAGAGCTTTCCTAAATGAAACTTTCACTTAGTCTTAAAGTATGTTTCTCTATGTAACCCATCATGTATATGGATGATTTATTAGACATCTATGACTTTTAAAAAATTTATATGTGAGCTATCTTATTAAAAACAATACAGCACAGAAAGGATTATAATTCAAATTCTCAAATAAAAGCAGTCATCCTTTAGCAAGTCACTTCCACACCCTGGCTGGGTACCCAGAAGGCAGATTCTTCTCTGTACACAGTTTCTGCTCAGTGCAGCAAAGGGAAAAAGTCACTGCAGGGCAGTCACAGCCCTCTGCCTGAACGGATTGGTCTCAGCTAGCATGAACTAAGAATCACCAATAGACTCTTAAACCAGCTAAAAATATGGTGAAGATTCATATTGTGCCCATCTCTTACCTCCACCCCTCCCATCAAATTGTGAGGACAGGAAGCAACTCTATGCCAGTTGAAAGCTGGCCATAATGTAAGAATTCCTTGTAGGTCAGCAAGAATCAGAATCCATCTCTCTTCCTGCATTTAAGCAAGGAAATATCTGCAAAGCTTTATGAGCCGAGGTGTTCATTTCAGAACTTATGTTTGTCCTAACCTCTCCTCTCTGGGCGGTACCCTCTTCCACAGGGGATTTCAGTCCATTTAAAATAAGGGCAACAGTATCAAGCCCCAGCTGAGGATGGGTCAGACTCTGGGTCTTATGAGGATATACAGTACTATTTTCTTTGCGTAGAAGCGTGGGAGAATTGCAGTCCCCAAGTTCAAGCAGATTTATGAACCTCTCCTTCCTTCACCCAGGAAGCCAAAAAAGAAAAAAGTGGAGAAGGACCATCTATCAGCCTAGACCAAGATGAACTACTCCTAGGCAGGAAGCCTAGAAGAAAAAGTGCCAGACTAGACATACAAGATGTGAAGAGGCAATATACAGGAGGGGAGAAAGCTCCCTTTTTACTACCCCTTCCTTGCAAATGTCACATCTTAAGTCTTATGAAATATTACTCTTCCTTAATGATAAAGATATCTCCCCAGATCTCAATCCACCATTTCAAATGGGGTTACTCCTAACTTAAAAATGGTGTGGATAAGGTCAGAACAAGGCCAGGTTTATTACACTTGCTTAAGTCTGGAGTATAGTTGGGATAAGCTCAAAGACCTTTGCTGCTTCTTAACTTTTCTTTCCTCTTCAAGTAATTTCCTTTTATGTTCCTTGCACACTCCTCTCCTTCCAAGTTTTCAAGCTTTGGCCAGAATAACAGTAATTGATGGGTGTATGTCCTGGTTTGGACTAGGACAGACTTTTCAGTTAAGTTCCTTTCAAGTGACTACTTTTCTGAAGTTGACTACACATGCCTATTGCACCAGGAACTAGCGTCCTTGTTGGGTCTCTTTGTCTCACAGAGGAAGGGACCGTAGAGTGCCCCACCTGTGGGGAGGGGCGGACGGGACAGGTGACCCAAACTGACTAATGGGGTATTCCATCCCACCCATGTGATATACTCAGTTAAAAGCTGGGGGACCACGAGAGTCACGCTTTCTTCCCCTACTGCCAACATCCTGAGAGGACTCTGCCGTCGCTCCTGCCATCACTCCTGAACCCAGTTCCCGCTGCTGCCGCGTGTGCTTCAGGACTGTCCAGTGACTGCCCTGCAGCGTCAGCGGGGACATGGGCGTCATCGGGAGGAGATCAGTACCAGTTTTGTATACAGTTCATTATTTATTGTGCTCCTTCTTTTCCTTCTTACTGTTCATTAAAGCTTTTAACTTTCCATCCGTCTCTCTCCCTTTTCTCTTTTCCTTTCCCCTCTGGAGAAGGAGGAGATTAACAGAGAGCGTCTGCCGTCCGTTTAACCACCCATTCAGCCTTAAATGGTGACAGCGTAAAAACAAAAGCAGACATAGCTCACTTGTAGTTCAAAAACATAACCAATAGGTAACTAAATACTAGTCTAAATGATGCAGACAGGTGTATTGGGTCTGGCTGAGACAGAGCTAATTTTCCCCATAGCAGCCCTCATAGTGCTGTGCTTTGTATCGACAGCTAGAAAGGTGTTGATAACACAACCAGTGTTTTGGCTACTGCTGAGCAGTGCTCCATAGCGTCAAGGCTGTCTCTCCAACATCCCCCGCCTCCCCCCATGAGCAGGCTGGGGTTGGGCAAAATCTTGGGAGGAGACAGCCAGGACAGCTGACCCAAACTGACCAAAGAGATATTCCATAACATATGGCATCTGATCAGCAATAAAAAGCTAAAAGAAAGGAGGAAGAAGGGGGGGCATTTTTTATTTACGACACTTGTCTTCCAGAGCAACTGCTACCTCTACTCAAGCCCTGCTTCCTGGGAAGCAGCTGGACATCGCCTGTTGATGGGAAGTAGAGAATAAATCTGTTGTTTTCCTTTGCTTCCATGCATGGCCTTTGCTTTTTCTTCATTAAACTGCCTTCATATTGACCTACAAGGTTTTTTTCCATCTTATTTTTCTCCTTCCTTATCCTGCTGAGGAAGGTAATGATGGGCACCTGGCATCCAGCCAAAGCCAACCCACCACACAGGTAAAGGCACTGTATCCAGACACAGCACTGGGAAGTGAATACAGATCATCCCAAGAAGCACATTGATGTGCACATCACCCAAATGTCTGTTACAGAGGTAGCACAGTCAGATTTCAGAAACGAAAACGATAAAGCTACGTTTATTTTGTTCTTATCCCTATTACGGTTTGTTCCGCATCAACAATAACCGCCTATTGCTTTTGTGTTCCAGATGCAATAAAGCATTTTTACGAGAGATTAGTACCTCAACTTTGCTTCTGCATTTGATCAGCCAGAGCAGCTGTTCATTATTTTGTGTATTTCAAGGCAGCAGAGATTATCACTTAAATAGACATTAAAACTTGTGGTGGGGTGAGTAATCACTTCAGCTGTTGGAAAACAGATTTGTTTGCTCTCTTAAAATATTGTAAAGTGTTCAAATGTTTCTTTGACAAATGTGCTGTTTTGACAGCACACTCTATCACTTTGGTTTAGTGTATAGGCAGTAGCTACCACCCTTCTGATGGTCTGGTAGGTGTCAGAGGCTTGTGGGAAAACCCAGATGTTGGTTTTAATAGAAGTCAAGACTCCTGCCATAGAACACTATACTAGGACTCCAAAATCTGGATTTAATTCCTGGCTCTTTGTGTTACTTTGCACGAGTCACGCAGGTCCAGCTATCCTAACATATTGAGCAATAAAAGGAATTTTGGAGAATCTAAAGTTTAATCTCACTGTGCACCATATCTCTCCAAAACAGGGTAACAGATTCCTTTAAGAGCTAGCTGCAGACTTTGAACTTGAAAATCAGCATCGTTTACTGGTTGAAATACCATGACCTCTCTTATATAGGAAAGCAAATTAGATGATCATGATGAAAACTTCTGGGTTTGAAATCTGTTCATCATCTATTCATTCCCAGTGAAGTGTTTAGATACTGAGACAGTTATTTGTCTTCCCAGCCATAACATTAAAGAACATAAATTCATAAAAATGCAAGTTTGCCATCAGATGTGCCTAGAGAATGAAAACAAAGCCCTACTCCATAAATGTTTTCAAAAGTTAAGGGTCTGCTGTGTTCTGGTTCCAGAATTCACTAAGGTCACAGATCTCCAAATGAGAGGAATCTCTTCATTTCCAATTCATGAAGGCTGAAAGTGCAGTTGAAAACACGTGTTTAGAAATTGTGTTGATTGGAGACAATCTTCTTGCTCCCAAATCTTATGGTCATCCAATCAATTGCAGAAACATTGTTCACTTTTATTACAGAAGTCCTGTTGCCTCCTTGTGCTGTCCTGCCTGCACATGTATATAAAAAGAGAAAGATAGTTTCTACTCTGCTAATTTTCTAAAGACTAAGATCATCTAAAGACAGGTGTTTTATTGAGAAATTAAGGGCAAAGCAGTCTGATAAAGATAGGCATTTTGTGATATTTTCAGTTGTGCATATATATAAGCATCTAAAGTATATAAGTCTGAGTGAAATCATGGAGGCAAAAGTACTTTAAGCTAGTAGACTTGAAAATCTTGCTGGAACGTATACTTACTTTCAGGGGTCTGAATACCTTTGAAGATCTGGTCCAAGACTAGGTTTGCAAAAGAACAATCACAGAATCAACCAGGTTGGAAGAGACCTCAGGGATCATCGAGTCCAAACACTGCCCTGACACCACCATGGCAACTAGACCATGGCACTAAGTGCCATGTCCAGTCTTTTCTTAAACACATCCAGAGATGGTGACTCCACCACCTCCCTGGGCAGCCCATTCCAATGTCTTTTCTGTAAAGAAATTCTTCCTGATGTCCAACCTGAACCTCCCCTGGCAAAGCTTGAGGCTGTGTCCTCTTGTCCTATCGCTAGTTGCCCGGGAGAAGAGGCCAACTCCCACTTCACTACAACCTCCCTTCAGGTAGTTGTAGACTGCAATAAGGTCACCTCGGAGCCTTCTCTTCTCCAAGCTAAACAACCCCAGCTCCCTCAGCCATTCCTCGTAGGTCAGACCCTCCAGACCCTTCACCAGCTTGGTCGCCCTCCTCTGGACTCGCTCCAACACCTCAACATCTTTCTTGAAGTGCGGGGCCCAGAACTGGACACAGTACTCAAGATGCGGCCTCACCAGTGCCGAGTACAGAGGGACGATCACTTCCCTAGACCGGCTGGCTACACTATTCCTAATAGAGGCCAGGATGCCATTGGCCTTCTTGGCCACCTGGGCACACTGCTGGCTCATGTTTAGCTGGCTGTCGATTAGCACCCCCAGGTCTCTTTCCACAGGGCCGCTTTCTAACCACTCTTCCCCCAGCCTGTAGAGCTGCATGGGGTTGTTGTGGCCGAAGTGTAAGACCCGGCACTTGTTCTTGCTGAACCTCATGCCGTTGGTCTCGGCCCATCTATCTAACCTGTCCAAATCCCTCTGTAGGGCCTTCCTACCCTCCAGCAGATCGACACTCCCACCCAGCTTGGTGTCATCTGTAAATTTACTGAGGGTGCACTCAATCCCTATGTCTAGATCATCTATAAAGATATTGAACAGCAACTGAACAGCAATGGCCACGTGTCTCCTGTGTCATATCAAGCATTTTACCCACAGGACTATCAAGCAATGACTATAAGGCGCAATATTTTGTAAAAGGAGGCTATGAAAGTGTCATGAAGAAAAAGGGAAAAATAAAGTTCTTGTTAAAATGCAAATCCTCATTGATCACTTTCCTGGGTGAGAAAGTCTAAAGGAAGCTACTCGGAAAATCTGGCAACATCCACATGAGCCTTCCTAGCTCTCAGAAGCTGGGGATCAGAAATGCTCTCTTTGGTAGGTTTCCTTCTAACAGCTTCCTTGTCCCTGTGCATAAACTACCAGCTGAGGGGCAGGGATAACACATCCAAATCTTGATCCTTTCTGGCAGCATGGTGTAATGAGGTGAAATCAATTGAATTTAACACACATCTCTCTATTTTTCTTCTCTTGCTTATATGGAGAGGCAGCTGAGCTTGCAGATGTCACCCTTTGTGTGCTAGCATATGGCTGGAAAACCAGCAGAAAGTCCCTGCTGGACTTTTGTTCTGGCATAACTAACCTTCAAAGGCATAGGGAATCTCATAATATAGAACATTACAAGTCAGACTGGGCATTGTGTCACCTGGGCAAAATAACTTTGCGGACCGCCCATCTTTTTGTCTCTTCCTTCTCTAAGATTGTAAATCACAGACTTCTACTCCTGTCCCTGAGTAATATGTTAGGACCTGTTTTAAAATACATTGAGCATTTTTATTCATGAGGGGATTGAAATTTGGTCAATGTAAATTATAAATTCTCAAAGAATGTTATTTCCCATCTTATCACATTGCTATATCTCTGAGCAGATTTCATGGCACAGTTCCTTTCAGAGCTCTTTAATTTACATTCCATGAGCGTAATGCATCCTTCCATTCAGTGCACCCTCTAGGTTCAACGTACCTTGAAAAGTCCAAGTCCATCCTAACACGTAATTAATTTCTCACCACAGTAAGGTATTGTTTATTTAAGTACAATTTAAATTTCTGTATCATTCTGGAGTCATCAGGTTATCTTTATCTGAAAAAATTGTGAGCTTGCAATGAAGTATTAGTAGCTATCCTATAATTAATACAGTTTCATCAACATAGGAGCTGACAGGAATGTTTTTCCTCCAATGTCAATCTTATTTCCCCTTTTTTTTTAAAAAATAAAAATCATTAATTCAGAACCTCATATCTGAATAATCCCTGGTGCATAGGATGCTAATCTGAAAATACAGCAAATTAAACTTTTTTTTTCCCATTTATTGGTTGGTTTGTTGCATTAAAAAGAAAACTGATAAGTTTAATTACTTTTATGAAAATGAAAGGGAACTATCATTATTTTGCTAAAGCGCTAATGGTAGTGCCACTTTAAACTAAACTAAAGCATACCACAGGCTAAGTGACATGCTTGGTAGGGAGCATATCAAGCAATGGAAGAGAATTCTTATTTATTAGGACAACATTAGCATTTTATGGTACAGAGATTGATTACCCAACACTGATTTGTTTGCTTCTTGCCTGCCATGCAGTGTTCTCCTTTAGGCTCTTGTATAATTCCCTGTTTCCCAACAGTAATAGTTTATTTGATTCAATGACAGATTATGTAGTCTGTCTGTAATCAAGAGGTGGTAGCAATTACATTCCAAATGTAAAGACTTTTGAAAAGGTGTTTACATGGCAGATTTAAAATAATATAAATTAAATGTCATGGTTTTCCTCCTTGAGAACAGAGTGAGGGATTCTTGTTTGTGTTTTGATTCTGTAAAGAATCCACTGTCATTCATATCATGCACATTTTATTGATGAATTATTAAACCAGCTTCTCCCTTGTTAAAATTGCAGGGTTTTTACCCTCATTCACATTGTCCAGGTGTGAATTAGGAAGTCATTCTGCCTAGGGTACACTCCCACATAAACGTAACTCACTTGTGTAATTCCATTAACGTCTCAAGGGTTACTTCTGACTTCACACTGGTAGAAGTTAGAGGGGAATTCATTCCAGAGACTTCACTGAGTAGGTCATCTGTCACCAAAAACTCCATTGTTCCTCCACGACAACTTCAATTTCCACAACAGATCAAGAGGAGGGAAAAATCAAAAGCATCATATTACAGCCTAAAATAAATTTGAAGGCCGTTTTGAATTTGGGTCATGAGCAGCAGTTGGGGCTTTAACCATCTCTGAACATTTTTAATGGCACAACTTTTCTTTGTCACTGCAAGAGTTAATTTAGTATTTAAGGTTGAAAGATATAGATGCAGTCCTTGTCTTCTTATATTTTCTCTAAGTGACCTGGTTAGTCTTTGGGCATATCCACACCAAGTCAACTGGCATGATTTCATTGATTTTTGACCAAAGGCATAGTAGTTTATATAGCTGAAGATGAAGCCAAGAGATAGGCCTTAGATAGAAGGAGGTGGGCAAGATCTTTTCTCCTTTGGTTGCCTGGGATTTTTTGAACAACTTTTCAGAAACAAAGCAAAAGCATCCATACTTTCCATCACTAACAGGACTGCAAAAGTTAATTTTTGTAATTATTTATATCAAAGTGCTATCCAGCAGAGAGATGGGGTAGGATTCCTCTTGACTAAGTTCAAGATAAGGGGTTCCTGCAGTATAGGGGTGCAAAACAGCCGTCTGAATACAGGTTTCTGTAGTATTCTGACTGGCCTGTAGCTGCTGCTCCAAAAAGGTATGGGTCTCCAGTAGTTCCTGTGTCTTACAGACATGAAGGTAGCTCAGATGTTCTAGAGTATCTCAAATGATACTCTATGCCTTCATTTGGGTGACTGACATACCCCAGATACCTACATTCAGTCAGATGCCTACATTCAAGGCAGATGTCTATTTCCTGTTCTAGTCGAAGAAGGTCAAATCAAAATAGTCCATAATGTCAAGGGAACGAGTCCTCCCACTGTTACATTCTGCAAAAGGTCAGAAAAATGCTGTTCAAGAGCTTACTTCCTCCCTATAAACAGACTGCACAGTCAGGCGTAGCCATCCATGCTGTAGGCACTGTAAGCTCCCACCTTTCCCGCCTGGGATGTTGCTGACTGTAAGTATAGCAATTTCGACCTCTGGTAGTACAGTTCATCTCAAGAGTAAAGGAGCTGATGTAGTCTCACAGTGGTGAGTGCTTAGAGAAATAATACTTCAGGCTTTGGAATAAAACTCAGGAAATAACATTTTAGGTCCTGGCTCTGTCAGAGACTTTGTATGAAATCTCTTCAACAGAATAGGGGATTATTCATACACAAAAATTTAGAGTCAAAACTGTCAAGAAACAATTTTATAGATAAACTGGTGTGCTGGTTTTTACACACAGCCCTTTTTCTGCTGAGCAGCATGGGCAACAGCTGCCACTAAGAGCCATTAACTACAAATTAAGCAGAAGGAAGAACAAAGTCGAAATATTTTGTAATTTGAAGTTGCATGGTTTGTGGTCATGGCCTGAGTCGAGGTGGTGTGACCTCTCCATTCTGGCAATAGGATCAAAAAAAAGGTCCTGAAATAGGGTGAAGGAGTGCAGTAACCTCCTCCTCATCTTGTTCCTTGATTAGGTGTTATTTTTAAGTTGCCTCATTTGATTTAAACACAGTAGATCCTATCTGAAGACAGAAATAGGGACCAATGAACTTCTGAGGTCACTTTGGAGCTTTTTCTCCATGGTTTGGTGGTCATACTCCCAGTTTCCTTTCATACTAGAAAGATATGGATAATTTAGTCTCCTTGGGATGCCTTCCTGTCTGACTTACTTTCATAGACGGTTGTGTCTAAAAGGCTGAGGTGAACTTTTCTTACATGTGAAAACTGAAAGTCAGGCCGCATCTGTGCAACAGCACCTAAAGACTATTTACTTACAAAATACCTAGGTGAGTAAATGGTATATGTACTTTGAAAGTCTTCTGCTTAGCCTCTGGGCCAAACCTAGGAAAATGTTTAGATGACTACATTCCCTCTGAGAGAAATATAAATTAAGCATGCAAGTACTTTGATGTATCCACCTCTGTGCCTAATCCACTAGTTTATATAAAGGAACAATTTCTTTATTGTTCTTCCATCTTTTGTCTCCCTTAGATAGAAGTCTGATAACTGTGTTCTCAGGCAATCCACAGGGAATTGAACCACAGGCATCCAAGGCTTAAAAGCAAACTACTAGAACTTGAAGGCACAAGCAGAACTTCTAGGTCAAGTTGGATCATCCTGGGACAGACAAGAAAGGATAACTAGCCCCAGGTAATTTAGTAAGGTAATTGTTCTCTGCACTTGTTTTTTCTGTGTGGTCCTATTATAATGTCTCACTCAAATAGAGCTGTCATTTTAATGTGGCTTCTCTACACCTTACCAAAATGCACATAATAAGAAATTACAGCTCTTCTCTCTGTCTGCTATGCTTGTTATCAATGGTCCGGCTGATTAGCAGTGTGAACTTGCACAGCAGAGAAAATATGCTGGTTGCACTTCTTTCTGGGAAGAAAACAACTGTTTGGAAACATGTCAGCTTGTAAATTTTATGTTTCATGTGTACAACTTTATATTGCTATTCAAAGAAGGAAAGAACAGAAGGGGGAACAGGAGGGTCTCCTCTTATCCCCTAAAACACTAAAGAAACAAGTTGTATAGAATTTTCAAATACCATTAAGCAAAGCATTGGGTATCTGCGGATTCATCAATTACACCGGCTCATTAATCAAACTGAAATGAGGTGTCACCTCAAGAGCACTCCTATTTTCAAGTATTTGTGGTGCTAATCTCCCCATCCAAACAAAAGCATGGGATGGAAAAAAGACTGAGAAGCTTTTCTGCCATAGTAATATAAGAAAAGGTGATTGTTCCCAGCATCAAAATGAGCTTTTGAGACCCGTTACTAAGGTTTGTTCTTCTACATCCTTTTATGTACAAGTAAATGTACCGCAGATGAAGACTGTTGATTTAAATACATGCTTGGAGAGAATGATTTTCTATAGAATAGTCTCCGTGAAAATGAGACAAATGAACCTTCGGCAAGAGGAGAAGCATGAAGAAGTAAGGCTTAGTGGAGAACAGGAAAGTTATTATAACAAACCTGCCTCAGGCTTTCCAAAACCAGGAGGCCAAGCTCAAACATTTTATGATTAAGAAATACTGAGTTCTTTTGCAGTTGCCTCCTGATCTCAGAGCTGCTAAAGAGGACATCAAGGTCCAAGACATCTATTCAGGCACTGAAGTATAGTGACATCTGAAAATTCAGCAGCTATTCTAACTAGGTATCTAGGCTTTCTATGCAGCCACTCAGAGCAAGGAAGGTGACTCTGAAGAGTGATACAGAGAATTAACATGCTGAATGGAGCCACAGAAAAAGACCCAACCAAACCCCAAACCCTCAAAACCCAGCCAACCAATCAAAACAAAACAAAATAACCCAGAAGGCATTATTGGAATGATTAGATAATAATTTTCTGCAGGTTGATTCCTGACCAAGACTAGCCCTCAGCAATGCCTCCACTCAGGGTTCAGCCCAGTTCAGAGGTTTCACACCCACACTATGGGACGCTCCATCATACTGCTAAAATGATGTTTCAAAGGTGGGGAAGGCATAACAAAAGGTGGCTTTATAGTTAAACAGTGGTGGCACTCAGCTGAAAAGGAGCCACCTCCACTACTTCTTTGTCAGTTCTTTGGGGCAGGAAATGTATTTTGATCTGATTATGAACAGGTCCTAGCTGAAGCGACTCAGGGCTACTAAGATATAGTTAATCTACAGAGCGAGGGCAAATAATTGAAATATTAAAAAAAAAATAAAAAATGGCAAGTGACTGATGCATAGCAAGACATAAATTCAGGAAATAAATATTTTGGGGATGAAGGCCAGAGGCTTTTTAAAGTCATGGAATGACTTTGAAGTAATTTAAAGTCATGCCAATGAACCTGAAAAGGCAGTCAGTAGGAAGGATGGGGAGCCTTGCAGAGGCTAAGGGAACATAAAAGTCCTACCCCAGAGGTAAAAGGATGGAAGAAAGGGGAAAGTGACAGAGCCTAAAAATATGGCAAATCCTCTAAATGACTGTTTCTGTATAACTTGTCTAAGACAAATAATAATTTTCAGTGTGACAAGGCCTGAAATGATCACTACACACTGCTTTTCTGTCTTTCGTGTGTCCTATTGCAAATTAATATATGATCTATATATATGGTCTATATCCTGTAATGGGAAAGTTATCAGTTATTTTCCAGAAGAAAGTGGAAGTACCACAAGCCTGAACACAGTATGAGTGAGTCCATTTCTAGAGATAAGGGCAGACCTGTCTGCCTGCTTCTGCAGGCTGCACCCATGGAGGAAGCATGGGTGCATATGCGTAACCCTGCAAATGTGAGCAGCCCCGTAGCATATCCCATACATAAGCGTTTGGAGGAACAAACTATCGTTACTGGGGATGGAGTCAATCTCTCCTAATTCTACAGGATAGACATCTTCACCTGAGCTGGTTGCCGGAGGCTGCCTTCGGAGGCAGTGGAGAGGAAAAGGCACCTTCAGAAGCCACCTCACCTCATCCTAAGGTAGAGATATGGAAGGTAATCTCAGGGCGAGCAGCTCAGAAAAATATGTCTACATGATCAATATCTGTCTTTAATCAGATGAATCCCACCTATTCTGTCAGTGTCCTCAGATAGAAGCTCACAAACCAGAGATCCAAGGGGAAATCAGGGATTGCACCTGTCAACGGTGCAGGAGCTGCTGTCTCGATGTCTGCAGGATTTGCAGATGCAGAGGAAGCACGTCACAAGCTCCCTGTAATATGCATCGGTCATGATAGGCTCTGGAGCAATGGCTTTGCAAGAGGTCACAAACAAAGCAGGTTTGGATCAGGCTTCACAGCTAATGGAGAGAATGTTTAGCAAATGGATATTATTTCACTGGTGCCAACAGAACTCAAGCAAGAGGTGGGTGCTGGGTTGATCCACACCGGGCAGCCACTACAGCACTGCAGATTCCAGAGTTCCTTGCAGACACATTCAAAATTAGGGATTTTTAGGTGCAGTGAGATGAGGTTTTATGAATACCAAGGGAATCTACATTAATGTCTCAGTATATCTTCAAACACTTAATTTCCATTTGCAAATCTCACCTCCAAACCCCCAAAATACCTAAAATAAGTCTTCTTTGAATAAGTCAAGGCCATAAAAACTGAAATACTTAGAAATCTCCTATACTAACATAAGTGGTAAGTCTTATCAGAAAGCTGTAAGTGTCTTTCTCACAGTACAAACTTCCCTTCCACCTTAAAAAGAGACATTAATTCTGAAAATAGAACGATCAGGGTAGGGGACCATGTGTAAAACAACATAATGAAGGTAGAATGTGGTTCCTGTTGGATCTTGCTTTTTCTAGGTTTGAGACAAGAGAAATTCCAAGGACAGAGAAAAAAAGTGAAAAGTCTTCATTTAAAAGAAAGCCGCTTTTGTGTTTAGTTGAGTTAATTTGAGTTTTATTTTGCAGTGTTTGTTACGTTTCTATTAGGACCATCTCAGAGGTTTACAGTACTAGTGTCTGAGCAAAATGGTTTAGGAAACAGCACAAGTGAAAGACTGCAAAGTTCATTTTATATGCAGTCACCAAATGGCTTTGCAATATATCCCATTCATATTGTATCACAGGTATGTATTTGACATTGGTATATATGCAGAATTTTTAGCACTATAAGAAATAACATAGATAAGCAGAGTTTGTCCACAAAAATGTGTTTTTACTGAAAGAATAGCTGTTGCCAACATTAAAATTTGAACACAGATGTGTCATTCAGAGCAAAACAGTACAAAAATATTTACTACTCCATTCCTAAGGCGAACAGGACATAAATGAAAAATAAAACCTGTACAATCTGTAGTTTTTATTTCCCCCTTCAATGTTATTTCCTCACATTTGCTGAAGGAATGCCTTCAGTTACATGGAAATGAATTTTAGGTTTAGAGTAGGTGAGGTTTTACAAATCCTAAAAAGGACGGCTTTTTTTTTTTTTTACCTCCTTTTTTTAATAAGCCTTATAAATGTATAATTAAAATTTGCAGCCCAGACTTTTGAACTTCCTGCTGGCACAAAAGGATTAAATACATGAGACTGACTAGGAAGCCACTCTATAAATCAAGGTGATCCTGGCGTGTCCGTTACTGCGGTCCTCTGCTGCCCCAAGGCAAAAAAACAGTAGGGATTTTCTTTATTTGTGTTTTTCCTAATCCTCTCAGTTTCAGTAAGTGACAGTGCTAATAACACTGCAGGGGAAGGGAATGGTTTTGTGGCCGTGCTGTGGCCATGGGAGCTGCAGGGCTGAGTATCACAGGGCGGCTGCTGCGTGATGTGAAGGGAGGATGCGGACCTTCCCTCCTTCACGGCGAGATGCAGACCCCTCTGAGCACCTCGCCATGTACATCCCCACATCTGTCAGGGCTTATTTTAGGGTTCAGACACAGACATCAACTACAGCATTTATAGAGGTGTTCATCTGGTCAAGCGTCTAGAGTCCAACTCTATTTGAGTCAACCCCCAAGACTCATTTTACAATTAGCAGAGGGAAACGGGCAATTTAAGATGTGAATCATCTAACACTACTTCTAAAAAGATGTCTAAAATGGGTAAGATTGATTACACTCCTTAAATAAAAAAAAAGGAAAAAAAAAAGTGTTGTTTCTATCTGTCAGCTATATAGTGATCCAAAACTGTCTAGTCCACTGCACCCATTTACGCCATAGATGTTCCAGACTCTTGAGGTCTAATTCTCAGTGCTATAATTCACAGCTGATGTGTCAACTGGGTTTCTAACCTTTTCATTCTGTCTCAGTCTCTTGGATTGTAATCTATGACAAATCAAATCTTTGCCTGTCTCATCTGCTTCATCGGTGGCAGTGTTTATCTCTTCCTGCACCTACGGCCTCTGCAGTGCCAACCTGAGGCAGCTGCACCTCAGCCATTCACTTTGACTTATCGCCACTCAGATAGGAGATGCTACATGTGATTTGATGCCTGCATTTTCACATTGTTCTTCCTCGTGTGTGCAGTAATCGCCTCTGGAGCCAAGAGCTGTGGTTCTCAACATTACCGTAAAGTTCATGACTTGGGTGACAGTTTTTAGAAGGAGCAAAAGGGAACCTTGGAAAGCATGTGGAAGATTAGCATGACTTACTGTAGGGGTACAAACAAGCATCAGCATATATTGAGAGGTTGTGATACTAGTTATGGAGTTACACTCACATGTTTTGCATCCTGTCCCTCTTTGGAGCCATCCAATTTGAAATACAAGCACCACTACATTGTACAAGCAATTGTATTTGTGTGTTTTGACACAATATAACTGCAGAAAAGACGAGTCCCAGTAACATATAAAGCATTTATTGTGATGGTGCCACATCTCAGCTAAGGCTTCTATCCACCATGTTTGTGCATTATGTGTAACATATACATAACATATATTATCCATACATTTGGAAGTGTTCGAGGCCAGGCTGAAAGTGTTCAAGGCCAGGCTGGATGGGGCTTTGAGCAACGTGGTCTAGTGTAAAGGTATCCCTGCCCATGGCAGGGAGGTTGGAACTAGATGATCATTAAGGTCCCTACCAACACAAACCATTCTATGATTCTATGATTAATTATGCATAATCTTAGTTATAACAATCTTTGTAATAACATAAGCTTGAGAACTATTATAAACCGTAGCCTTAGGATTACATCAGCTGCAGCTCTGACTCCAGCTTTGTCCCTCAACATGCTTTCCTTCTAAAGCAATGTCATCTCTTTGACATACATTGCCACTTGGAGATATTCTGGTTGCCTGTGGGAGCATCAGCAAGTCCTTCAGAAATACCTTTTCTTGGTTTCCTTGTGTTCATATGTGTTTATATGTTTGACTAGCTTTTTATTACTTTGTGACTAGCAAGTTAGAAAAGTTAAAATTATTCTGACAGTCACCTCTGATCATAGGGTTGTCTCAAGTACTTAGGAATATGTGCTTATATGTTATATAGAGGTAGTTGTGAGTTGATGTTTGTAATAAATCTGCCAGGCCTTTTGCAAGCACTTAGTGTCAGTTTTCCTCTTTCTCTAGTTGAGCTATGTCAACAAGACTCATTATGTTGGAACCAGAGGGAAGCGCCTTTTCTCTGCAGATGTCCTCAAGCCTTTTTATTCATTAGCATGCACAGGTTTCCTTTGGGTCTGCCTAGCCTGAAGTAAAAAAAGTTAGTTGCAAGCTATGAAACCAACTAAGCCAACTTCATCTTTCTACTGTAGTGAAAAAAAAAGACATATATTGATCAGTCCAGTGTAATAAGTTAGACATTTCACTTCCCATTCTCCTTTTCTGCTCTCATAAAAGCAATTCAGGAAATATGAAACAGAGACAGAAGAAAAAAGGTCTTTTTTGCTGCTAGGGTAATATCTCTGACACTCTTAATGTTTAGAAGTATGACCAGAAAGTTGAGGGAGTCAGAAATGAAACAGACAGTCCAAAGAATGACCATTCTTTTGAGCAGGGTCAGCAAAGTATTTCCCATTTATTTCTTTGCAAGGCTTACTGTAGAAAGATAAGAATTGATGAAGTAAACCTGTGTTGCTGGACCAATGGAAGAGGTAGCTGGAAGTGTACTTTGACATTCCACTAAACTGGCCTTAGGAGTCCTGGCATCTACCTCACACTTGTACAAGTCACTTCAGATGCCATCCAAATAGCCACAAATATCCCTGCCTTCACGAATAGTTGGGAAGCTCATCCTCAGCATAGCTTAGTTGCATTTTTCCCTCTTCTGCAGTGGATTACCTATTGGTCTTAAAGATAGGATTTAGGTAGTTGCTTTATGATATATAAAACCTTCAGTGTCATACATTAAACAGAAAAAGCATTTGAGGTGCAATGTGCAAAAAAAAGCATAAAGGTAAACAGCTTTTTTTTTTTTACTACGTCAGAAAAAAGCTGCCAGAGTCAAGGGGTCAATAAATAGTCCAGGTACAGAAGAAGCACCAAAGGATGTTAAGACTATAACAGAAAACACAAATGATTTTTTTGCATCAGTGTTCACCATAGCCTTTCTTTACAGGTAACAAGTCTGAAGGACTCTCTCAAATCTAGTTGTCAAGAGCAGGGATATATAAAAAAATGATAAAATGAACAATAAAAATTTGCCAGACCCAAGTGATAAAGGGATTCAGATATGAAACTGCTGACCTGCTGCCTGTGGTCTGTAACCTATTTATTAAATCAGCCCTGTTACCAAAGGAATAGAATAGGTCAGGAGTTGTTTAAAAGGATTTTGGGGGTGATCTGAAGAAATACAGACGTATAAATCTGTCTGTCATAGCAGAAAATTGCTAAAACTATGGTAAGGAATGGTATTAACTAATGTGTGGAAAAATCTATTGGGAATAGGTTCTTGATATGGAGAAAGCCATGCTGCACATGGCTGCAAGGGCACGTCAGAGCTCATAAGCAAACAGATACAGGTGACCTATATCTGGATTTTTGCAACATTTTTGACAAATTTCCACATAAAAGATGCTCAAGGAAACTTAGCGAATACAAGAGGAGGTGGAGGTGCCTGAAAATGAGGAAGCAAAGGGCAGGGATTCATGTTCACTTCTCATTACGAAGAAGAACCTCCACACTGAGATCCCCAAATGTCTGTTCTGGGATCTATATTGCTTAACACAGTCTGGAAAGATCTGGAAAATGATTGACTAACGAGACATGAGACTGTTACTCATATACAGAGTTATTCATAATAGTAAAATGTAAAACTAACAGCTAGCAGGCACAAAAGGATCTCACAATATTGACTGACTGGACAATAAAATTGCAGATGAAAGTCACTGTCGATGAATGTGAAAAAATGCAGATAAGACAAAAAATAACTCGAGCTATGCATACGTTACAATGGACTCTAAATTAGCTATTACTGCTTAGGATAGTTCTCTGAAAATGCCAGCTCAGCTGTCAAAATGACAAAGAAAATGTTAGAAATTATTAGGAAGGAACAGCAAAAAAATAAAGAAAACCAGTATCATCATTATGATACTGTCATAATAGGTTTGTCCCAAACTTTAAGGGCTCCAAATGGTGGTCTGCTGATCTCAGAAAAAGGTACTGTGAAGCTAAAAAGAGAATAGGTGGTCAGAAAATGTGATCAGAAGCAGATCTTGAGAAAGGAAAACTAGCCAGCCTAGAATTCTTCAACTTCCATGCAGAGGAGGGATATGGCAAATCTCTGAAGCCATAAACAGTGTGAAGAGGATGAGGAAGGAAAAAGCATTCATGGATTCTTAGAATACAGTAAATCAAGGTTCTCACTGAGGCAGATTTAAAATGCAAAAAATGGAAGTGCTTTTCACGTACTACCTAATTCAGTGAGGGAATTCCCCGCAGCAGGGTTTTGTAAAGGCAAACAGAATAATGGTATCAAAAGAAGATTAAAGTCCCTAAAGCACAGGTTACTGGAAGCCATAAGTGGTGTATCAAGAGAAAAATTTTCTGCTTTGTCCAGTTCCCATGTTTTTCTAAGCGTGTGCTACTGACCATGACTAGACAGAAAATACTGTCCTGGATGGATATTTGGCATGATCCCATCATACTGTTCTTAGAAAGTTAGTTCTGTTCCCAGGACAGGCTCTGATGACTGTCACCACATGAGGTGATTCTTCCACATCATAGGAAAGATACCAGGGCATAATCCATCTAGGACCTGTACTTTGGGAATCTTCTAACTCTTCATTTCTTTTCCCTCCCAAAACCCTTCCTCCACAATAGTCCGAAGTCCAGACCTTTTAGACCATGCTGTAAAGTTAACCAGGTGACATAAGGACATACTAGCGTGAGATGTTTTGATGTTGGTTGCCATTTATTACTTGGAAAATTAATGGGTTTTCCTTCATTAAGGCTTTACATGGTAAATTAGGATGTGTAAACGGAATTACTGTCATGTATCTGCAGTCAGACTGATGCACAGCTTGGGCCTTATAGCTACATAACAGCCAGCACAGGCAGCTCCCTCTAACAGGAAGTCTGAACAAAGTCCACCATCTCTAGCAACTATCTGCAGATGATCTCAGCCTTCCCTTATTTGGGGACCCACAGAGATACGTCCTGATAAAGCTTGAAAATAACATATATTTGTCAAAGCACCTGTAAGAGACAGAGACCAATAAAAGAGCAAGCTGCCTGCCCCCCGGCCATCTCACAGGACTCCTGAAATTGGCTTTGCAGAGTGAAGGTATCAATAAGCTTTGTATAATGTATGATCATTACCTCAATGATGCCAATTGGTATTTTAAACCAAATTCTCTTAATTATTTAATGCCAAGTTATTGGAGTTAGAATTCGAGGATTAATACCAAGTGGTAGTCTAACTACTGAGCTTTTCCCGTCATGAACCTCTGATTATAATGGCTTATTCCTTTGCCAAAATTTAGTTGTCGGCATGGATTTTTCCATGTTGATTGTCTGTCTCTATGTGTAATTTCATACAAAAAGACTTTGTCACTTATGAGATTGAATCTAAGAAAACTATATTGTTCTTCCAGCCAAGCTGTAGAACCCCATAAAACCCAAAAACTGGGAATACAGACTTAAAATAAGGTAAGCAACAGCCATAGTTTCAAGATATAATGTAAATTATTTATGAAGTGTATACCTCCTAAACGTGAAAAATCAGGCACTCAGAAGTCACGAACACTGTCAGGTTTTAATGCCTATGTCCCATCTGTGAAATGGAAAACCAAAGTACCAGCCCTTACCTCAGGAAAGTAGTAAAACTAAATTAAAAAAGAAAAAAATGTTTGTAAAACACTTGAATGCTTTTCTGGAGAAGAGATGGACCATTCTCTCTGTAACACAGGGTAAGAATAGTGCGTATTATACAAGGCAGAGTCACTGAGCAGTGCAAAGAAATCAAACTATAGACAAAGTCCTGTTTCTTTAGGGTGCTGAATGTGTCAGGATTTTCTGAAAAAGCAATTAACCAGTATTAAACCAATTAAAGAGTGTATCAACATGCACATGCACAAGGGAGCTGAATTAAGATTCCACCGTCAATGCTAATTCTCATATTTCCTAAATTTGGATTGCTTTGCAACCTTAAGTTATTCTCCTAACCACATTTACTGGTGTACAATTTAAACAGAACAAGACAAAAAAAAAAATACAGCTCTCTCAATTTTCCTGTATTTCCTCTCTTTTCTTAAATTATAGGGGACAACAGTGTTCTGATTAAAAAAAAAAAAAAAAAAAGAGGTATTCAATAAAAGGCTTTAAAACAACCCAAGTTCTATTTTCGTCACCATCTGCTCAATTATATTTTGTGCTATTAGCAGTTTTCCAAGCACAGGTATGTCTTCCTTGTTGGCAAATGGTTTGTCTTTGTTAAGGGAAAGTTGAGATCCTTCACTTGTGACTGGTTTGGTTTTTTTTTTTCCTTTTTTTTTTTCCCAGTCTCATTTCCAGGAACTTCATTCCTTTTATTTCAGCTTTCTAACTCCGGACTTACTGTTCCTTTCAGGAGTGCTAGTAAAATGAAATGGTTGGGATAGAGAAAAAAAAAAAAACACAATAACAAAAAAACACCACCAAGAAAAATCCCAGCCAAGATAAAATCCAGAATATCTTTTTTCAGACAAACACAATAAACTTCCTGTTTATAAATTTAGCCATTCATTTTTAACTAGTGGCAAAGCAGAATCTCAGCAGGACATTTAGACAGTAGTATATCCAGATGGACTCTCAGTGTGAAGGGAGTCTGAAATACACTCACTGACATAATAAAAATAGGGTTTTCAGCCTTGGAAAGCAGTGGCACAGGGGGTCTGAGTAAATTTATTGCACAGGAAGCCCGTATCTTGAGCTAATGGGAAAATGTAGGTCTTTTGCCTTGCTCTGTATGTGGTAGGTCACAGATATGGTACGATTAAAAAGGAAATGGATCTACGTGCCACAGCCCCTGACAGCGCTGTGCTACATTTCTTGGCCCGTGCCCTAATTCAGAGCCACAAGCAATCCCTTCTATCAGCCAGTCAATGCTTTAAGTGGCTCACAGCTTGCCTGTGTCGCATAACCCCTCAGGGGCAAAGCAAACTTGTCAATAATTCCTAAGCACCTTAAACAAAATATGTAAATGCAGTAATTCCTACAGAGAAGAGAGATGGGGGAAGGGAAAGTGTTTCAGAAGAGAAGAAATGTTGTTAGGGGATTTTTCAAGGGGGAGGAAGGAGTAGTTTGAAGAAGCCAGATTGCTAGCAGCTGAAATACTAATAAAGATAATAATAATGCACAGAAACGTAAAGGTTATTTAAGTCAAAAGCAAAATGTGTTAGGTGATTCCGGTATCTGATACCCAATTATTCACGTTAGGAAAAAGAGGTAACAGTTGGGATTTTGTAGAATGGGGTCATCTGCACGTGTTAATTTAAAGAATATGGTAGAGGCTGGAACTTGCTACTGTGCCATGCCCTGTCCCCTTATGAGGAAGACCCCTGCTCCTTCTGGGAAAGACTAGTCTCCTCTCAGAAGACAAATATCACCTCCTACATCACAGATTTAGGGGAGGATGGAGTGCTGATGCAGGCTAATGGTGGAACTTGGCTCCAGAGTAATGAGCAATGGAAATCAGAGGTGGCTCAAAGCGTGTTGCACATACCATGCATACAACAGGCAGAGCCTGAGTGATGCTCATCCCTGCACCTGCACAAACTGAGGTAGGATTTTGGTTAGGGAAGGGTTGTGGGGTGCAAGTGGAGTGTGGATGTTTGCATGTCTGACAGGGACCTGGAAAGAGCCTTGCTTGTTCATGGATTTTTATGAAGAAGCCCCACTTGGACGACAGCTGGGTGTTGTGTGTGTCCCCAGCAGTATGTTGAGAAACCTGATTTCTGAGTAGGAAGCAGAGGTGGAAAGAGGGCAGCTAGCTCCCACAGTGAAGCCAGACCTTTTTGCCTGTTGTAGCTGATGAAGATGAACAACAGCTGCTGGGTTTTTTCCATGGAAAGAGGTCTCTTTGCTGAGAAGGGGCAAGGAAACCTGGGGTTAACTAGAGACATGGCCAACAAGCATGAGTAGGCAGCCAACTGTCTAAAGAGTCAAAGGGAAGAAGGTGAGAAAGGCAAAGGGAAACTGAAGGAAATGGGAAAATTGGCTGGAGAAAGGGGAGCTAAGGAGAAGGAGCAGATAGATACACTGATGGTGATGGGAGGTGGAGGCAGAAGGGAGGATGCTACTGCATGTGCACAGACGGTGTTGAATGCAGCTTTCCTTCCATGTGCCATACCGCACCACATGAAGCCCAGGGTTTTGTTGTGTTGAGCCTTGTAGTCAGAGTTTCCACAGTCCTTGTGGCTGAGAAAGGCTCAGGCTATCCAAGAAATGCCTGAGCACGTCATGGTGTATTCTCCGTGTTGGTGCTAAGCCAATATCCCCTCAATCAGCTGAAAAAGTCATCACTGGACCTCTGACAGGAAATAGCAACATGGCTGAAGTCCCAATGGGTGCCACACGAATCAGCTGTAAGAGGGTAAGCATTGTTAGTAGTAACGTACATGAGGACTTTTTCCACTATGTGTATTATAGTGGTGGACTTGGCAGTGCTAGGATAACGGCTGGACTTGATGATCTTAAAGGTCTTTTCCAATCAAAATGATTCTCTGATTCTACGACCTAAAATCTCTTCAAAACCACTTAGCAATAAGAAAAGAAGACATTCCATTTTGATGATGAGCTTCATAATGAAGTTAATCAACCATCAGTGTTGTTAAGAGAGAAGAAAGTATCTATTTGTCCCAGGAGAAACTCACTAGATTGCCACTTCTTGGTACAGTCCATAATTTTCCACAGCGATCCATGAGGCCCTTGAGTATGACAGAGTGACACCCCTTACACTTTTCATAGCTGTGGATCTCCTCTAGGAATTACCTGATGGGGACACATGTTCCCCTGAAAGTCCTGTGCCTTTGGGCTGTTCCTTTGGAGTATGTCAGTGTCACCTACAATTGACAGGTAGGGATAAGCCAGACAGTGTGGGGCTTTGTAGATCTCTGCATCAGCCAGTACGAACTTTTTGCCTTTGTATCTCCAAAGATGGACACTGCCATGGCCACAGTGTGGTGAAGACACATCTAGACCCCTGTGGCTACCCAAAATTGGGAGAGTAGCCATTCTGTTCCATCCAACTGCTGTTTTGCACCCTGAGATTGGCAGACTCCCAGGAGAACATGGTATTAACTCTAGGTGCTGCTGATATGTGCCCCAAACCACTGAGATGTGCTAGGCTTGTCCTGTGGTGATGATGACAACTGTGTTAGCTCAGGACAACTGCCGCAGAATGGGATTATGCCCAGTCACACACAAAGGAAGCAGCTGCAGAGCTGTTGGAAATCAGGTGGTAGGGAGCAATTTGCTGGAAAAAACTCATTGATCCATGGCCCTATTCCCTGTCCATTTCTGTAAGGTCCCCAGGAAAGGAGGAAAGATCACAGGCCTCATGAATTATTCAGATAGGCTGGTCCCAATCCATAGATCACTCACTGGCTGTGCATGCACCCTTGCAATTTTTCTAAAGCATCGCTTTAGGCTTTAATCTGCAAATAACTTGAGTGTGTTTCAAAACAGCTGCTTATAGCAAGTCAGGGAATCCTACAAAGTGTTTTGCTGGAACAGTATCTTGCCATCAAATGTAAAACTGGAAAGTTCCCACATGTGTATTCTTGAAGTTTATGCTAAAATTCCATGCAAGAGAAAGATGCGCATCTGTTTATTTGTGGTTGTGAGCCTGTTAATTAATCACTTTCATAAATTTTATAAAAACAAATTCTTCTGCTCATCAAAGCTTTCTATGAAGTCAGTTTGGTGTGATGTGGGAACTCAATTTGAAAGGAATCTATTTTTTAACTAGCTATAACTGTTATTTCACTAACAGATAATTCACAAAGGCAAAATATTCCTATTTCAGAAAATTTTAATGCTGCTTTAATATCTTTGCATTAGAGACAATAATTAAATAAATAAATAAATTTCAAATTAAGACTCCTTCTTTGGATCCAGGTCAAAGACATTGAGGGCTGTTGATTGTTTTCTCAAAGCTGTCCCCTGGCAGAACTTATACTGCCTGATTGCTCTGCCTAACCGTGGGTATACCTACAATCAAGCGTCGCGTAAGGTGCACAATTTAGCCTCAAGTGAGTAATTTGCCTAGTAACGCCCAAACACAGCTTATGACAGAGCTTCACTGAGATCTTTGGGTAGCCCTGCATTGCACCACTGTGTGTACCTGTAAGTCTTAGCATCTGACTGACTGAAAACACACGCTCAGTATGGGACTGCATCTTCACAACACCCTCTGGATGTAGCATGTGCTAGCCCAATAGGGAATTGAGGGACAGTTGTTTTCCCTGTAAAAATAAAGATAGTTCTGCCAGAGTCATACACTGAAATAAGGTCTCCAGAATCCTGCTTTGGAAAGACTGGGGTAAGTGCTCTCGTTGCTAAAAGGAGACTCCATTGTGCTAGGAGAATCAACTGAGGAAGAGCACTGGCAGAAAGTGGGACTGAAACCCTTGTGCCTTTGACTACAGTTTGGTCAGCTGGTCAGGCTTGTTTCCATTCTTCTCACCATAAATCAGGTGTAAATGCAAGTAGTAGTAGTAGTGTTAGGGACCGTTATCAGGCATTGCACAGCAGCAGGCATGGAAAAAGAGTGAACCATCAATGCCAAGGATGCTTCCTGAAGCAAAGGCATGAATGACCAGGTCACCTTCTTGCCCCTTAAGTGGCCTGCTGCAAATCATACAACATGTCTCAGCCAAATTCCACTTGGTGCCTGTGGTGACCAATTTCATACACAGTGGGTTTTATATCCTACAGAACCAAGAAGTTACTTTCATAGTCACTTTGAGCCATGACTGCTGTGTACAAGGCAATGCAGAATCAGATCCTTCCTTCCACTAGTCTCTCCTGACAATCAGCCTGCAAGACCATGAAAAGAAGTATTCCAGACCTGTTTGTCAAATTGTGCTATGATTTAAAAGACATGGGACTGATTTCCCATTCATTCCAGTTTACCCTGTTTTTATTGCAATGTGTCATGTACATTTTAATCCAACTTACAGTAGGGTAACCCTGGGAGGAACTAGACTCTCTCATTTTGCTCCCTGCTTAACTTTGAAGTCCTTAATGAAACAGTTTAACATGCACATCTTAGTAAATGTCCTTGGCTTCCAAGAAAAAAAACTCATAAAATTAGCCAAGAAGCTCAAATATAATGGGTAGATCACAAAAGTAAGCAGACATTAAATAACTTAACATAAAATATTAAAAAGCAGAAACAGATTTTTTAATTTTATTTCATTTTACTTTGGCTTAATTCGTCACTGGAATCAGGGCTGCTGAAGCGATAGTGGCCCCATGTGAGTTGCTGGACTGCAGCTCCTGACTGCAGTGCCTCTTTCTTTGCTTTACCCGAGTACTGATGGTACACAAGTGGGGAGCTGGGCTGAGGGCAAGTCTGAAGGTGGGGGAAGCATTCAGGGAGAAGTGGATGGTGGTTTTTTCCCTGCTGAAGAGTCAGAGGTGAGAAATTCACAGTGTCCCAACCAGAGCAGTGATGGAAAAGGGAGGTATTGCGATTTTATGGACACCTTCTCCATACTACCTTCACCCAGCAGGAAGCAGCTGCTCGCAGTTCCCCATAGCAGAGAATGAGCAATGAAGCCGCATGTAGTACCAGCGGTGCCCCATGCAGCACAGCTTAAACTCACCCTCTCTGAAGTCAGAGCATCCACCCTCACTGACTGTTACAGCACACTCACCTCACGGTGTTTAATTCTCTCTTTAGGAACACGACCTCCTGTTAACCTTTGGTTTTCAAACGTGTGTAACACAAAAAGTAGCTTTCTTTTTCCTTTTGCGTCCAGCTTTGCTTCACTCTGGAGTGATCTTTCCCCAGTAACTATTTTTCTTCTGTCGTCCCATATGGGGGAGTTAGAATATAGAGATATAAAGTAAAGAATATAGATAATACAGATAGCATGTATAGAATATATATGTTTACTTATATAAATATATATATAAACACATAGATTTGTATAATTTATAACTATATAGATACACAAATACATTATTTTTCTAGGAGATGCAGAAGCAAATTGATCAAGCCAGGGAAGAGAGAAGGCAGGAGGATGGTGACACACCACCCTGAACTGCCTCGGCTCTCCCTCCTGCTCTCAGTCCCCCCTGCCCGCTCCCGGCTTTTTGAGGCTGCGACAAGTCGCAGTGCCAGAGCGCAGCATCCTCGGAGGGGCGTCGTCCGTCCCCTCGTCTGCGCCCCGCCCCCCCCCCCCCCCGGCCCCTGGCCCGTCCAATCCGGGCGCTGAGGGAGGGATGCTCGGGGGAGGGATGCAGCGTTGCCAGGCGACAGCAGCGTCCCCGTGTCCCGTCCCCCCCTCCCTCCTTCCTCCGTGTCCTCCCCCCGGGGCCGCGCTGCGCTCCTGCCCGCGCTGCCGGCGCAGTTAAACCGCGGCGGGGAGCGCCGCGCCGCGCAGCCCCGCGGCATGGGGGCAGCGGCTCGCCTCCGTCCGAGGGCTCCCTGCCACAGCCCTCCGCTCCCGGACGTGCCAAGAGCAATAGCCAGCTTCAAAGTTACAACTAGAAACGCAGTAAAAGAATAAAGGGTAGGAACAAGGCTCGGCCAGCCCCTCCGCGCAGCGCCGGCTGCGGAGCCACCGCAAGCCCCGAGAGCCGGGAGAGGCAGCCTGCAAATGCCAGCCGGCTCTCCCTCCTTGTCTTTGCAACTCTAGGTCGCCTCCTAATTTAAAGCTTTGCACCAATCCCCTTTGCCCGGAAAGGAGAGGAAATCTAGAAAGATGCCAGGCTGCGAAAGGGGACCCCAATTAACAGCGCTGGTACCAGGCGCTGCCTGGCCAAGGAGAGCCAAAGTTGCTCAGAGGAACGGGAAGCGGGTGCTCCAGAAAAGAGGGGAAGGGAAGGGGACCATTGCTTCGTGATCGCAGTCACTCCCTCCTGTTCTCCCCCTCTCCTTCTCCTCCTTCCCAGCCTTACCCCTGACTGCTTAGGAGGGCCTTGATGAGTTTCCATCGGGATCAGATCCAAGGTGGGGGGGAGAAAGTGTGACTGTTCCCAGAGGAAGCAGCTCACACAAGTTTGGGGGGTGAGGCTCCCCAGTGGATGTTTAACGAGCACATCGGGAGGCCCGCGATGCCCGGAAGCGGCTGGAGACCTTCGCTGGGACCTACCTTCATTGCACGGTAAGGAGCTGGGCACTGGTATCCCGCGTTCTCATCCCTGCATCCCACATGCCGGTCCCTGCATCCTGCATTTCGGATCTGTGCATCCCGGTCCTCACATCCGTGCATCCTGCATCCCAGTCCTCGCATCCCACACCCTGCAGCCTTGATCCCTACATCTCGGATCCCTGAAACCCGCATCCCGCATCCTGCCCTCCCGCGGAGATGCAGCCACTGCCCGGGGGGCTGCGGGTTGTGCAGCCGGGGAAAAAGTTTATAGTGGGGGGTTTGCAGAGTCAGGGGCCAAGAGAAGGGGGGCAGGAGGTGGGGGGCAAGGGCTTTCACACCTGCAGAGGGCAGGTAGAGTGTAGGGGGACCCCCGTAGTCCTCAGCTGGGAGGGAAGAGGGCGGGCAGAAAGAGGGTTGCTCGCCCAGGGCAGAGCAGTTCTGTCCAGAGGTTGCCCAGAGGTTCCTGCTCCTGCAGAGGCAGGCTTTGGGGGTGAATGGAGGAGAACTTAAGCTTGCTGTCTTCTACCCTTCCTTAAGCTGAGGTGGAAAGTGCCAAGCCAGCATATGGGCAAGCCGTGCTGGGTACCCAGCTCATCTCCCTGGATCTGTTGCTGGGAGAGAGTGGGAGAAAGGTGGGGAACATTAAAGAAACTGGAAGTGCTTTGTTCCTCCTGAGGTATCTCCCCTGCAGAGACCTGGCTCACTCCAGGATCCTAACATTGGAAGGCTTCAAAAAGAAAGGAGAAATTAGCAGGGATCATAGAGCCAAAATAAACTCTCCCTCATGTATGCCTGTATATCTATCTGTCCATGTGAGTATGCATCCAGCTGTACAGGTATTTGTGTGTGCTTCTAGAGTTGTTTGTGCCTATGTATGTGCCTTGCCTACGTTCCTATGTCTCTGGGTGTGTATGTGTGTATGTCTGTGCTTGTGTTTGCTTGGATGCATATAGATGTATTACATGTATAGATTTATAGGAATGTGTTTTTATTTAGACAGTGTTTATCTAACTGTGTGTGTAGTCCTAGAGGTGTGTGGGTACACACCTTTCATCTGTGTGTGTGTCAGGCACACATGTCTGCTGAGATATGCATGTGGGTGTGAGAAATTGTACCTCTATGCCAGTGTGTAGGTAGGATTTGGGGAGTGTGATGGATTTGGGGTCCCCCCCCCGAGTTACTGTAGCGTTTCCATGGATAATTTTATGCATACATCCCTGTATTTCAGCAATCTTTATAAAACCCAGGCAATTCTTGAAAAACTAGACGTCTTACTGATACTGCATTGAACTGAGCTAAGGATTTGATGGTAGTTTCTGAGTTATTTGGCTTTTTCTCAGTTTATGCCACCTGCTGAAGATTATTTTAATTCTTTTTTTTTAAATAAATAATTCAGCTTTAAAAAAATCTCCATCTGTGAAACAGAACAGCCTGGGACACAGACTGGTACCTACTTCAGCTTGCATAAGTATTTGTCTCAGGTTGATTAAATATGCATGAAAACAATTTGAAAAGCACACAACCCACCTGATCAAATACGTATTTTAGGAAAATGACTTTTTTAATTTTCTTCAAATATACCTAAATCATTATGATTACTTCTGCTGTTGTTTATGTTGATAAATGCAGGTATTACTAGGAAATGTAATTTCACCAGTTATATTGGGGAAAAAATGCACATTAAGCTACTTTTATTCACAATTAGAGTAATAGAAAAATTGTACTTTTGTAATGTTCACTCTTTGAGTGAAATCAGTAACAACCCATGCAAATCCTTCTTAATAAACTGATTACTTGAAGAGCAATGCAAGCTAATTTGTCCCCTGCTAGAATATTTCATACTTTAATTTCTGTTCCTTTTTTTTTTTGTTGCCTTTTCTTAAAGAATGATGCCATTCACCGCTACTCTCAATATTTCTGGAGTCCCGCATTATATATAAAACATAAAACACACTTCAAAATAGAAAATCCACCAATTGTATTACTGTTCTATAACTTAAAAACATGTAAAATGGCACCGGTATCAAGTACACTAAAACAAGACTTTCGTCCCAGAGCCTAGATGCTTTTCTAATTGCTGTTGATGTTTGTCTGGGTTACTTGTGATGTTGACCTACTTAGGAGCTTCTACAAATAAAGTTTTTTAGGCAAATGTTGACACTTTCTCTAGGAGAAAGATTCTGATTTTATCATTGAAAGAGTGAATCTAAAGCAAGATGCAGGGGTAAAGTATCTTTCTGGATTTACTTAACGTTTTTATACTTAATTAAATTGTGATGAAGCAAAGTACTAAATAAGATAGGAAAGCCAAAAGAAAATAAATACATTTCAAATAGTGGTATAATTCAGTTCAGTTGTATGCATTACATGAGCAGAGCTGAATCTGGAAATGAAGGAAGTGTAAGGAGATGCACTGGCATTTAAAAAAAGAGTTATTCAGATGTTTTGATCAAACACAATGCTCCCCTGTAAGTGTCCTACAGAACTCAAATTATTCTGAAGCTTTCAGAGTCCTATATAGAATATTATAAGACCTGAATGACCTGGTTCTAATGTCATTTATGCTGGGGTCACATCGCAATTGTTCTTTTAAACCTGGTGGGCTGAATTGTCTACAAGAACTCAGCAGGGTCACATGAAGTGTACACCAACGAAGAGTCTGGTTTAGCAGTGTGATTTGAGAATCCAGCCTAAAGCTTTTACAGGGTGCAAGATCCTGTCTATGAGACTGTTGAACTTGCCAATGGTGTCCTGCAGAAGGGACTTCACTCCCTGTTCAGTTTTTGAAAGCTGTCTCCAAAGCCCTATAAAGTGTTTATCAGGATTTGTGTACCTTGTTTCTTACAACTTGTTGTACTATAGTTATTGATCAGTTAGTATGAATTTTTCTGGTTGATAAAATTTTAGGCGTCGTATCACTCTCAGGATGCCACAGAACAACACAGAGATGTTTGACACACTCCAGGATCAGACAGCTTTACTGCTTGTGTGTGAATACTTACAACTACAGAAACTACATAAGCTCTTGTGAAGAAAATCATGTAATATTGACTGGCTTTTTGTCAACTTGTTGATATAAAACTGACAGCTGGCTTAAAGCTTACTCAGGAACTTAGCCCAAGTCAGAGAGTTAAAGAGAAGATTGTCTTCTTGCTCTCCACTATTGTGGAGAATAAGCTTGTGCTTTAATCCCTGGATGTGTTGCATTTGCAATGGAGGGGTATCCACAGCCAGCAAGAAGGGGTGACCAGAAGGACGATTAGACACCCTGTCCCTGCACCCAGTGCTGAATGTCCAGACCACGGTAGTGGTGGCCCTGGGCTCCAAAGGTGGCAGGGAAGGAGCATAGTCTTCGGCTGGTACCATCTTCCTAAATCTCTGCCTGTGACTGTTCTTGGCTATAAACTTAATAAGGCCAACTTTCACTGTGATAATCTAGCCCTAAACTGGCAGGAAAATCTGGGGCACATTTCATTTTATGAAAATACAGATTAACTTGAAAATCGTGAGTTTATTTTAGTAGTAGGAGTAAAATGACAAAAAAATAAGAATTCCTCCTGGGCACAATGATGTCTGGGAACAGCCTCACTGTAATTGTCAGATACTTCCACTGAGACAAAAACTCAGTTCATTGTTAGAAGTGTTTTAACTATTACAGATTAGTGCAACTGGTTCTTTTTTCAGGTAAGCCCAGAATCTAACGTGTGACCTAAATGAATTTCCTGCTTTATCTATTGTCTTATGAGGTTAATGAACATTTTATTTCATGGATGTTCAGTTTTTCAAAAATACTGCAAGGAATATGCCGTCTTGTTTCTAGCTGTCTTTCCAAAGCAATGCAGCAAATTCTCATAGAGGGTAAATCACTATAAACCTATTAAAGTCAAAAATAAGAGAATTTACTAGAGCTATACCATATTACACAAAAAAAATGCTGTAGAACTATACTGCTTTTATCTTATATTGGCCCTCATATATAAAATGAGGTAGTTGGAACTATTATCATGTTATTGTTCACAGCTATGCTGAGATTATTGGAGCATTTATGTAGTTAGCAATTGCATTGCTTATATAGGAACTTATGAGCTCCTCATGTAAACCAATAGATTGCCTCAAAAACCTAAGCAGCAGTGTAGACGTTTTTCCAAACCTTCTAAGACCCAACTTATCCACATCCAAAAGCATGGTTTTAACCCCAATTACTTAGGCAGCCTTCCTTCAGAGTGCTTTAAAGTCTAACCAGTGGCTTGACCTTGATAGTACAGATGACCTTGACCTTGAAAGTTCCTTTCCCAGTACATCCAAAAGGATACAGGTTGGTCGCCAAGTATAGAAACTATATTAAATAAAGCATGAAGCAAGGTGTGTACAGAGGGAATGGTTGATGAACATTTCATGGATGAAATGGGAACTTGGAGCAGACTTCTGGTGGATGCTGTGAGATCTTGAAAATCTCCCTTAGAAAAGTGAATAGAGAAGAAAAAAGTTATAAAGACAAAAAAAAAGTTGAGGAAAAGAGATCTGTAGGAGACAAGATGGGAAAAATAAAGAGAAGAAAATAGCTTGATAGGAAGGGAAAGAAAGAGCAGTAAAGACAGAGTATTCAAACTAGAAGAAAAGTCAATGGAATGGTAAAATAGTTGTGAGATTAAGAGATTGTAAAACTGGTGAAGGTGGTGAAGAAAACACTCTCATTAAAGAGATCAGAAATTATCCTGTGATGCAACTAGGAGGGCAAAAATATTTCACGTGTTATGGAAGTGGTAACTGCAAAATTTAGCCAGGCAGAGGATTGCATTCAGGCATACTGACAAAAGAAGGGAACAGCACCCGAGACGTAGGAAAGGGTGAGCTAGTAGAGAATATGTCATAAAGCTGATTTTTTTCCCATGGTAATTTGAAGTAATAAGAAAGATAAAGAAGCTGGGAGGAGAGGTAGAATGTAAGAGAATTTTAAAGTTCATGGTGACCACAAATCTTACCAGGTATCAGCACACAGTGAGCACACATCAACAAATTAAGCATATCTTTGAGAAAAGGAAGGAGGGGAAACTTGTAGTCATGCATGTGCTTTGGGAAAAATCCAGAGACAGTGCAGTAAAAACAAAGGAGGAAGAAGCAGATTGATGTGGTCTCTTAGGAAAGTAAATGGAGAGATAGTCAGATTCCAGAGGAAAACCAAGCAAGTGCACACAAGGGAGGATGGAGTCAAAAGCTCAGTGGGTGACCACAAAATTCGTAAGTCAGAACTGTGTTAGGAGAATTAGTGTGTTAAAAGGAAGGTATTCGTGGGAAGAAGGATGAATATGTTAGCTTAGAGTACCCCTTAAGGAACAGGGCATTTGAGAGGAGGGATGATGAGAAGGGGAGGCAGAGTATGCAGGTGAGAAGAAAACAGGACTGCTGTTGAGAAAATAAGGGGTGCTTGAGGAGAGGACAAAGGGAAGAATAAAATAGGGAAGGAAAAATGAAAGGGTTGGGACTGAGATGAAATCAGAGAAAAAGCACAGACAAAGGCTGGAAGCAGAGACTGCCAAAAAAAGGAAAGAAAAGAGGAGCAGAGGGGGTGGGTGGTACGGGGAAGTCACCTCCCACTGGTACAAAGAAGGAGACAGGCCCTGGGCTAGCCAGGAGGAAGGAGATGAAGGGAACCTGAAAACCGTGAAAAACCTTTGTCTAGAAGATGACAGGCTGGTGGAAAACAGAGCAAAACAAAAAGCATGCAGGATGTAGCAACTGCGTGCACCTTCAGCTGAGAAATATAGTAAGACTTATACATTAGCTTCTATTCTCATGGAAAGCTCCACTAACAGATCCACACTCAAATCAGAGACAATTTTTGTGCAAAGAGGATGGCTGAGATAAGCGGCCAACAAGGGGCTGCCTGATTGTATGGTGCATCTCTGCAAACCTCTTCCAGCAAAACTAGTTTGTCAGATTTAGCACTTTGGGATACCAGTGGTTTGCAACAGTCATTAAATACTGTGTGGTCAAACCAACGACCATTACACGAACCTATGAAGTATAGGATAGGACACCATTTGAAAAGGATTTAAAAATCTTACAAAATATTTTTTATCCCTAAATTCCTAAAATTTATCCCTAAATTTATTAATAAAAATTTTCATCCCTAAAAATCCCTACATATTGTTTCACCAGTGGTGTAGCTCCCTGCTCCACTGACATGTAACAGCAGGGCTGAGATGATGCAGGAGCTGCCAGGCAACCCCAGTCCTATGTTATGGGAATAAAGGGATACTGCGGGCTAGATACATTCCTCCTCTCTGGTGAGGAATGGAGCCCTACAGAAAGCTAGTCTGTTCTCTGAGATGCTCCTAGACCATTCTTGACCTTGCTGACCTTGGCTGTCTGATGTAGGGTATGCATTGCAGTTCTTGACCATTTTAATGTACAGCTCAAAGCATCAGGATTGTTGGGGTTTTTTTTTATAACGTGGCTGTGATTAAGGCTCCTTAGATCCCATACCGGCTCCACCTTGTATGTGCCATGCCTTCTTGGTAGGAGACTTGCAGCTGTGCTTGGGTGAACATTTCTATATGTACATTTTATAGGAGGTCTTTGGTTGAGCTATTTTTTGATCCAGAACTTATTTCCTAGCCATTTCTGTATTATTCTATATTTGTACGGTTATTATTAATTTCACTCACAGTGGTTGCATCATCCAGTGAAGAAATTATTAGGAAAGCATGAGAAGACATTGTTCTGCTAGTGTTTGAAAATGTTACATTACATTTGCGATTCTTAGCAGAAATTGGCTACCCTGCAGTTAGAATCGCATAGCCAAAGAGATCTGATAAAAATCAAGAAGTAAATTTTGGGGATATTTCCAGAACTCAAAGAATGATTTTTTTTTTCCTCACTTCTGTGTATTTTCATGAGAAGAGAAAACAGATAAGCAGACAAAAGGATGAAGGCAAAAAGAAAGATAAAGATATCATGCAATAAGACATGTAGAGTTTGGTTCTGAGGTGTTAAAACAGTTTGATTGCTTGGGTCAGCTCACATGGTTAAGAAATGTCAAAAATTATCTGCAAGGACATTTAAAAATTGATGTTTTATGCAGAAATATAATAGGTTTTGCTATGATGAGGGAGTTTTCAAAAAGCCTCATGATTTTTGGTGAGATTATGTATTTCTTTGAGTGTTGAGTGTCACTAACTGAGAATGTGGTCATATATTTTTTGGCTTTTTATCATAGTTTTCTAATGGCGTTCTTACTAATGCTCAGTCAGAAAGACATCTTCACTGTAGGTGAAGTGTGTGTCAACTGACACCTAGTTTGTTTCCACTGTAAAAGATTACAGATGCTTCAGTATACAACAGATGAAAGTTCTCAATTTTACCTGCTAACAGATTTATTTTGACAGTATTTAATTCTTTTCCTTGTAAAAAGTGAAAAAAACCCCACATGGGGCATCAATGTAGTAACACTGGATTAAACTTTAGCAAAATTGTGTGAAAAGGATACCTTACAATGCCTATCTGTACAGTACATTATTTGCATAGGCAGCAAAAAGGGTCTGCTTTTCCTTATTCTGAAATACTTGTCCACAAAGTGCTACCACAGAATGACATTTTATTAGAAAATTTACAAAGTTTATAGGAATCTTCTTAGCATTTTTTCCCAAACACTATAAGAACACACTAAAGTACACTTGTCAAATTTAGCTTGCAACTGTTTTCAGTGTATCCCCTTGAGCTCTCTTAATTGTGTTTGTTCATTTTCTTCCTTGCAACCATCAGGGCTTTAGAAGAGCTCTGACAATAAGAGACAATGAGATTAACAGGCAATGCACTTTCTTGAAAAGGTGCAAGCCCATCCTAAGTGGGACTGATGTACAAGACTGAGTTATGAGGCTAGTCTTAGCTCTCAAAAGTTGAGAAAAGGGTAGCAATTGTCTGTGTGGGAATGGTAGATCAACACTGAAGTCTGTTTCAGCCAAATACTCTCAAACCATCCAGCATACGCTTCTTTATCTTACCATTATTACAGGATACATTTACCTTGAAAAAGAGTGTTTTCTTCATAACCAAGAAATAAGCTGTCTGCTTCAGGGTCTTGAAAGCAGAACAAAAATGACTGCTGTTCTAGCAAAAGCAACATGCAGTCCATGCCCTTTTTCATCCATTCACTTGTCAATATGGTCATCAATAAGAAGGTATTTACATATGGCTAATCCCACAGTCCATTCATTAAGATGATTTTATGACTGAAAAGGGAAGATGACCTAATTGGGTAGCTCCAGGAATACAAATAAAGGGAGATAACTTTCAGAGAATAATAATTTTGCTTTCTGAAGTGGATTTTAAATCTCCAAGAAGGGAATAGCCCTGCTTAAAACAACCTTTTCTTCTTCTCTCAGAAGTAATCTCCAATTAATTGTGCAGTTTAGCTGAACTTTGCTTTCCTTGGTATCCTAGGAGAAAAGCTCTGACAGACTGGGAATTTTAACTTGTTTGTAATGTAAACTCAGTATATTGGTGGTGCTTTTTAACACTTCAGAAACTATTTGGGAGGAAAAAGAAATAAAAAAGCTTTGATCCTCTAAGCAAAGAAAGAGGGGAGAAGGAGGTTAAAAGAACCATCATTTGTGAAAGGCAGAGAAGGAAAATGTGGGAAAGGTGTCTTTATCTTAACAGTTTCAGAGACTATTTGAAAGACTGTTGGAAATATCAGGTACTTCAACAGCATTAGAGCCCTCTGATGAATAGGGAAAGATTTACTTCTTTTTATTGTTTCGTTGACAATTTTCAAGATTTCTAAGGACTATGAATTTCTCAATGATATTAGTCATCTGACCAAGATTTTTCCCAGAAGCAGATATCCAGGATAAAGCTTTGAGATTAATGTTAATAACTTGAGTATCAAGCTCAGATAAACATATTCCTAGCGGCATTATTCAGTTTGAAGAAAGGAAGACAACTCTTTTCTGGAAGTAATGCCAGCTCCTGGGAGCTGGGAGACAACTTGAAGCCCAGGTTTCTTGACCAAAGGGTGAAAAGTAAATTGAAGCATCCAGTTGTAGCAGCAGGGAGTAGTGTGACCCAGCAACGCCCTGTGGTCTGCTTATCTGTGGGAGGCATTGCTGCTCCCTAAAATGTCGCTGATCCAGGTATTTTGGCCAGTAGGTTACAAGGTGGAGCCAAGTCTCCACATACTCCTTTCAGCCAGCCCGTCTATTCCACATTCACCAGTTTTAAGGAAGGAAGCAGACAAATAGCTCTGTTTAGACCTAAATACCTTAAATCAATGTCCGTGGAGCAGCTGCAGAGAATGATAGGGTTTCTTAGTCCCTGTGATATCCTGGCGAGGACACAAGGTCCCAATTAGAACTTATCCTGAAAGGGTGCCGTATCCATTAGGGTCGAAATGGATAGAAAGAGGCCTTTTTTTATGTAAGCTTCTTCATTTTCAAAGGTTGTACACAATGTTCCATTTTCCCGAATGCAGCATTTATAGTTCCAGAGATAATGACACCAGTAAGGACTTCATCTGATCCATCTCCTCCTCTAAAGACGGCATAAACTATCTCTAAGTCTTTATTAACTAATACTTGCTGAATGATTCCATTAAAATCTGCAACAGCAGAGATTTCACAGCCTCCTGCAACAGCACATGCGTGTGCTTCACTGTTCTTATGGAAAGAAGGTCTCCAAAAGTTTAACTAAATCTCACTTTTTGCAAGCAAGCCTATCACTCTTGTCCTCTCTGCTACAGAAATTAGAAGCAGTTTAATACTTGCCTTTCCATTCCAGCCTTTTATATAGCAAAGGGATTAGATTTTGGCTTTTTAACATTCATTTATATAATGTTCCCTTCAGTTGTCTCCTCTTGACTCAATGGAATAACTGTTTTTCTTCTAGCCATGTGCTTTTTTTAGAATCTTATTATTCTTGCTGTTTTGCTTTGGATCTTCTCCAGTTGCCCATTTGGACCTGTACCCAAAAGATGAGTACAGCTGACGAATGGCTTGACTTCACTTGTCCTGAATACAACATTCCTCAAATAAATCCTTTGCACCATTTCTTTGTTCTATGCCCCAAGCCTCACTCCAGCCACCATTTTGCCCAAAGACCCCTCAGGAGCCTCACAAGACCATATTAATGTCGTTGTCCTGTCACCTTCCAATTTGCTACATTTTTTCTTGACTGCTTCTTGTCATTTTTAGTTCGCAAATACATACAACTCCAACCAAACAATTGTCAGCCCTCACATCCACATTCATATTTCAGAAGAAAATTTCTCAGGTAATTCGAACAAGCTGTTGCTTTGTCTTTGGCAGAGGGATCTATATGGATGATGGCTTCTGTTGGTTCAATCATTACTAAACAGAGGGATGCTTAACTGCTGCGTCAGCTAGCATGAATCATGTTTAGCATGAAACACGTTTAGCATGTTTAGTATGAAGTGACCATCATGACCACTATGTTCAGCTAGCAGCCTGATATTCCACAGGTCAGAGAAAATCTCCCTGGGAGCATTTGTAGAAGGGAAGCCGCTGGGCCAACTCCAAGCATAAAATATACCAGTGAATATGGCAGACTTAAGTGATGGATACAAATATGGTATCAATATTCATTTGGGTATTCTAGCTATAGGTCCAGGAAAAGGCAGAAGCTGCTCATGCTTTCAGGACCATAACTGCAGAGCAATGCATCAGGAAGTCTTGGATGAGAAGTTAGACTTTGCTGCTGGAAAACCCGTACAGAGTTCATCTACATTGAGCCCGTTGAATGTGGCATTAGGCAAGAATTCAGAACTTCATGCCCCCTAGACACTCTTTCTACCTCTCTTGTTTAATTTCTCTTCTTTTATTAAGACTCAGACTTTTCCCTGGCCAGACTAGAACATATTCCAAACTGGCTAGGACACGGATAACATTAGAGGGGTCCTAATGGAGCTGCCGCAGGTACCTGCCCCAAAGGCTCCTTACAGAACGCTTTGCAGCTGTTAGGTCCATGCATATGAGAGTAGCAATTACTACCAAAAAAAAAAAAAAAAAAAAAAAAAAAAGCAAGCCTCAGAAAGGAAGAAAAACGTAAAAAGCGTTCACTCAAGTATCTGCAGCAATTTTTGGAGCACCTCAGCATTGCAACAAAAAATGTCCCCTCTAGCTTTCAAACCAATTAACATGATGTTTTACTATATCTCAGTAAATTAAAACACATTCACTCCACCTAATTAGTTCCTCACCATTAACTTCCAAGCCTTGAATTGCCACTGAACAGGTAAACAGTTGCTCTGAAGATTTAACTGGCCTGACTCTACCAGAACACAAGCTACCATTATGCATGACAGTAGTCCCTTTCTTCCAGCCTCTGTATAACTTGGTCACATTGGGACTGCTAAACAAACGCTACTTGGATGCACTAAGTGAAGGGGAAGGTTGGTCTCCATGTGAGAGAGAACTTTTTTACGGTGTGGGATACAAAGACACAGGGGGGAACATTCAGAAAACCAGTGGGATGCAGCTTGGTGCTTTTTCCCTCCACTGGTAATATACAGAATCAGAGTTTAACAATCCCAAATACTCATATGACATGTTGTCTCTTGAACCCAGATTATGCTAATTTAAGTACCTAAGACACACTGTCTGATCATGGTCATCAGAGCCTAGCATTGTAATGCTAATTATTGGTTGATCAACGGTCTGTTCCCAAGGCCGTCCATGTAAAGAGTCACCTATATTTAATCAACAGTAGCCATCTCAGTCCTCTTTTAGAGTGCTGCAACTTTTTTGCAACACTTTTTTTAAAGCATCAAGTAATAGGTTATCTAGCATGTCCCATTTTTGTCCATTCCCATTTATAGCATGGTTTCCATGCCAATGATTACAATGTAATAGTAATATGTGTAGTTTCAAAAACAAAAGAACATTTGGAATCATCTGTGTTTATCTTTAGAGAGTAAGAGCTGCAAAAACTAATGGATCGAGGGGGATTAAGTACTAGGCTAATTGTTCATTAGGCAGCCTAAAACCAATTAAGTGTGCTAATCCATTTATTATTTTTTTAATTTGTTTCCATTATTATCCCTGCCAAAATTCTTTTGCATGTATGAATTCACCTATATTTATTAATAAAGGAATTCACTTGAAATGCAGGTCTTGAGTCCTATAGTGCTTTCTCAAGCAAAACTTCCATGACAGCAGTAGCAGAAGGACTTCAAGATGTGACTGGAACTCTCGGTACTGCTCTTTTCTTAAAATAAAACTTACACTCTTTCAATAAGATTAATGTGAATGCATTCTTCATCTGTATTGATTCCAGATATTCTCCATGTTTAATTAAGACATATTATTCTGCAAAATTATACATAGTTCTATGTAATGTCCTATGAAAGTGGTCCTGATTGTACCTGACCCAAAAGAATTGTTCTAAAATTGATTGCTGATTGCTGACTACAATTGTGTTTTAATTTTTACGTTATTTTGCTGTGTAATTGACTATCTTTTTGCCAGATAAGTAGAGGACAGAGAGTTATTGATAGGTAACTTGATTATCATGTCTTCCAAGTTCCAGAAAGCAATGGTTTTTTCAGATCAGCTACACTTTAGTATTGCCAGATACTGTCTCCCAAAATAACCCTTGGAGGAAAGTAGACTCACCATAAAATTATTCACATAGGTATTACCACAAATATGGGAAGATGAGTAACAGGCCAGGTAGCAGTTCAACAGAAATGTATCTAAGGCTATGGAAGGCCAGAAGCAATGCATGACTTAACACCATGGTTTCATATAGTTGTGAAAAAGGGAAATAACTTACTGGGATTAATAAATAGGAATATTGTCTGCAACATATGGCATGTAAACATTATTCTCTACTCAACACTACTAGGGACACATTTGTAGTATGGTGCCTAATTTTGAGCATTATGTTTTAAGAAATATAAATCATTGAGACAGAGTCCAGAGGATATCAACAAGAAGAATTAGAGGTGTGGAAAAAAATGGATTTATCACAGGTAGTAACAGGCTTAAATTGTCACACAGAAGACTAGACCCCAGGAAAAGCTTTTAATGGTAAGGAGAGTGAAGCAACAGAATAAACTGCTGGGAAGTCTAGGAAGTTCCTGTCACAAAAGGTGTTTAAAAACAAGCTAACCAAGGCATGAGTTAGATAAGACTTAAGTAGAGTTGATCCTGACTTGAGTAATAACAAAGGGAGATCAAGATCTTTCAGGGTCCCTTCCAACCTTCTTCTCTAAGTGACTTGAACACCATTCAAGGTTCCTACCCCAGGATCTTACAACATAGCACTCCGTATTGCAAACATCTACCTCCCTAGGAGGCAACCTAGACATCTGCTAGCAAAGCAGAGCTTCCACTGCTCCCTTTATGAGGTGAAGCAGAGGCAGTATGAGCAGAGAGAAACATGCTTATCTTGGGCAAGAGGGAAAAAATGGACAAATTTCAGGAACAAACAAGGTTGTCCTGCAAGACATGAAGAAGCAGGTCATGTGTGCATGCAGGAAGGCAACACATGACAAGTCTCTGCTTAATTCACACACAGACTTTTTATGGGTGTCTATTCAGTCCCTGCACTACTCTAGGAGCAGCAGCATGCTGCATTGTCTTCAGTATAGATGGCAATGTGGCCTGTCATGTGAAGACCGTTAGCAGTCCTGCCTCTTACTGTAGGGACTGTGCAGAAGTGTACGTCTACAAAATCCAACATTAAATGAGCTCTAACATTAGGGCAACAGGGAACCAAGAAAGGAAGGAACAACACGACTTGCACTGAAAATTTTAAAGCCTACTCTGCATGTTCATAGGCTTTGATACTCTCATGTGTAGGCAATATGCTATATAAGGTTCTAAAGTAATGTATGCTTTTGGAATATTTGCATAAGGAAATGAATGCAGTACATCTACTGATGTCATCAATGCAGAACTACTGCTACTCTAATGCTTTCTGCACTGCAGTGATGATCATGAAACTAGTAGGTATTTTATGTTATTAACTCAAGACTTCATCTTTAATAAATACACATAAAACACATCATTGGCAAAAACATAAACTGCAGAAACATAAGTAAAAAATTTGTGATATGTTCCCTATCATAGACAAATTGTTAATACTATTACCCAGTATTTATTTAATCAAAAGTATACTTAAAGAAAATCTGAAATAACTGAGATATTTCAGTTGTTAGAAATAAGGGTCCTATCTTCATGTTAATTACTGAAGCAGGGTTAGAGTATATTTTAATAAAAGTGTGAGACAGTATCGAAATTCAAATAACTCCTTGGAGATTTTATGGCTCATACAAAATGCAAAGAAATTCAGAAAGAAGATTTTTTTCAAAATTAATAACTCTTTTTTAAAGAGAGATAAAGAATTATATGTCATCTTCTAAAAGGACATTATGTTTTGTCGTGATTTTGTGAAAAAATGTATTATTCATGTCATTGATAGAAAAGATATTTAGCCTAAATTACACTCTTTCCTTTCTACCCCGAAATTTTTCTTCCATTCAAAAATTACTGTATCTTTCATCATTCAAGGTCCCTCTGCATTGACCCTGGAGAATACTGAAATATTCATTTTATCCATCCTAAATCAGGTGAACAATAAAAAGGTATTGATTCGTCATACAGTGTAAATAGTTCACAAATATACAAAAATTTAATTTAGGATTCAGTGGGTCAAATCCTAGACTGTAATAAATAAGCAACAAAGTCAACGGAGCTGCTCCGTGTTACACCAATTGGCAATGTTGTTCAATTTGTCAGGGGTACTGCATTTCAATCACTTAATAGCTTCAAGAGATCAATAAGATCTGCAGTTTCAGGTTTTCAAATGTCAGCCTGCTTGCTTCCCATACGCTTACTCAAGCAGTAGAGAGGACTTCCCAGCAAAATCCTCGCATTGCAATAAAGTATTACTTTCAGGCATGCTCACTAGCCTGTCAGACTGAGACTGGACGCTGCACTCTGACTCTGAGCTCGGTTGTCACCAGTGGGAAGCTGCTGAGGAGTTGACAGCATGAGAACATGAGTCATGAACATGTTATCCCAACCCGCCAACTAGAGTAAATCAGTGTAACTGCACTGTTACAAGCTCCAAGGACAGAGGCAGCTTATAAACATGGGAAATACGGGCATTGTGCAACATATATAAGGCTGGAAGAGACAACAGGAGGTCATTCAGTCTATCTCCTTCCCCAAAACAGAGTAAGGATTCCTGTGTCATTTCTGACAAAAGTCTGATTAATTTTTTCTTGAAAATTTCTGATGGTGGAGACTCCACAGATTTCCCAGGCAACATGTCCCAGTGCCACATTTCCTTTATGATCAGAACATTTTCCCTAGTATCCAGCCTAAACATTTATTTTTTTGCAGTTGAGTTCATTTCTGCTTTAGCTAATGACTGCAGCCAAAGTTCTTCTTTCATCCTAGTTAATTTCTCACCTCCTGAACATGACGCAGCTTTGCTTGCAATATGGGCTGGCCACATCTATGATGAACCTGAGATTGCTGCTGTGATCTGGAAAACTGTGAGTCTCAAGTTAGTCTGTCTGTGCTTTCGCTAGTCTTCTGAAAGTGGCCCACTTCTCAGACTGAGACAGCTTCCAGTCTGGCGAAGTGGCCATCAAGCCATGAAACATTTATTGCCACTGGAAGGACTCAAAGTAATGCTTGTGGAACAACTAGAGTCCTAAGATTGGGGGTTTTTTTGTCAGCTATTACAGAGACATTTTTTTATGGTTTTTAGTATAAGAAATAGAAACCAAGACATGTTTTAGACTTTTTGTGCAGTTAAGTGTGGTGTGTTCCAAAGAAAAACATTTCCTTCTGATTTTTGGCATGATCTCATCAGTGGCATAATGTTTCCTTTCTAAGTTGTAGCACCAAATAATCTTATGCTCCTTAGTGAGATGACAAACTTCAGCCCATGCATTAAGCGTTTTTTAAATGGCACCAACTTCTTGTGGCATGATGGTTCCAACAAATGATTAACATGATTCATTGTCATCTCTTATGCCCATTAAAGAAAGTATTTAGATTCTAATAGAGTAAAGGACTCAGCATTTGGTGAAGAAAAAATATTGACTTGAAAAGAAAATAACGTGTAAGTAAAAGAAAGAGATATTGCTGGTGAAAAGGGTTTGATGAAAAAGGTATTCAGAGTGGCAGAGGTGTCTATTTTTCTCTGATGATTTTTTCTCTGTCAATAAACTATTCTGCTATGATCAATAAAACCTCTCGGACTGACTCATATGGTTTAAGAGTCACTGGGCTTCCTAAGTTGATTATTGAAAAGTAAACAAATCAGTTCAAAACCTTTCCTGAGTAAACAGTTACTGGTAATGTTTCATCCTCCTTGTCCATTATTCTTCGCTAGGGCTTGGTCTTCTCTAGCAAAGCTACTTGGAGGCAGCAGCCTTGGCTAAACCTCAGGCTGGTGGGTATTTCTTCACTGAGGAGATTCACTACAGTATTCTCCTGGCCCATGCTCAGCCTCCACTAGGTGCCAGGGCCACTTCACTTCCCTTCTGCTGAGAGGGAGGGAAGGAACTTTGCACTGTCTGGTGGCCAGAGACATGTACATACTTTTCCATGCCTGTTGTCCTCATTGCTGACTGTCAGCCATGCTCAAGGGCCTGAAGCTCTTCCTCTGTTTGTTTAATCCTCCTATTTCACTGCAGAATCCAGGCACACAGATTAATGATATCCTTCAGATGCTTCCAAGACACTTTCCTCCCTGAAATTTTCAAAGAGCCCCCAGACTATGGACAGATTGTCTACCGAGTTGCTATCTGCCTCCATCGTCTTCAGGAGCTGGTCCTCTCTAGCCATGATGAGTTTTTCAGAATGTCAGCAGAGAAGAATACCTGAAATTGTAAAAAGGGCTTATTTTCTCAGCTCAGACACATTACTCTGGAGTAAAACCACAATGTGCAGGAGGACCTTTGGGCCTGCAGAGAGTACAATAAGATCTGGATCTGTGCCTGGCACGTAGGCAGTTGTCTCCTTGCTCTTGCCCACAAGCCTCCTGCTGCCTGTCGCACTGGGAACCTTGTGCCCTGAGCCCTTAGGGTCATGTGTGACTCCAGCCCAACCGAGTGTGTGGAGAGCAACTGTAAAGGCTCAGTTGATTGCACAACTATGCTAATTGTTTTGCCTTTAGGTCTGAGCTTCATACCATTTAATCTCTGTATGAGTTCCTTGCAGTTAACCAAATAGTTGCATTTCATCTCAGACACTTCAGACTAACTTCGCGTAAAAATATTTTCTGAGAAAGCAAGAAGTCCTTTCCACTTCTAATCAAATACATGTATTTATGTTGAATCCTTCTGCTTGTGATTAATACCAACAGAGAAGGTAATATTTAATTTGCCTCACATCCCTCATAAAGACCAAAACTGCCTTGACTCCCACTCGGATATCTGGAAGAACAAGCAGCCTCTTATTAATTGCCCTTATGAGAGATAATCTCCCTTTTACCAGGTCAGAAAGAGCTTCTGGACTTGGGGGGGGGGGGGGGGGGGAAAAGGGAGTATCTGTAGCAAATCATTGCACTTTTCACCACTGCTGTGACTACCCAGGAATTGGGACTTCTTTTGGTCGTTTCACTCTGCAACTTCATTCTTTGTTCAAATCAAGGAAAAGCAGCATCTGAGGGTGGGATTTATCTCAGCAGACATAGCATGAAGACAGAGACAGCCACAGTGTGGAGGTCTACATCTTTAGAAAATCTTATTTCATGATAAAAAGAAAAATAACATTTTTAAGGAGTGATTCACCTGTCCTATTTTAGACTTCTACTATAGGAAGAGAGCAATCAAGTCCAAAAAATGTGGGTTTTTTTTTCCTATAAACTGACTATAAAGGGACCTTTGAATAACCAGATCACATGCAGGAACATATAATCTGCCTGTTTGCTTAGAAGTACCTACCTAAATGTCTAGCGTAGGACTCCAGCAGACCAGGCTTAGTGTTATCCATGTTTCTTCCATGATTGAAATTTTAGTTATAATTTTAGTCAGAGCCTTCTCTGTGACTGACCTCTAACAAAATGCCATGTCAGCAAGAGAGGAAAACCTGGTGCTGCTGTTTTTTCTCTGGTCTTTGCCAGGTTGTCCTCCCTCATTTATTTCCACAAGACTCTGCTCTTCATCTCTTCCAAAAAAGAAATCTCTGTGCAACACAAGATCCTCAGTAAGAGGAAGGCAAAATGTGTCTGAAACCCTAAGATACCGTCTATTGTTTGGAGATAAACTTATCTTGCAAAGGGAATTTTCTCTCCCAGAATTCAGGGTTTGCCTTTCCACTGAGATTTAACTTTTTTACCACATGCAAAAGCAATAACTTATTTATTCTGATGGGGATTTTTTTCCATCTGAAACTTTTAGAGAGGCAAAGTTTTTAAAACCTTGTATGAAAGGATGTTACCAAGAGGATCACTCTATACATGTATTGTTATACCTATGTTTCCCTAAGTGTACAGTGATGACTGCTGTCAGAGACTGAATATTGACAGACACGGGCTACAGAGACATTTGCTTTAACCTTTAACCTAAGAACCTTTAACCCAGTCCAAAGGTTCTTAGGTTCTTAAGTTACTAGTGCTAAACTGTTAGACTTGAAATGAGAAGTCCTTTTGATTGCTTTATATGAAAGATCAAGCTGGAAGGTTATTATAGCCCCTATGCCTTCAAAGTCAGTAAATGTCTGAATTAGCTATTCATAACCTTCAGGGATGCCAAATTAAAATTGTGCTAAAGTGAGGAAAAAAATATTATTAGAAAACCTGGCAAGCATTCAAGCTTAGGCTCACTGTTGATCTTGTTGATTTGAAAGATTTGCATTTCAGACTTTTCTGAAAATATAAAGTTATTCTTCCAGTCATCTCATAGTGTCAACACTCTGGTCCAATATTAAAGTATTCAAATATGCAAACTTTTCGCAGTTTACATACCATGCATATGTGATAAATTTCATCTAGGTTATAATAAGGACTGAACCAACAATTTCCTAAGCCAAAAACATAACATTCTTAAACTAAAACACTTCTTCCTGTTCATAAAGCTGAATTAGGCTCAGAGCTTCTGCAGTTTCAGTGTGGAGGAGGTTACACTGCACAAATTAAAGCAAATATACTTCCTTCCAAGTGATGCTGTCAGAAAGTGACTTCTGCTAGACTCTAGGTTTTCATATAGAGGCGTTAGCTGTATCATAAATACCTGCTCTTCCTCCTCGAGTCAAGAGTTCCTGAGATCTCAAGTCCCCTGATTTCCTTTTTAAGCCCAGATTCCCTGACAGGGTTCACCAGTTCAGTTTAGTTTAAATTCAGTGACTGGTGGGTTGAGTTCTCTTCTTTCTTTTCTTTCTTTCGCCTTTGCTGTCTTCTGTTAAAAGCTGTCATGCATTTGAAGCTCTCTGATAAAAGGCTAGACTTTGCCCCTTCTGCATGAAACAGCACAAATCTGAGTCTTATAGCCCCCAGGAGTGGATTCTCCTGATTTCCCTCGTGGACTCCTTTCTCCTCCTCAAAGCTACCTTTTATTCCTCTTCCCCTGCTGCACTTTGCAGTGTCTCTCATTCTGAGGTTGGTTCAATTAGAGCTAAGGGAAGTCTTTCCTGGGGCTGTCAAAACTTCCTGGAGATTCCCATGTACCGTAATCTTGCAAAGATTTCCCCACCCGCTTGATTTTCTCCTCTCGGAGTCACCTGACTTTAAGACCCGAAGACGGGACTATTAACAGGATCAGGACAAGCCCATTATAACATCCATCACCTGTTAGATCGGTCTTCACCGTTGTCAGAAATAGAATCGCTTCCCTGGTATGATTTGAGTTAATATGGTTCATTCCTTTACATGTTCAAATTGTCCTACTTATTAGTTCAAGATGGTCCTTCTGACTTTGAGTGGCATAACCAGGTAACAGCAACAATTACACAGGTACATTCCCTCGATGAACTTCAAGAGGATGCTCTGCCTGCATTGCTCAGTCCTTATAGCCTGGGTTGTATTTATGCTTTGTGGTTCAGGGATTTGGGGAAACTTTTCCATTTTTTCACCACTTTATGTCCTGTCCTTGTATCAAGGGTCTATAATCCCACACAAATACACCCTTCTGTCAGTATCTGTTAAGGCAGCAGAGGATTAATTACAATACAAGCAGCCACGGGACCTGCACTGAGACTGCATGCAGAGCTGCCCTACTCATACTGGTCCCCAGTACTGACCTTTCAGGATGATGCTGTTACACTGGTGATTTTGATGATTTGGTTTTCCTTCTCTAGGACTGCATTACAAAAACTGGAATTTAGTGTTAGCATATTCCTGCTGTGTTTAGGAATGTCCATTTTTGCTAATGTCTTTACAGCTGAAAATGTCTCTGCAGCATGAAATTGAAGGATCTCCACCGATTTTCACTGAATAACTTTTGAGGTACAACACCACAAACATCAGGGAAGCAGACCAAGTTTTCCTTTTGCAGCATTTGAATTTCAATCCAGCAGCACTAATTTTCTTGTGGTTATAGATGTAGCTAAATAGATTAAGGGTGCTGTTTTCATAGATAAACCTTTGTTTATGTCTCAACAGGCTGTGTATTTACTGCTTAAATCAGTCAAAAAATACAGAACAAGGAAATAATTCTCCTTATGACTCAGATATTACTACATGCAAACTGTTCTTAAACTGCTCCAGTCCAGAGTTAACATATTTTTAAAATAAATCCCAACTGTCAATGGATGACTAGAGCTACAGAACTCATATCTAAAAATTATGTAGTTCTAATGTCATGTCATGTTAAAAAAAAATGTGTGATATTAGGCTAGACATTTCATGGTACTGGGCATCTGTCTTTGACAAATAAATACGTCATATTCAAGGAAAATAGCTCTAGGAGAATATTAAGAATGTTATCGATCTTTTTAAAAAGAGAAAAGCTTAATGATTTGAAAGAGTTAAAGCCATGTTCTCCACAAATACAGAAGAGCAAGCAGCTAAAGATTATTAAGATGACATCAAAGACTGTAATTTCATGAAGTTTTATCCGTAGCTGGTATCATACACCTAAGCTCTATGATTTACTCAAAGATGTGGATTTTGCCTAGTTGTTCTGGCAGATCATGGGTTTTATCCTGACAATTAACATTCTTTTTCCTGGATGATTTTTTGGTCTGGTTTGGTTCTGAGAGTTGAGAAATGCCGCATATATTAAGCAGAGCAGACAACCTTTGATCTCCAATCCACCTGCTAATTCTCCATTGAATATTCAACATAAATTCCTTGCACAGACCTGCCACAGAAACGAACAGCAGCTCAACATGCAGCAAGTGAGGGATACAGACAATGCTGAAGAGAAAGCTGGCTGTTGTTCACCACTGACTGGCTATTTTTAGCTCACAGACTGTTATTCCACTGAGTAAACTCAAGTCAGGTAAAAGAAAATGCACTTTGCAGGCTCATCTGCATAGAGCGCTGGATCAATCGGAATTCGCAATACCTTTAATGTGCTCATATTTTTAACACTTGGCTGGTGATGTTGTGTCTGGTAGATTGCTGTGACAAATCCAGCAGGACTACTTCTATAGACCAGTCATCCTGCTGTATAATGAAATACCCCCAAAATTTACACTGTGCTGAAATAAATGCCATGATCATCTAAAAAACAACTGGCTAGCAACTTGCAGAGGCCCGTGCTACGTTTATATTGTTTCAATAAAAATGGCTGCCGGCACTTTCTCTTTCCTAACTGCCTCTTGCTGGCCCCCTGGCTTCTTTCTCCTGTCTGAAGGGTGTTGATAAGATTTCAGGTCTCCCATTTCTCAGAGCAAAGGGCCGTGACTCATGCACCAGGTTGGAGATTTAGGCCACAGTCTAAACCTCCAATTCCCAGTGATCAATTTAGCAAATCTGACTTCAGTTCAGCACTTTCTCTGTTACTTTCTTTGGGCAATGACAGTGTCATTGTGGTTGACAGTGTCATTGTCGTTGACAGTGTCAATGTTCCATGTTCCATGTTCAATGTTGCATGTTCCATCCATGTTCTCTGCATTTCAGTCTTTCTTGATACAAGTGTAGGTGGTCCTCCATTAACCACAGTGTTTCCATTTTAAAAAAAAGGCCACGGGAATCTTGATCCCTTTTCTCTTGTGTTGAGTTCAAAAATATTCCTTTTGTACTAGTGGTTTTCATTCTTTTTCTCATTGTTAAACCCTTCTTATTTCTCCCTGCGGATGCAGATTCTGCTGTAAGTGTATTGTCATTAGGGTTGCTTTTCTCAGAAAAGTAGAAAAACAACAATGTTGGGAAATTAATCCTGGACCCACACAGATTCACAGACCACAGGCTACAAACTGCAATTTTAATGGTATTGGGAAATAGTATTTTTTAAATAATCAAATTCCTTACTTTAAAAGCCATCTCTGGGCTACCAGATCACACAGTGAAAAACAGTGTTTCAGACAGATTTCTGGCTAAGGCTTTGGAAGAGCAGACAATTATATGGATTAAGTTTTCTTCACCTAAGCGCTTTTCCACAGTACTGTATTCTACATTATCCCATTGAAGTGGGATTTTGCACTCTTGGCTCCATAGCAATTCACCTCTAACCCAAGGATTTACCCAATTCTTCTTTATGTTATCATTCCTAAAAACATCAATACTATTTATGCTGAAATATATTAGTAGAACATACCTCACCATGACGACAAACCCTATCTGTGTTCTTAGTTCAGCAGGTAGCTCTCATCATTTTCCCATCATCCTGGCAGCTACATCTCCACAATGCCTGTGTCCTGACACAAAAGGTATTCTGGTTTGTGATTGCTGAGCGGGATGTCCTACATATTTGTCCAGTTGATGCTCTAAAGAAGGTGTCCATCTCTCATTCTGTTGGTTCGTTACTGTGAAGCAGATTTCCCTTTTCATATCAGTGTGACTACTTCCCACATCACTTCTTGTCAGCTCTTTTCAACCTGCTAAAGTAGAACGATAAACCGTTCATGACAGAGCAAAGCTTCTCCAGTTTGTTTGCCTGCTTGAAGATCTGTGGCAGCTCTTCTTAAACTCCTCTGTGATATTAGCTTACACAGGTAACTTCCCCTTAGGCTCATGCAGGTACAGAAATTGTTTACAAAGATGATATATTGGTTGTTGGGCATCCTGAGCATCTGGTACAACTGTGTAGCTCTGCTTCCAACACCTTGCACCTGGCAGAGACTTTCCAGTGCATCTAGCGAAATCCATGAGCTGCCTCTGAGTTATTAAACAAATAGAAATGGTCTTACCTCTTTTTCAGAATATCAGAAACCACAAATAGTTCTGCTAATCCTAGTCACACCATAGTGACCTTAGGCCATTTTTTTAAAATGTCTTTGAGAAAGAGGAAGCTCCCAAGTGCAGCTGTTGGAAGGGTTAGACATCCTGTCAACGTAAGACTAGATTAATTAGTCTTCTCCAGTTAAGCGAGAGGCAGGGTCTTCAGTTCCCCCTTTTTAAGCATTTTTCCTGGGTTGGGATGAATCGATCTCTCTTGAGATCTCTGCCTCTCTGCACTAATGGGAGAGGGAACTCTGTTGATGTGCATGGCTAGGCTCCAGTGCTTTAGATGATTAAAATTAAATAGGATTAAACTCACCCATTTTGCTTATTATTTTCACCTATTATAGCAACTGGGAATAATTTGCCTAACCTTCCTTCTTCTCCGTAGCAGTTTGGAGGCATTAATTTTTTATCACTTTTTAAGTTTCAGATTTTTTAGCACAAACTACTATGTATATTACCAGTGGAAATATTATGATATAGTAGGGGCTTCACCACATGCTTCAGTTGTTTTTAGACCCGCTCTTGCTGTGCCATCTTAATGCAATTTTCCACAGACTCCCATGTTATTAACCTGCATTCATCATTTATATTCCTCTCCCGAGGCTTGTTGTAAGGCTCTGTAGAAGAAAATAAAAAAATTACAGATACGGAAATTAATTGTTGCCTCATTGGAGCACCCCAGTCAAGGGATTTTAGAAACATTGGTTGGAGTGAAGCAGCCCATAGGCCACACTGATGGGAATGATAGGAAGAAGGGTTGAACAGAACTGGAGAAAAAGGTAAAAAAGAAAATGCGCAGATTAGGGCAGACAGGAAAATGGAATCCAGGGAAAGTGATAAAATGACTGTAGACCTCTGAGGAATGAGGCTTTGCAAGCCAGGTGTTAAATATTCCTTCCAGCAAGGTTTGCTCCAAGTTGCTCATACAGCCTTTTCTACAAGCCATGTCACCTCTGCCAAGCTCATTAGACAGCTCTGCCCCTTCTTTCTCTTTATTTGCCTGCCCACTTAGGATCGGGCATAGAAATCCCCACTCCTTCCAAAGGGAAAGGGGTCAAATTCGCTCGATCCTTTCTGGAAGACCCTTACTGGCCCCCAGTCCCAGCCCCATCACCCCAGGACAGCTGCCCAAGTCTTGACAGCTGGAGGAGGGCAAGAAGAGGGTGGGGAAAAGAAAGAAAGATGACAGTGCCAAAAAGGAAGATGGTGTTAAAAGAACAGTAGACAGGAGGAAAGAGGGACAGAAGGGCAAAATTAGTTCAGAGAAATGTGAGGGCACATCAAAATGACTGTGTATATTAAAGAAGCACATGGTGCCTTGAACCACAGGGGAGCTGTGTTGTGCTACAGTGGGTAATGACACAGAGTAAGACTGTCCCTTTGCCCTGAAAATTGTGTGGTTGAAATGGATAAAAAACATCAGAAGAGAGAGAAGTGACTAGCGCAGTGTCCAACAGGACCTCTATATCAGAGCCACCAGGTAACACCCAGGCTCACCCCAGCCAGATGTGCTAGCAGCGAGGTGCTGCTGCCCTCCAGGAGCATGGCAAGACAGAGGAAAACCCAGGAAACAGAAGACAGAAAACTGTGATGAGGCAGAGGCTATAAAAAGGGCAAGGGAATGATACAAAGTTTGGCTCAGAGAGAGTCAGGTTTGCTAGCCTGACCTCAAGTGTACACAGAGCCCATGTGAGGGTGAGAGCATGACTGAGTTCTTTGCTTGGAGCAAAAATAGTGACTGTGAAAGAAATGGGAAAGAGGCAGGCAGACACGAAAGAGAACAAAGCTGGGGAAGAAAGGAAAATAACATGAAAACACTATCCTCAAAACCAAGGCAGACATGCCAACCATATTCATTTCCAGTGCAAATGCCCTTCCTCTGCTGCAGCTCAATGAGGGATCTGACCACAGTTAAGTTTAAGTTCTGTTTTTTTAATAATAATAATAACAACAAAAAAGCCAATGTCAAGAAATAAAAGTTAAAGGCTCAGCCTAATTCTGCAAGAGGAACATAAGGACAAACTTTGTATGGAGGTGAATGTGTTATTCTCTGTCTAAAGAAGAGATTTGTGGGTAGTTTCAAGAAATTTCAGTGGTGGAGCTGATAATCCTAAAAAGCAATCTCTTCTGTTATGTTCTATGGTTAGTTTTTAGCCACAGCTATCAACCACTCCACTTTTCAAAGAAGACAAGTGTCAGTATCATAGAATTATAGAATGGTTTGGGTTGGAAGGGACCTTAAAGATCATCTAGTTCCAACCCCATTGCCACTGGCAGGGACACCTTCCACTAGACCAGGTTGCTCAAAGCCCCATCCAACCCGGCCTTGAACAGTGCCAGGGAGGGGGCAGCCACAACTTCTCTGGGCAACATGTTCCAGTGTCTCACCACCCTCACAGGAAAGGATTTCTTCCTAATATCTAGTCTAAATTTACTCTCAGTTCAAAACCGAAAATCACTACATGCCCTTGTAAAAAGTCCCTCTCCTGCTTTCCTGTAGGCCCCCTTCAGGTACTGGGAGGCTGCTAGAAGGTCTCCTTGGAGCCTTCTCTTCTCTAGGTTGAACAGCCCCAACTCTTTCAGCCTGTCTTCATAGCAGAGGTGCTCCAGCCCTCTGATCATCTTCGTGGCTCTCCTCTGGACTCGCTCCAACATCTCTATGTCCTTTTTATGTTGGGGGCCCCAGAGCTGGACACAGTACTCCCAGTGAGGTCTCATGAGAGCAGAGTAGAGGGAGAGAATCACCTCCCTCAACCTGCTGGTCACGCTTCTTTTGCTGCAGCCCAGGATAAGGTTGGCTTTCTGGGCTGCAAGCGCACTTTGCCGGGTCATCTCTGCTTTGTAGAGGCAGCACAGAGAGGGGAAACAACATGCCCATAGGCAGCTAGTACCAGTAAGGATCCCCATCAACAGGGTCCCAGACTGGCCCACGCCTCCTCTGTGTCCCCTCTACAAGGGATGGAGGGGTTTGGCATTGATCTGCTGGTGTATCAGTCAGAAAAAGGCCTCCACCTCGTTCAACACCACAGGGTAAATTCCCATTTGCCTTGACTGCTGTTGGCCAAAGGAAAGTGGTCATTTCTATGCCAGTGAGCTGAAGCAAGTTATGGGAATGTATATTGGACCCATGCACTAGGATAACTAACTGCATCGGTGGAATTCAGGTTTTTGGCTTGTTTATAGTCATTCAGTGTATGACTGGGAGGAAGAATTTTATGCTTTGGACAATACTATCTAAAGTCTGAAATTGGTACTTCTCTGTTTAATTTTTGTCTTATAGATAGAAATTAAATCTACACATAATAGCAGCAAAAATAACTGGAAATTAGGAAGATGTTTCCCCCACTTGTAAAAACATAACTGCTACAAATTCTCTTGTATCTTCCCCTGCAGCATATGGTGCTGGCCACTTGCTGACACAAGATGCTGGATTAGATTGGACTTGGGTGCAGTCCAGCCTGCAAATGTCTGTGTTCCTAAAGAAATTGTGAAGTATTCTCACATTCTGCTTCTCAGCCTGTATAGAAAAGCCCAAATAAAGCATAATCTTCTCCTTCGAGAAATCTCACATTACATACTTTCTTATATTCTGAAGCAAAATTCCTTTCAATGCTCTCTTCAAAGCGCTTGTACTCCTGACAATTGCTTTGTAATGTGCTTATCAAAGCTTCACTTTCCCAGCGGAGAGCCACAGTTAATTACTACAGTCACGGAGTGTTTGCAGTGGTGGTTCTTAAACACCCTGCCGTCCTCAAAGGTGTCCAATTGGTTCATTCTTGAAATGACCACCTAAAATAATGGAGCGGATAGAGATGCTCCAATTGAGGGGTGACTTCATTAATGTTTATAAATATGTAAAGGGCAAGTGTCATGAGGATGGAGCCAGGCTCTTCTCAGTGACATCCCTTGACAGGACAAGGGGCAGTGGGTGCAAGCTGGAACACAGGAGGTTCCACATAAATATGAGGAAAAATTTCTTTACGGTGAGGGTAACTGAACACTGGAACAGGCTGCCCAGATAGGTTGTGGAGTCTCCTTCTCTGGAGACATTCAAAACCCGCCTGGACACATTCCTGTGTGACATGATCTAGGTAATCCTGCTCCAGCAGGGGGATTGGACTAGATGATCTTTCGAGGTCCCTTCCAATCCCTAACATTCTGTGATTCTGTGATTCTGTGATTGCTTTGCAGATGTTAGTATGGGATTATTTATCACTTTTCCTACTTCAAATTTGCAGTTTGTTAAACCAGAAATGCAGAAAAAGGAGACGAAAACATAGCTTTTGAACCTGAATTCCAGGGTCCCATGGGAAAATGAGGTTTTTGTGCTACAAATGGAGGATAAATGAATTTATTTGTTTAGAAACCAGAGGGGCCAGATTGGTGCATAGATGAAATTGCTCATTTTCATTATCTCTTTGAATTCAGACCAGTGTTCTTTTAACATACTTTTTGCAATTTTTTCTTATACGCATGTAGTTTGCTTAGCAGAAGGGAAATGTCTATGTTCTTTGACTGGAACTGTTTCAAACAAAATACGTAACAAATAATCAGCACGCACACTTCATTGTGGAAAAATGCACTGTCCCATGGCTCCAGCAGGCAGAATCCAGGATCTTAACCACAACATCTAAAGAGTTAATGGGAACCGATGTGGCTGGTTATCTTGAGGGTCAGGCACAGAGCCATTGCCCTATATAAGAAACTGGTAGATAATGGATCCAACCTTGCAAACAGTGGTAAGCAGACTGAGCTTTCAGATAGTTTTCTGTAAATGATGAGGGAAAAATCAAGTCCACATAACCAATAGTCTTAAGCAGAAATAACTTTAAGGAAATCCTTAAGCCGTGGATTTCCAGAAGCTGGGAGCTTTATTAGAAAAAAAAAGTCACTAAATGTTTCCCTGTTCTTGTATTTTGTGTGCTTCCATGCCATTTAAGGATTTATGTAACATACAAAGGAACAGGACAAAGAAAAACAACCAAGCCTCTAAATCCATATAACAAGACACCGTAGAGAAAGCAATCAGCTGGATTCATCATCTTCAGTTCATCCAATTTACACCTGCTGTAGAGCTGACCCTTGTAGGAAAAGAAATACCTGGCAGCTATTGTCCAGTCACATTAGGCATTACATTCCCTCCTCACAGACCACCAGTGGCCAATACATTGATTTTACAATCAGTCCGAAAGCAACATCTTTAACATCGTGCTGGATTATTGCCCCGGCTCTGACTCAGGGAACATTTGCTGTAGTTCTTGCGTTTTCCTTGGAGGCCTCTCCATCTAAACACTGACCAAGTTCAACCTGCTTTAGCATTTGAAATATGACGGGATAATAAATCACGCCTGCGGGTGAGCGGGGTGGCTGTGTTATTGTAGTTTAGCAGGAAGGCTGCCATACAGTGCCTTGACAGCTTCCCACTTTGCTCTCCATGGGCAGCAGTGTGTATGCCCAAATCGTACCCTGAGGTCAATAGAAAGGATCCGTCCTGTGTGTCCACACCCCAGGGGGTGATGGGGAAGGTATACAAGCAGCAGGGACACAGCTGCAGTAACAGATTTTCAAAACTAACCTGGACGTTGCAGACTTCTCAAACAGGCCCTAAGACTCTACAGACACCACCCTACACAGATAAGCCCTTGTCTCAGGTGTTGGTAACATGTCTCCAACCCTGTGATCCTCCAGGCTGGAGGCAAGCCAGCAGTAAATCCCAGTGTTCAACAGCACTGCACTGCAGCAGTGGGCAAACCCTGTGAAGCAGTCCCCTTGTCCTAAGATGCTACAGCAGGTACATCTACTGTCCACCCCATCAGTTTTTTCTCTCCCATATAACGCAGTATGCGTTGTGCTCCCAGCACTCCTGACCATCACACTCTTGTTGAGAAATAAGAAACTTCGGAGATTTGGTGCCAGACACTGAAGGAGTCATTGGGTGACCTTCAGATGAGTTTAGAGGAATTTTATCCAGCAGAAAAGATATAGCGGAGATCTGGCTCACAGCTTGCTCCTCACAGCAAGGCTGGGGACTCGTTTTCTAGCTGGCAGACCCCTGCTTGACAGACCAGCTCCCTGCTGAAAAGAGGAATCCTCTTCCAGGCACTTGCAGCCAGCACACAGCTGCTGCAAGAGTTTCAAGGGAAATCCGGCCCTCTACTGCCAGCAGCAATTTGTGCACATTTGCGGGTGTGACACATTTGCTTCACACGACCTCTGGGAAGGCAAAAGCATTGCCTTGAAAGTGTGTCAGTGATACCACTTAGCACTTACATTTTCTACTTCAAAGTGTTCTACCAACATTAATGAAGTGAGATTAAAAATAAGAGCTGAAAACACCCTAATAACAGGAAAATATTGCCCTGGAACAAGTATATAAGCAAGAAGGCAAGAAAGCCATTGTAAAATGAGGACATTATTTTTTTTTTCTTTAATGAGCTGGCTTTACCCAATCTATTTTAAATGTAGCTCATCTGCTTAGCTGAAACCCTCCAGCCACTTCTTGATAGCACTGTGCTGTGGAATATAGCAACTAGGGATGTACAGTTTCAGTTCCTGTGACCCTTGTGGCCTGGGAGAATACAATACTCAATTTAGGAAGATCTTAAATTGCTTCACTTGTCACTCCAGACTATTTTTCAAGATATATGTAAATGTATAGTACAGAGTCCCTCAAAGAAAGATTCAGCCTCTGTTTTGAAGCTCTGGGACTGAGGGACTCAGATGAGATTTGATCAGGAGCTATAGACAGTCGGAGGTGCAATTTTCTTCTGAAAGCATCATCAGGACACATGTAACTGTGAACAGATGAGATAGGTTTGAAAAAAGCAGGCAAAATTGCCAAATTCAGACATCTCTTAAATTAGTCTCCCATTGCTTTTAATGGGGTTCGGATTTTGCCTGCTGGACAGAATTCCAAGCTCTACACTGAATTTACTGTAGTAGAAATCCCTTAATCTCTCTGTGCTTCCTTCTCTCTGTGCTCTTGCCTATACCCTCATCTGCAGATAAGGATGATACTAATGTCTGTCTCTATGGGTGTTATGAGAACTAATTAACTGAGCTTTCAGGGAAACTTCAGCAGCAAAGGCAAATTTCTCACGTATAGATATAGATATTTGTATGTATAGAGCTACATGTATATACACATATATAAGCTATACCTATCACCTGCCAGACCTTTCTCAATGTCAAGGCTCTTCTCTTTGCTCTTTCTGTTGCAATCCCACTATTTTTAAATGTTGGGCTTTATTCCAAGTCAGTGTGGGAATGTCAGGCAGGTAGTTGTTAAAAAAAAAAAAAAAAAAAAAAGAAAAGCCTTTCCCTTCTCTTTTTTAAATAGCATTTTTATTCTGTAACCATTGTTCCTGCCAGTCAGAAAAACTGCTTGGTTTTTAATGAATAATCCAAACACCAACAAATTGCAACCCACCCTTTCAACACAGACGTGCCCTTTGAATTTAATTATGCCTCAGGCAATGCATTATAACAGGCATGTGATAAGTGACACCAAAAATCTTACAACAAACACAGCAAATATCCCCCATTGGGCAAAAATAACTCAGTACCAGATTGCCTGTTTTGCTACCGAGTCACTTAGGGCCAGAATCTGCCTGATTTGCCCCATCTGGGCTGGGCTGTCGCAGCTTGGCCCCACTGATGCCAGGGGAGCTGAACCCTTTTATGGCCACTGAGGGGCAACTCACTGCACGCCCCTCCATCCCCTGCTCTCTCGGGAGGGGATGGCAGTAGGAAAAAGTTAACCACGAAAAAGGGGTGGAGGACCCCGCTCTGGGGCAGGGACATTCCTGGTGGGGTGATTCAGAGAACCCAGCCGGACCCGAAAGGAGCCCGGGGCAAAGGAAGTGGAGGAGTTTGGGAGGTTTCCTTTCCTCCCAGAATAATTTCTCACAAGCTGTGTCAACTATCTGCAGTTAAACAAATACTTGAAATATCAACATTTCCCATTTGGAGGGAGAGGCAGCACCAGTTATCTTTGGTTTTGTTGTCTTGGGAGCCGCAACAGTCAGGGAGAGGAGACTGCCTGGGATTTTTCTGAATGTTCACAGAAGAAAATTTCCTTTGAAAACAAACACCCACAGCCCTGCCTGTAATTCAACACTAGGGTCAAACTCAGTCCTTTGCATCCTTCTGGATGCTAACATGGGATAATACAATGCCCCCGTGTTATTTAGATCCTCTGTGGTGGCCAGTAACTCCCAAGCAGCAGTAGATCTATGTTTGCTATCTCTTTGGCAGTGCAATGATGGATCTGCTTATTATCAGGATGCAAAGTATTCCTACGTATGGGCAGACAACCATCGCAGATGCCTCCTGACTGCTGGTGGGCAAATATCAAGACAAATTCCATCTAACCTCAAAAGCCATACAGCTATAAACACAAAATGAAGCAATTGCAATCCTGCCAGAGAGATTCATTCTTTCAAAGCGGCTACATTTGACCTGGTCTCTGCCTTTCATTCCCTTTCTCTGCTGTACAGGTGCCTTGGCTCACTGACATTTTAAGAGAGGCAATTTTTTTAATTGTGTCTCAGATATCGCTGCTCTGGGCCTGAAGACCCTTGCTTGTGTCAGGGGACTGCTTCCCTGCAGTGGTGCAGCTGCCTCACGAGCTTCTGCAGCAATTGTTTTCATTGAAGTCTTAAAGATGAAAGACACATAGTGCTTTATAGAAGAGAGACCTGGGACCACAATCAAGTTATTGTGGTTTAATGCATTTCTGTGCAGCAGCTGAGCCATACTATCCGGCTGGGTTCACACCTTCGGCTTGCGGTAAATGCAGGGTTTAAACTACGTGTTACCATGGCCTGAGTATGTCTCTGGTCAGATATTCATGATAAATCATTTACTTTCTTGAGCACCATAACTGTGTCCTCCAGACACTTAAATGTTTAATTCCTGATTTAACCACTTACTTGCCCTGCAACCATGGGTCATATCTCTTCCTTAGGTTTCAAACTTCAAGTGCAAAGTGGATATAACCGGAGTGCTTACTCAAAAGCGTATTATAAGGACAAATACAATAAAGCCTGTGAGGTGTTGAGATATCCTGAATACCTCAGCTGGCCTGGGGGACATTTTACACACACCATTCTTCTAATAGGAATTGCAACAGCGGTGCTTTGCTTTTAGTCATTCTCAGTGCTCCTCGCTATTCATACAGCTGTGGAGCTGACAAATGATTTAGAGTCTTGTCTTTCGCTGCAGTAAATGGAAGTCAACAGGGCTGCCTTGCTCTACAGGAGCTGAGAAGCTGTACCACTTTGCTACATGCTTTAGTGCGAACCCGCAAGTCACAATTCTTGTAAAAAAATATTTCCAAGTGTATCTCCTTTGAAAGATGAAGTTTTGGGAGCTGCTGTCATATATCCTGCATAAACAATGTGAAGGATAACATCAAACATTTGGAAAGTGTGCAAGTGCACCAAAGCGAAATATGGTGATTTACTGAACTTTAATCAGTTCAATATAATTCCATGAATTTTACACCTAAAGGACTCAGATTGCTGTAACCATTACCTGTGAATAAAGCTTGCTTCTGGCAAGTGATAATTCTTAAATCTTGGAAACTTCTGAGTTTCAGAGACCCCTGAGCACATTTGTGTGAAGATTAGACATTGTTTCTTTTCTCCTCTTTTCTTTGAAGTCTTTTCTTCAAAGATTGCAGCTCGCTGTTCAGACTGCATAAACCCTCTCTTGACAGAGAGACAGAGACCGCTTTTCTCTGCGCTCGCGGAGTCTTTGGGTCTGACTCTGTGCTCCCTTACTCTGCTCTGCACCCCACCGAAGCATAGAGAGAGATGTCAGCATCACATCGCTGCGGACGAGGAGGAGAATCAAGCCCTTTGCCAAATATGCCAAGTGAATCGCTCACCCCCTGCGGGGAAAATGTACTACATAACAACGCAGTAATTGATATTGATGGTGCATGTTGTTCACATTTCATTTTTTTAGACACTTGTTTTCAGGGTTGTGAGAAGCCAGGTTACAGTGATCAAAGGGCGAAGCCTTAAGTCCCCTGTAAAACAACTTCCCTGGGGCTATGCTTAATGTGGGAAGAAATTAGTGGTGAGATTTATACAAGGCATGTTCCTAAGCTAAAAAAGACCAAAGATGCTAAATTACAAGAGTGAGATTTTCTTCTTATTTACATCCCTATGAATTGCAAGCAACTGCTCTGATGCTGGAGGAATGACCTTCTCCCCATTTATAGTTGGAGTAGGAAGTGTTTGGTCCATAGCAAATGCAACTGAACTCTTATGTTCACATCTTAGATGAACTTCTTACTTCTCTCTCCTCAAGCTGTGCTCTTCTTGATCTTGTCATGAAAAAATATTTTGCAATTTTTTTTCAAACAAAAAAACCCCAACTGTTCAGTCAAAGAGAAATGGGTTTGTTTTTTTTCTATTCTGGGGAACTGCTTTCTGTCAGCTCATTATAGGGGAAAGGAAAGGCAAGGAAAAAGGCAAGGGAAAAGGAAGGGAAAGGAAAGGAAAGAGGGAAGGGAAGGGAAGGGAAGGGAAGGGAAGGGAAGGGAAGGGAAGGGAAGGGAAGGGAAGGGAAGGGAAGGGAAGGGAAGGGAAGGGAAGGGAAGGGAGGGAGAGAGAGAGGGAGAGGGAGAGGGAGAGGGAGAGGGAGAGGGAGAGGGAGAGGGAGAGGGAGAGGAGAGGATTCGTATAATCCAGGAATTCTTTTTTTTACAGCTTCAGATAAACGACTCTTATTAGTGAGAAACTAGAAAACCAGGGTTCCACCTTTATAATTCAGAAACCATAAGGATGGTTCAGTTATATGTACAGCTGGACTCCAGGGTCTTAGTGTTAAATAATACAAGTCTTCAAATATTCCTACTGCTGCCAGTATTCTCAGCTGTCCTCCCTCCCTAAGGACTACTTACGCCCCATAACTTGTGTGAGGAAGTCACTGCCGAGGTGAATAAAGGTTGCACCATCCAGATAAATTCTTGCAGATTAATTTTCTACTCAATTTAATCACAGTAATGACCCAGGGCACTGGGAAAGAGCAGACAATGTTCTGACCAAAATCGACACCTTTCCATTCGGCAGCAACATGGTTTTAGCTAAATCACTGCAAGTCACTGCAGAAGCCTTCTCACTGAAAATACATGGCTGTATGTTCAGTGATGCAACTAATACTTAATTCACACAGTGTCTTGCTCATTAGCAGATGTCTTTAAAAAAAGGTCATCATTAAACCTCTATTAGGCGTGAGAAAATACAAGTACCAGAGATGTGGAGTGTCTTGCTCAAGACATCAGGGACAATGACAGAATCAGGAGTAGAGCCTGGAGCACTCACATATCCCATCTTCAAACCATCCCTTACGTTACATTGCTTCCCAATTTAGTGTCCTAACTGGTTTATTTCTGCTCAGTCCTTCTAAGTACTCCAGAGAGTTTGCTCTCTTGTCATTTTGTAGCGCAGCCTAGTGAAGGAAATGTTTCTAACGCTTTTTATGAGTATCTTTTTTTTTCCCAAAAATTCAATGCATGGACCACTTCTTGAAATTGGCACTGCAGGACCCATATGCCTCCATCACCCACCCTGAGCACACACAGAACTGCCCTGTGGTGGCCAATCATGCCAGACCTGCAAGTGCAACTGCACCAGGAGGGCTCTCTCCAGGGGCCACAGGCCAGATGACAAAACGCCAAGAGAGGAGGTTTGTAGCTGAATATCTTTGCCCAAGGGAAAGCAGGCCAAAGAATACAAAATGTCAGTAGAGGGCATGTTGCCCTTGATTGAGTGGAGAAGGGCCCCCACTGGCTGGAAACCCAGAATTAACAACAACAACAACAACAAGAAAATTAGTAAGGCTTGCCAGCTGGGGAGAGACATCTGGCTAGTGATCAGAGGGGCCTGTGAGTCAATTAATCCATCTCCGAGCTGGATTAGCACATTGAAATATGCTTCCCTTCACTGCTGCAGAGGGACCTGTTGAATGAGCTGTAAAGATGAATGGAACTAAAGAAATTTCATTTAGATGAAGAAAAATGGCTCTGAAGTAGTGGGTGGGTGGTTTTTACATGCCTCATGTGCTGCAAGAATTAAGCACAACTCAGAGAATTTAAGGCATGAAACAGCCATTTGGATAAAAAAGCTCTTGAATTTAAGATATGATGGATTTAAAATTTGTATCTAGATATCTGCGTATTTATTTCTCATGCTTATAGCATACCCCAGACAGAAGATAGTGCAAACACAGATTAGGATAAATAACTCTTTCAATCCATTCTTCCCCAATCATGTTAAATCAAGTTACTGTGTGTATCTCTGCAAAAGCTATTCCCAGGCTCTTCTGCTGTTATATGGGATGGCAGGACTGTTGCTCAAGGACATCATCCTGCATTTAGCTCTGGAAAGACTGAGATTAGATTCAGTCTCCACCTTCGCTGTCATTGCAGATCAATGGGACATGGTGTTCTTAGATACTTTTCAGATCATCAGAGATAGGACTTGAAGGGACCTCTTTGGTCACCAAATTCAGTTCCTGCTGTCATAAGCCATCAGGTCATATAATCCCTTCTAAAGATTTCTTAAGCTCCCTCTTCAGTTTTGTTTTTTTGGCTGTTACTCCTGCTGTTGGAAGACTTTTCCAAAACTTCATTCCTCTGCTGTTTAGAAATTTCTTTGTAATTTCCAATATCTGTTTATTCAGGAGCAGTTTATAGTCATCTGTTTTTGTGCCAGAAATGCCTTTTAGTCTCCTTCCTCCTGAGTACTCAGCTACCTGAGGTGCCTATGGATAGCTGTCAAAAACTTCAGCTTTCCTTTTACTCAGCTAAATGAGTGAAGCCACATTGCTCTTTTTCCTTAAAACAGGCTCACCAGTCCCCTGGTTATTATTCTGCACCTATTCCTATTTCAGTTTTTATTTTCACAATAATACATGGATTATACACAAGTTTTAAATGGTATCCTGTGTAATGGCACCAACACTGCCTTGCATCTACAGAAAATACCCGTTCTGTCTATACCCTGGAAGTTGTATTCACTGATTGGGTGCTGCATGCACCCAAGCAGTTTCCTCTGTTGTTTTCAGCAAAGGAGCTTCCAGCTTTAGGAAAGTATGAGGAGTTTCTGTTAGCACCTGGAAGTTTCTACAGGATACCTCTTAGGAAGACACATGAGTTTTCTCATCCAAGAGAGGATGCCCAGGAACAGTCTTGATGCAGCTATTAGCAAAGCATATTCAGTGCTAGGATGCATCAGGCAAGATTTCTTTAGCAGAAGTAGTGAGGACTGTCTTTGTGTGTTACTAATAAGCTAAACAGTCCCAGTGAGAAGTCCTAGACAATATAATCTGCCTATACTGAGAAATTGCTGCGACAGTCCCTGGCATAGTTCTGACCTGAGCCACGGACTTCTTTTGGGACATGGCACTGTCCCAAATATTTCTAGACATAGCTTGGAACTTAGCACATAGTGGGGACCATTCACCATATACATCTTCAATGTGGGCACCCTGTTTCAGAGGCTGAGAGAGATCAGCTGTATGGGTGCGCATAGAGCACCACTGTGCCTGAGAATGTTCCCACGTAAATTTAATTTGTGAAACTAGGCATAGCTATTGGCACTAGTGTACAGCTCCTTGTCTGAATGAGTGTGCACAGTTCTGGTCATCCATATTCATGACAGAGGAGCTTGAAGGTTGTAAGTACAGCTCTTAAACAGTGATAGATGCCAGAATATCATAGAATCATAGAATGGTTTGGGTTGGAAGGGACCTTAAAGATCATCTAGTTCCAACCCCCCTGCCATGGACAGAGACACCTTTCCACTAGACCAGGTTGCTCAAAACCCCATCCAACCTGGCCTTGAACAGTGCCAGGGAGGGGGCAGCCACAACTTCTCTGGGCAACCTGTTCCAGTGTCTCACCACCCTCACAGACAAGAATTTCTTCCTAATATCTAATCTAAATCTACCCTCTTTCAGTTTAAAACCCTTACTCCTCGTCTTGTCACTACAGGCCCTTGTAAAAAGTCCCTCTCTCAATTTCCTGTAGGCCCCCTTCAGGTACTGGGAGGCTGCTAGAAGGTCTCCCTGGAGCCTTCTCTTCTAGAGGCTGAACAAGCCCAACTCTTTCAGCCTGTCTTCATAGGAGAGGTGCTCCAGCCCTCTGATCATCTTTGTGGCCCTCCTCTGGACTTGCTCCAACCAATATGATCATCCATACCACTTAATTGCTAACACAGTCCCTGGCCCTTGAGTTTTGGTCGAGATAACTCTCCCAAGACAACTCCTGGGAGGAGGCTGGAGACTGTCTCAGCCCCAGTAGCATTCACAAAAGACCCCTGGGATGTGACCATCCAGTTCTGGAGTGCCAAACATTTTAGCTGCAAGGGCAGAGCACAGCTGTGCCAGATGGTATCTGGATCAGAGAGTGGTCCATGACCCATCCTATTTTCTAAGATAGTTGCAGCCAAACTGGATTAGATGTAGTGAAGGGTTATTTGGGTGATTAAGAGAATGCAGAATTAACTCTATGGGAGCAGGTAAAACAAATTTTAAATGCTTTTGAAAAATCCCCTTTATACTCAAAGAGAGTTTATGTGCAGCAACTGTTCACAGCCCCTGGGAATTTGGTCCTCGATTCCTTTAACTGGAGCATCCCAAATGATTTCAGCTGTCATATGTCATGTCTGAGAGACAGTGAGCTTTGGCACAATATGTACCTTCAAATGGATGCAGCACTTCTCTGGGATGCAATGACAATGGCTGAGCATGATTTCCTTCCCAATAAATAAGAAAACTCCACAGGCAGCAGTCAAAAGAAATTTACTGTCCTTTAAGACATTTCATATAAATCCTCTTCTTTCCTCTGTCCCTCTGCTATCTGTCTCCTCTCTCAAGGAAAGTGTCAAAGTGGATAAATTTGGGGTTTATTCCTCTGAAAAACAAAGGGTCCTAGAGTAATGAAAACCCAAACCCATGAACATCTCTACATAACTAGGGTCATATCAGGTTTGCAGATATCTAGTCCCTATTGCTACTGTGTCACACAATGTCCATTGCCAGGTATTGACTGTTATCCAACACAGACAGTCCCAGAGATAAAGAGGAAAGGACTCCTTCTTGGCATGTGTATAAAGCCTACTGCATTGAGTGTTTTGCCTTGTTAGGACTCCTAGTTATACTTACACAATGCTTAATTGACAATATTTGTCACAAATTCAGGTATCTCCTCTGAGGAACCAGGGAGGGGATGAGAAGCACCTATCTGTCTTTAAGCTCAAAGGAAAGACTCAAACCTGGGACATGTCCAGACCAGAGGTCCAACAGTGCAAAACCATCTTTGTCTGGGGACCACCATCAGTTCTTCCTCCTCTGATGGTGTCTGAGAAGAAGCAAGTGAGGTACTTGCAAGATTTTTGGAGAGGAGAGAATACATGCAGAAAGGGATCAATGTCACGGACTACGAGGGTGCAGAAGTGCCTACATCCACTTCCCTACAGCTCTGAGGAAGGCATCTTGGGACTAACCCTGCTGGCATCTTGTCCCTGCCCACCAGCTGCAGGCACCCCTTGCTCAGTATGCCACCAGTCTGGCTTCTCTTCTAGGGCTTCTGGTTTTTGCTCTGCCCATGTGCAGTGACACATTGAGCACTGTGAACCAAGAACCAGTGGTTTAGGACTATTGTTACAGGAGCTTCTCAAACGTGTTTATCCACTAATTTCCGCCCACCCCAATTAGCAGCCAAATGTTGCTAATTTTTACAATTTTGAGATAATCTATATACTCCTCAATTAAGTCATTTTGCAGTTGTGTTCTAAGCAGTGTATCTTCTAAAATCTTTTGATCCATAAATCAGAAAGTAAACTAATGAAACAAGTGATCATAAATAGATATGTATGCTTGAAAATAAGAATTTTAACATGCAATGCAGGTAGATATAAATAGAAGAAAATCTCAATTTATGGACTTTATAAATATACCCAAACTTACTCTCACAGCCCATCAGAGTGATGAAAGGACTTCAACTTGTCTCATATCATCAGTGGGGAATATGGAACTTACACGGATGGAGAAATGTGCCTACAGTCACACTTGACATAGAACAGTGAATTCAGTTGAGATTTCCTGATCATCAGCTCATAAGTTAATCATAGTGAGAGAAAAGAGTCAATTAGGACAGCTCTAGGAGCATGAAATAGCTCTAAATATCCCTTTATAGCCATTAAGCCATGTTCCTTCAATATGGAACAGCAAAAGACAAGGGGAAAGGACCAAGGAAAGACAAGCCTGGTCAAGATGATTGTCACCCATCTAATCTCTGTCAACTGTAATCTTGTAGGTGTTTGCTGCCAGCAAACACAAACCACCAGCAGTGGCCGTCTCAGAAACAAGCAGTCCCTCATTCAAGAAGGAAAAGCGAATGGGTGTTTTAAACCTACCTGCAAACTGCTCTGACCTTACACTGAAGTATAAAAGAGCCTGTGTATGATAAAAAGCAAGTGTTCTTTAAAGAGAGATTATTCGCTTGTTTAAGAGCATGTCCAACAGAAACTCTGGGAATAATAAGGAAGTGTTTAAAGCAGATTGCCTGCTTCATTCAGATGTGTCAAAGAGCTGATCCAAAGACACCCAGCAACTTTAAAAAGCACTGGAGCAGGCCCTTCAGTTTCTAGTGCTAATAGGAGCCGAGCTGTTAGTGCTTTCACATGACATCCCGTAAGAAAAAGCACTGGCATTTGGCTTACTCAGGAGAGATTTCACCATCTGTTATTGTAGAGACCAAATAACAATACAAAAAAACAAATAAGCGAAAAACCCTAACACTGTCACCATTTCAAATTTAGTGAGGTCTTAAAATATTCCTGCACAGGTAGAGGATTTTGCTGGAGGAGAATCAACACAACAAAGGGCTCAATTACATCTGAGTTTCCTATGTAAGATCTGTCAAGCAACTCCTACCATCACGTCTGTAAGTGAGTGTGAGTAATGGGTTTTATTTAAATTCTCATGGTATTTACTACCTACACCTAGACAGATAATGGACAGATAGCAGAACAGTGATCAGCAAGCGGCTACCACTTAATTCTTGTTTTATTCTGCAGCTCGCCTGCCTTCATCTGTCTTCTCTTCTGAAGAAGTAAGCACGTTCCTTCTGTCTCAGATGGAAATGCAATGGCCTATTATGAATTCATTGCAAGTTTTCCATTTTCCATTCAAAATCATGTCAGTGATAAAAAATACAATCCCACAGTATTTGTTTCCAAAAGAATTCAGCTCCATGCATGTATGTTTAGATTGGATTTCTTATCCCCAAAAAGACACAGTCAACAACTGAACTTTCTAAGTAGCAAATATAACATTTCAGGAGTCTATTTGCCTTACCAAAACCAATAGGTACTAAGTATGGTGGTAAGGGCAGAGCACCCTAAGAAATATTGACATGATCTGTTGACTTGCTGCAGTTCTATTGATTTCAGAAACACAAAGAGAATATGCTGAACAGGAGGAAAAAAAATAAGTAGCATCACGTGAATGCGGTAGTAAAACATTCTACATGCTCTCATCACTGTCAGCTTCCTGTAGAAAGAAAATGTGTGTTCAGCCCTGAAAACTACCTGCTTTCAATACAAGTATTGGTACACATTCATTTGCTCTAGCTATCTGAATTCCTTTGGGTTTAGTGAAGCTGTCAAAACCTTACAAGTGCGAATGCTGTTGTGTAAGTAAAATTAATGACTCTTTTTCTGCTTCTCATATTTTAAAGCTTTAAATGAGTCTTATTGCTGGGGGCAAGGGGGAGAGGAATGGAGGGGCTGTCCAAATACAATTGTAAATCTTTTGGCATTTAAAATCTTAGACCTGATTGACCTCATGACGATGTTTCAGACTGCAATTTATCTTGGTGTTGTAAAGCAAGCAAACTATCTGTATCCAAGCATGAATCCCCCTTTGCAATCTGTTGTAACTAACTAGGGTATGAGGCTCAAGTGGAATGCTCCAGTCAAGCAAGTAAACATCAAAAAACAAACAAAAGCATTTGCATTTATGAAAGTATTAAATGTATTTATAGCCTGCCCTTTGAGTGTGTGTAAGCGTTGGAGTAAGAGGACAGTAATGAGAACATAGTTGTAAGCCAATTATGAAATAATATTGAAATATATGAATAATTAATATCAATAATAACTAGTGCTTGTCAGCTTGGTGTGTGCTGAGGTTTTATTTGATGCTTGTCATGATATGGGGTCATAGACTAAGGGTTATCTGGGGAGAGGGCTTCCTCGGTGTCCAGATTCCCCAGCACATTGTGGGCTGCAACCCCAAGCTGTAGGCTGGCTATTTTCGGTACAGCGAAGAAGACTTCCCAGCAACACCCTGCTTACGGCTGCAAGATGAAGGCTGGCTTCAGAAAGCAGTGTCAGCCTGCTAAGCACCACTGCCTACATGCTGTCTGTATACACTAGTGGCTCTATCCCAGGGCAATTTAGACTCAACTCAATAGAGGTTATTGACACCCTCATATTTCTGCTGGCTGCCCTACACTCCCCCACGGTCATTAGAAAGGCTCTGCAGAAAACACTTTGGAGCAGGAGCCAGACCCAGATGCTCTGAACATACCATGGGATTTTCCTAAGGAACTTGCATGTGCCCAGAAAGGAGAAGGAGCCCTGGGAAGATGGCTAGCGTATGACTTTTTCTCTACATGCTAGCAGCAGAGATGATCCCACATGCCTTATTTAATTGTTCTTCCATCAATCCTTTCAGAGGGTGCAGGTAATGTAATTCTCTGGAGAGTATCTCCTGTTTTACCAGAGCATGTGGACGTAGTTCTTGCTCAACCTATCAACATACTCTCTCACAACCCAGAAAAAAATCTTTCCTTGCAAGATATGTCACAATGTTGAAGTTAGGTCTGAGGCATGTCGCCAGATGAATGAAATCTGGCTGAAGCCTGGAGAAGAGGGAATTCTTGTTGCTATCCAATGGGGCCAAATTTCTACTGCCATTAGAGGCATACCTAATTTACCTCCATGCAAAGAAGACCGAGTGTACTCACTGACTAGACTACTATTCACTGGAGGAGTGTGTAGCACATTACAACATTAATTCTTAGGACACAACCGCAAGGTCAGAAAGTAATATTATCCCTATTTTATATAGGCACAAAGAGGTGTGCCAAAGACAGAGATGAGACTGGAAACAAGTTTCAGTGTGCTGTTTTACTTACCAGACTGGAGCCCTTCTCCCCTCCCTGGAAGGGGATTTTGTATATTATATTGTGAGCCCAAAGCTAAAAAAAATATTCTCATGGGTTTTAATGAGTTGACTGCAGGAAATATGGGGTGTACAAGAGTTTTCTTAAGAGATTTGGGGAAGGCAGTCTTTAAATTAGAGATTGTCATGAAGTCAAAAAGTGCTGAAGGACACCTTCATAGAAAATGACAGGATTCTCTCCTTCTCATGAACAAAAAACTGAATATTCAGGGCACTTTGAGTGGTTCTGTTCTAATGTTGTAGAGCTCTTTTCTCTTGGTTCTGCTGCTGGCTATGCAGTCACTTCCCCATTGAAATTCATCACATAGCTTTGTAAAGTGTTAGTGTTGTGGCCATAGTTGTCTAGTTTAAGCAAGGCAACATTTGTAAAAAGAAATGGGAATTCAGTTAATGTTTTTGAGGAGAAACAAATAAGCTTTGTCTAATGAAGCTCTGAAAAAGAATTTTGATACTCTAAACCGCATCTGCTTTTTGCAGCCTTATCAGTCTTATAACAGGAACCACTTCTCGTGTATGGACTGGGCTGTGCTGAAGGGAATACCCCATTGCCTCTAGCTTCTTGTTCTCTTCATTGTTCTTAGGCACTGATGATCTCTGAGAGTTAGATCCTGGCAATGGGAAAGAAGTGATCTTTGCTGCTTCTGACATTGATTCATGCCATACTTTGTTTTCTCCACAGCTTCTCATTGGTAAAATATCGGGATGGTGCTTATCCCCAGTCATAAAGGGATTTGTATGAGGTGGAGAAGTACAAAATATTCATGTTTATTAGCTCAGCTAGTGAAAATGAGAGAGCTGTTCACAACTCCATGAAAAAATATTTCTGAGTATAAGGGTTAGGTGTTCAAAACAGAGAAGTAATGAAAAGACAATGAGGTGTGTTGCAGGTTTACTTCCCTGTTGCCTTGCTGAGCCATCCGGGATACTAATAGTCCCCGAGTGAAGATCACACCATTACTTTAGACTCACGGTATGCACTGAAGCACAGCTAATGCTCTTCTGTAATTGTTTCCTGAATGCTGAAAGCAGCCAGAAAGCCCACATGCATGCATACATATATATCCTCATTGCTACTCTTAGGCTGATGGAAATTTTATAAATTGCTAACCCTGTCTGGAACTGTATTGCTTCCAACCAAACATCAGCACATTGATTTGAGCAGCAGATCTAGGAGTTGAAAATGGGTTCTCTGAAACAGCAGGCTTAACAGCTGAAAACATCAAAGCTCCGAGCCTCCATGCTGACCAGCTGATGAGTTTTTAATTTCTTCTCTGCGGCTCCTGAGATGCAACAGATAAACAGGAACAAACCCACAAGTTAGTCCCCTTGACCTTTAAGTATCAATGGAGGAAGTTTGCACCTTCTATCAGAAACTAAAATAATCAGTTGATGTACTTATATGGACCTCTAATATCATGTTAATATGGTCCATGCACTCATTTTGCAGATCTGTTTGTTCCTTTACTCAATATGTTTACAATGAGGACCTACCCACACCTTAGAGCAGTCACTCAGGGGCACTAGCATGCATCTGGCAAAACTGAGTAGTTCACTTGCATGTATGTCAGGTAAACTGCTGCCCCAGACAGTGAATGCAGGTATGTCCACATACTCGAGGACAATTCCAGCTCTACATCACATGCAGATATCTACTAAAGCTCTCTGCCTTTCTTACTACACCTATTCAAATTCCATACGCTTTGTACTACATCCATCAAATACAAGAGGGAAGGAGGGAGGAATTTAATTTTTCCATTTGAAAAATTACAAATATTTCATTTCTATGCCTTCCCACATTACACTTACATTTAATTTAAGAACTTAAGTGGTTCTAAATAAGCTCCTAAGACTCAGTTTAAGCACAAAATATTCATTCAGGATGAATGAATAATTCTGAATAGCTGGAACAAGATAACGAAAAGGTTTTAATGTTAACAATGGGCCAGATCCATCAGCCAGATAACTATGATGACACAAATGGAGTCTCTTTCACCAGCACTTAATTTGGCCATTGCATTGCACAGTGTTTTACTCCCCATGATTACAGCCCTAGCTCAAAACAGTCTGTTGGTACAAAAGAACTCACGGTTCAAGTTTATGATGCTCCTGACTCAATGAACCAATGGAGCCAGTCAAAGGTCTCATGTTGACTTTAATGGACGTTGATGCAGCAACTGACACAAATGCTTGAATTCAGCTTGAAAAACGTACAAGTATTCTCTCAGTGTAAGAGACCCTTTCAGTGGTGCCTGTTGCTAAATTTATTACACATTTCCCATCATGTGGCTCTCCCGAGCCCTTGTTAAATGGAAATGTAGGGTGTGGTCTGCTTGAAGGCCAATTTAAGATGAGCTGAGAGTGGGCTGAGGGTGAGGAAGTTTCAGCCAGGAATTGTGTAAGAGGTACAAATTGAGATGGAAGGACAGCTGCTTTGACATTTAAAAAAATTCTAGCAATCTTTTCTTTGAAAAGCAATTGCAGTTGCTTATGCTCTGAAGCAGGACACTGAGAGTGAGCACAAGAGTCATTTGGTCGAGACTTTTGCTAAACCTCTGAGAATATCCTGAAGTTGGGCTGTTACCAGCCCTTCAACATAATCACTGCTTACACATACTCAGAAAAATCTTTTTAAGAGACCAGTAGCTGAAGCCTTTAAAGGGTTTGTCCTTGCTGAAAACACTTGAGCCTCTCAGCACTTCTAGTGCCATCCAGAATAATCCCACATAACAGAGAAGGAGGCTGTGTTGCTTCACTGTGTCTGCTTGGGACCAGCTTATCCATGCAAAGAATGACAAAAGTGCAGGGGCAAACTGGGATTTTATGGCAATTGCTGTTCTCAGCAGCCAGCCATGGTAGGGCTGACCACCAGAAAAGTGTTTTCTCCATTGTCAGTGCAGTCAGGTAGAATGAAAGGAAAAAAACATGCCACTGAAATGTTAAGGGCATCCAAAGTGTCTTGCAGTGTACAAATAACTTAGGAGAAAGAGTCTGCTAGCATGGAGGGGTAAGGCTTGGAAGAGGAACACAAGGAGATGGCAATTGGGAACAAGGAGTGAGATATGTCTGAGAGCTGATGAGGGACTGAGCTGAGCAGTGATCAATGAAGGGAACAGTTCACAGACTGAAGAAATTGAACTTTTAGCATTTTCAATCCTATTGTAAAAAGCAAACTTCCTACGTGCAAGCACCTTAACTGTAGCATATGAACTTACCAAGTTCATGCTGGACTAACTGGGGCATGCTATAAAGATAATAAGAGCATTTATCTGTCATGAATGCAAGCTTATAGAATGATAGATCATTTGATCTGTATGACTGTATTATGGATTTACCATTAGCTTTCAACTTTAGCCATGCTGACAGAATCAAAAAATATATTTATTACACTCAGTGGGTTTTAATCGATTTTGTGTTTTCCTGTGAGTAGAGTTGGAACACAGATAATCTGCAAAAGACACTGACAATCTTCCAGTTTATTCTGGTTTATTAATATTTTTCCAAGAAACAAGCCAAAGAGCATATCACAGATGTATTCGCCTGTAAAAGCTTTACTTAAGATTTGAAGGAGAATAAGTTAACATTAGCCATAGAAGAGGGGAAGATGCAGTGCAAAAAAAAAGCTTATCCTCTGGGCTTGGTGAAGAAGAGACCTCGAAGCCAGCAAATCAATGATCCCAGAATGAAACTGAAACACTGCCCATAGAGAGAATGGATTTGCAAAATGTGAGTTCTTCCTATTTCATATGGTGTTGCTCCTACTCACAGAGGGGGATTTTTTTAGTACTAAGGCGCAAGGTCTGATGCTATCAAGGTCTGATAGTAACGTACAAATAATGTGACAGAGGGACTGGTCTTTAGCTACATCAAAAAGCTAAGAGTGCATGAAGAGAAATCCATCTTACCTAGACATCTTTGTTGTAGATGTCTGCATGTGAACTGACTGACTTAACGTGGACTTCACCAATATAGTCAATAGGGTGTAGGGTGTGATTCAGGCTAAAATAGATGTCTCTGGTGACATGAATTGCATGCCAACCTCTTTTGGCTACGCTGACCTCATTGACTAAATGAGAGTCTAAAGAGTTCACTCAATGCAGAAAACTCCATTGTCTGGCTCCACAGGCCCTGTTTGCTCTCAGTGGAGAGAAATAGATACGGTTGGGTGCAATTTATTTCATCCTATTCCAATGTCTAAAATATATTAGATGAATCACACCCTATAATTGACTAATTCCAGGAGTAAAACTGTGCTATCGGCTTACATAACAACAGGAGAGATTTAAATGTTAGAGCGTGGATATCGCAAGGATAAAGGAGTGCTCATAGCATGCTCTGATCTTTTGAAGGCTGATTTCCTAAGGAAATAGGGCTTATACAAGTGCATTAACTGTCAATTTCAATAAAATTTAAATGCTAGCCAATTTCAACAAAATTGTACAAAATACAGACCTCAAAGACATTAATTTGCTACAGGTTTCCTTTTGAGGAAAGGGAGGTCGCTGAGTAAAGAAATGGAGAACAAGATTAAAACCCCACTGAAAAAGAAAGGCTGAAGAGTGAGCTCAGCCATAATGGCAGACACTGGAGAATCTCCCCTGGAGAAAAACACAGGAAAAGAGACTTTCCATAAGGTCCTTCTCTCGGATAGGCTATATCACTGTTGTAACCTATCTTACATCATCTGGAAACTGCCAGAAAATGTATGTCTTGGAAAAAATTAAATATCCAGCTGTATACAATATCAGAAAGAAAACACACAAACTGGGACTCAAGTGTCATCTAAGGATAGCCTGTGTTTGAGTGAAATCAGTGGAAGTTTGGCTCTCAATTCAGTAAACCCCGATTTCACACCTTGCAGCCTTGTTCTAGAGAGGAAAGGTACAGGCAGGACACACTAAAGCATTCAGTAGCTTATCCAAGCCAGCGAGAAATCCTTATGTCAGGATGACTGACCATCTCTGACACCTGTTACTTCTGCATGAGACACCTTCGTATTGCAGATGAAGGTGTCTGTTCTGCAACCGACTAGAATATACTGAAAACGTGCAGCCTGTGATGAAATGTAGGCTGTTACTCAAGTATTGTCTTTGTTTGATATTGGAGAGACGCCATAGGATTTACCATTCTAAACATTGTCACCTGCCTTCACAGGACTCCCCCATTTTGCATATACGTTTTTCATTCCTGTGTGTCACAGGAAAAGGCAGAGGATTTTGACCATGCTGATTTTGCTTTCTTGACAAAAAGTGTGCCAGCACCCTCCAAAGCCAGTCAGTTGGGCCTGCACCTTGAAGGGAGGGTATTTCACTGCTTGTTGCCAAACTGAGTGTGATAGTCCTAAAAGCACATAACGTCATTTAGTTTAAAACCCTGTGAACTTGCAGTTCTTCCCCCTTGCAAACTGTTTTGTAGCTTAAAAGTCTAGGATTTTGTCAAAACTACCATTCTGCCCTAGAAAACGAATTTCAAGCTTTCCCCTCAGAATTCCTTCACATTTCCATGCTTGTTCTCCCATAATTCCCCTCTGCCCAGGCGTTGTCAGTGAGACCCCCAGCATTTGTCCCCAGGCTCAGCAACAGCCTGACCTGCTGCTGAGCTACTGCTGGAGCAGAGCCACTTCCAGGGCTGCCATTTGCTTCCTGATTTCTCTCCTTGCTCGAAGACATCTCCACAGTCCATCACCTGTGATGTAGGGTCCTCCTTCTCTCAGAGCCATGGGCCCAGCACAGGGGACAACACCACAGATCAAGCCTCCCCCCACCCATTCGCTCCCCACACATCTGCATAATGGGAAGAACAGATGATCTGCAGAGATCACTCTTCTCCATTATCTTCCTGCCCCGTGAAACAAGCCATGGATCTGGAAGAATATGCCCTTGAGAGGAATGCAGCCTGGATCACAATCTGGCACATACAATTCCTAACCTACTTTCTTCACATGCACCTGGTCTTGTGGTTTCTCAGCTCACATTTTTCAATCACTGTTTGACAGGAGAATTTGGGGCAATTATCACAGAATAACATTCATTGCATGCCTGCTGCCGCGTGGATGGTTCTGCTGGCATTCCTGTGGTCAGTAGAAATGTTGGCAGACATGGAGCTCCTCCCCGATGAAAGCCAGAAAGTGCAAGCAAAGCAATGAAATCCCCACCTCTGGTTCAGTTTTGTTAACAAATACAAGTAGTGACTCTTGGCCAGTTCCTGAATTCTTTAATGGGATTATTATTCATTCATGCTGGCCTCAGTGAAATTTAGGATACAAGTATTAATCTTAAATTGCGATGAGAATTGTAATAACAAGAAATCTTGTTATTACAAGGCACTCAGGCCACACAGAAAGAATATTCAGCCCTGGCCCTCCCAAATAAATCAGATCTAACTCCTTCTGGAGTGAGAGAGGAGTACATCCCTAATGTGGATTGTACCTTCCAAGAAATAATAAACCTCTATACAAACAGCCACACAAAACAGTTTTAATTCTTCCTTGACCAAAACTCTCTGTCTGGTTCCAGTAAGGGATGAAAGGAGCACAGTTAGGAGTTAGATTCATCCTGCTTAGCATTAGGCTTCTGATGGAGGCAATGAAGTTATGGTTGTTTCCACCCTAAGCTCCTGCTTTCCACAGTAGAGGCAGAACCTGTAGAGAGTATTTCATCCCACTCAGGATAGGAGATGCCATTTGGAGGTTCCGATCTCCACCCATCCATTGTAATGGAAACCAAATAAGGAACCTCACTTTAGAAGTCTAAAATTAGATATGAACATTTACCTTAGCAGACAACTTTGGAAGTTGCCTTATCTCTCCTAATTTTCATCCAGACACATTACCTTTCCAGTAATGAGAGGACACAGACAAAGATAGAAGGGGGCAGAATTAAACAAGGAGGTGTGTTTTTACCATGAAAATGAGGTGTTTTTCCTAGCTAAGCTCCAGAATCCCATTTCAAAGCTCGGAGGTTATTTGGAGGATACTAACAGTTTCACAGGTTCAAAGGGAAAATATACAAATAAATCTATTGCTGGTTAATAAATTCACAAGAAATCACAACCAGCAGGAAACCCCTAAACTGTAAGTTGCTGGAGACTGGAAGCATGTTCATGGGAAGTAACACAATGCACTTGACAATTTTTCCTCACTTTCGCAGGCACCAGCTTTAACCACTGCCAGAGGAGGATATAAAGAAGGTGGACTGCTGGTCTCACGCAGTGCAGCTGTTCCTAATCCCTTTACAAATTAAGGTCCAGATTCTCTCTGCCAGTGCCCTCATGTTTTCCCAGTGAAGTCAATTGGGAGACACCAGTTTCCACAAACTGCAAAGCAAGTCCTAATTGAGTAAAGTCTCACAGCCGTGTGCTTTGTCAACAGTGACTATGAGGTATAGAGAGCTTAAATTGCTCTCCCACACCTTGCAGCAGTCCATAGGGCTAGAGAAAACCTGCAGTGCAGCCTATGACCAGAGTGAACTCACAGCCTGCCTTTCCTAGGCAGGGAATTCCTTGGGAAAACATGAGGTCTTCACGCTTAGTAGTCTGGGATGAATTTCTCCCCCATGAACTTTTCCAGTGACCCTGACCCTATGCAGATATTTAGCATCCACACTGGCCATCAGCAAGCGCTGGGCAGCTGTTGAACAGCTCAGCAGTGTCTTGGCAGGAGAACCCCCTGCCTTCATCAGTTCTGAGTATGCAACCTACTGCCTACCCGTGTACACCCTTCCTCCTGTAGCAGAGGAGACAGTGAATGGTCACCACCCACACCCTGCCTGTGTCCACCATGAAAACAGATTATCAACAACACAGCTTTCAGCTCTTGCCAGCCAGCAATGAATGGTTCAAACCTGCATGCCTACCTCCTAGTCATTCTAGTTTTTACCCTAGATTAGGGAGCCACCTCACTGATTTCGTCTTAGAAGCAGTTTTACTCTATTCATCCCCAGATTGAATCTTCTTGTACCATTAGAAGGATCCAAAACATATATAACCTCCACCTTCCCAAGAGTAAATCCGTTCCTGGGTGGCTGAGCTGCAAACAGAGATTTTCTTCTGTCCATAAGTGCCCACTCTTCCAGCCGCTTTCAGGTCCTAGTAGCTCTGGCATTTTTGCATTAGTTGTCTGACTGGAGTTCAGGAAAAGATTTCCCAATGATTTTTTTATGAAGACAGAGCCCGGTAGCCAATATATCTCCTTCTGAATAGTTTTTATCAATTAGTGTTCTTCTTCCAAAGAGTAAAAGATGAATAAGGACATTTTCATCCTGCCTTATATGAGATGTGGCCATACATAAGAACAGAGGACAAAGTTTGCATAGGTTTGGAAATAATTGTAGAATAGTTTGAGTTGGAAGGGTCCTTTAAAGGTCATCTAGTCCAACCCCCAAGAAGTAAGTGAAGGACTGAATTACCAGCTACCTCCCAAATGCACTAGGATTTGTTGAGGTGTTATGTGCTGGCCCTTCCTCTGCTCTATCATCAAGTCTGAAATTTGGCATCATGGAATGACTCCTCGCAAGGAGAAGTGTCACAGACATGCAGTGTGCTTTGTCCCGTGGCTCAGCCGGGCCCTTCATCTGCCACCAGGCACGCTGATGCAGAACGCTAGTACTGTTCAAGAGACTCTAAATAGGGACTGTGTCTTTCCTTGCCTTCATTAGCAAGGAATTCCCCCCTCGCACTATCAGACCATGAAGTATTCTGGCAGAGGTATTGAGGAGCAGGCTGAGTGGACTGAGAATTCAGTCTGTGGCTGATCAGATGGCTGAAATGCCATTTGCTGTCAGCACAGAGAAGAATAAGGACAAAGACAGCGTTAGAGAAAGCTGTTTCCTGCACCATGCTGAGCAGAAGGTGCCAGACCACAGGTGGCAAGGTCCCTGGGGTGTCCTGGAGCAAATGGCGACTGGAGCCTCGGCAGGCCATCGAACCATGGCTTTACGCAAAACGCTGCCACATCTCTTCTTTCATAATTTGTGCTAAGTGCCTCTCTAAATTTTGAATTAAGCAGTTGTTGCCATAGCGATGGCCATTTAGAGTGAGAGAAGGCAGCGAGCGTATTGGGGGTGTGAGGTTCTGTCTCTTCACATAAAAATATATATGCATGTACGTACACTGCTGTGGACCTGCATGAAAGGAGCCAAGCAAACAGCTTACACCAGATCTGAGGGATGGACAGAGGACATGGAAAAAGGAGTGGCTTGCCGCAGGTTGGAGGTGTTTGTTCCAGGATGCACCTTCACCTACAAATAGCTGGTACCAAAATACAAATGAGCCTGAGTGGTGACTGACTTATATTTGGTTTCGTACCAGTAGAAGTCACTCCCTCGGTCAGAATGAGGTGTGTTTGTTACTGGCTTTGTGGGACACATCTTTGCAGAAACAGTAAAAATTTGCTTTCACATGTTTATTTTTATTTTAAAAACCCCTGACTGCTAGCTCTTTAGCAGGAAATGCTTTTCAGCAATCTACTCCCAGTGTTTATACTAGTTTATTTGCCAGGGCACAGGCTGCCAAAAAGTCAATAAATAATGCAGGTTTTGTATTACCTCATTTTAGATCCTCTTCTAAGATTTTTCTGTACTCCTAGCTCTAGCATTTCTGGTGGCCACAGCAAGAGTCAGAACTCCTCGGTTTTATTCCTCACTTTACGCCACCTCTCTGTGGGATGAGAAAACTGTATGAGCTTAAATACCTACAGCTAGAGCAAGATCCTGCCCACATACCTGAGCAAACATATTTCCCTGGGGACTTTGGCAGAGTTTAGTCTTCCTCTGACTAAATTTGGCTAAGAAGTGGAGTGAGGTGTCACCTTGATCAGCAAACGGAGGCAGTGCCTGAAGATAAGCGCTTTGGGAATTCTCAGCCTGAGAATGAGTTTTAGGTCCCCTCACTGATGCAGAAGAGCAGGCAGTTTGCATCACTGACTGAGACCCAAATTCTGTCAAAGTCCCAAATTAGACTGATTGTGAATGGCCTTTTTAAAGTCCATAAATTCAAAGCAGGACATGCAAATTCGAAAAATGTAGCCATAAACTTACTGTGGCATACCTTGTCCATCCGTGATCCCAGACAAGGTCATGGATCAGAATTAAACATTACTGGCTTCCTGTAAGAAATCACGATTTAAGGTTTGAAAATAATTTTGGGACCAAAAGAGAGAAATAAATGTATTTTCTAAGTATAGCTCTGTATTGTTGCTTGTTTCTCAGCAAATAGAAACTGCCAGCTCCTGTTCCCTATCAGTGACATTACCTGCTTCTAAGGGCAAGCTGAGTGAATGACAGGTCTGCGAGATGGCGGATATTGTTTCCATCAAGTTCTCAGTGGTACTTTCTGACAGAGGCAAGGCAGTCTCGCACCTTTCTTTGCTGACAGGAAAAGAAAACCGCAAAGAGGATCTCTAAGTCAGCAAAACCCACAGGTTTCAGTAGTTTATTGATTTACAACAGCTGCAAATCAAGTTCAGTAAAATTTTTAGAACAATCCAGTTCCTGTAGATAGCTGAGGGCAGCTTTTGTTTCCAGTAAACTTCTGTGACATTTGTGATTAAAACTATAAAAGCAGTAAGCACAATTCACAATCAATTATGTTTTATTAATGGTTTTTTAATACACGCCACAGCCCAGTAATCATGAAGCTGTTCAACAGCGTTGTTCTAAAATCAGCTAATAGCAGGATGTAATTTGCAGCCGTCTCTGCTCACTTACAAAACACTTGCTCCGTTAATTGTGATTTCACACTCCGCTGAATGCTGTAGCCTGGAGGTAACATTCATGTGATGGAAGAGTTACCAGTTTGGGCTCTGGTGGGGGGGGCAGATCATTTCGTGAGAGGCTACTGTTGTTAAATTTTTAATCCTTTTGTGTTAAAAAAAGAAACAAGCAGCAACTCAGCAACAAAAAGTTACAATCCACTGCTAAACAATTCTTTCCTTTCTTCATAAACCTGAACAGCCCTTCCCCATTTTGATCCTGTTCTATTGCTTTGTGTTGTTATCAAGAACACAACAAAACATATGACTGGTAGGTGAGACCCTATTCGTGTAATCGGGCACCTACCTTGATCTCATATTGTAGATGATAAGTCAACTAGTCTGCCCAAAGCAAGTGCCTAAGTATTCATTAGAAAGATTTTTGTGCCCTTGGAGGTGTCCATAGACACCTTGTGCCTTTCTTAAGTCAGGATAGGCAGGAGATTCTCCTAGGGGAGGTCAAAGGTGCCTAAAACGCTGCCATATGCTAAGTATGCAAGTTAGGCAGATTGAATCTCATCAGTAAATGGTCGGTGGTGAGAGACAGAGTTCAGCACTGAACAGCCATGGGCAAGGCAACAGCTCCTGCTCTGAAGTGCTTCCAGTGCGTGTGTCAGAGAGAGAAATATTGCCTCCTTTGACAAATGAGAGAAACCATCTTAACCTGGAAAATTCCCAGCTGAGTGTTTTGCGCTGCTGTGGCAAGCTGGGACATACAGGGCAGACCAGGCAGGGCTGGGAGCACCAACCTGGACAGGCTTTTATTTGACTTATGACTAAGTCTTGCGGGGACAACAAGGAGCCATGGAGGGTGCTTTGCCCACTGCTGGCCGCCGCCTTTACTATTCCAGGAACGTTTCTCCTATCCTGACCAGTGATGTGGAGGGCACTGGGCCATGTTTGGATGTCACTACTTGGGGGGTCCTGGCCAGGATTGAGTCCCATTAGAGCAGACTAGGTGGCATCAGAAGCCATCCCATATACGGATGGAGAAAAGAAAGTGTGCACACTTAGCTGCTTTGCAAGGACTATATGACTCTAAGGCTGGCTGTGCTGGCAGCCAGACTGAATCTCAACAGAAGCAGCAGTGAGAAAGGACTCTCTGCCCTCCACATATGCAGCAGCTCAGCCATATTTTGGCGGTGTTGCTGCAGGGTGAAGAAAATGTCTTGGCAGACGAGTGATGAGAGTGAAACCTGGCAGCTTTCACCGATGCCATTTGGAGGGAGCCAAGAACGCACAGGCAGAGCACCTCGGCTGGAGCACAAGCAGAAACTCGCAGAGAGATCTGGGCCCAAGAAAAACCCTGAAGATTTTGCAGAGGGCTGAAAAGTGATTACGAGCACAAGAAAGAAATGAGCTCTGGGAGGGCAGAAAAGAATATATGTTTAAGAATCAAATAAGAGGGAAAGCTAAATACTTGTCTAAAGACTAAATGCACAGAAACTCCTTGGGGGGCTATACTTAGGTTGGTCTTAACTTCACATAGTTAAGCTTCACTTGCATTAAGCACAAGTGTTAAAGCTCCCCTTAGCTAGAAGTTTCATCCCAGGACATGATGCTGAAAATGTCACTGTTCACTTTGTGCAGGATGACTCTACATTTATGCCGTTATCTCCCTCACCCAGCCTTTGACATTGCTGACCTTAGCATGGCGATGGCGTCCCTCCACCACCTAGCAGGCATAATTGCTGTGACATCCACGGGTCACAGAAGCCAGCTGCTCCCTTGTCCCCAGAGTCTTTATACTCCCACTTTTCCTCTTCCATGTCTTTCTGGGACCACACAGGGAGACTGAGACTGAAGTCGACTAAAACGCAATAAATAAGCAGACAGCACTTGTCTGTTCGTTGCTGTCCCTGCTGGTGTGCTTTCAGCTGTCACCAATGCCTGGAAGAAATAAGCAGATGGATAAAAAGCAGTAGGATTCAGCTCAATCCAAAAAAGACAGACGGGAAGATGGTGGGACTTTCAAAGGTCTAACCCTGCATTACATCAAGATCATTACACCACAAATTGTCCAGATGGTGCAAAGCCTCAGGCTCATGGCTGGACTTCTCAATACACTTGAATATACTTATTGTCAAAGTACGGAAGAAACTGTAACGAGTTAGGAGACTGCATGGCCTGACCCAGATCTCTGGCTCTGGTGGTCTGCTCATTGCAGCTCTCTCTCCTGATACCAAACTTACTACAGAAGGACACAGTCAGTGCCAAATGCACTTATTTGATGTAACAAGTAACAAAGGCCCATATTTTTACACCACATTAATGTCCAGTAATCTCCAGGAGCTCCTTGCTCCTCACCAGGCTAAATTAATAAATCTTGCTCTAATCTATAGAGTCCTTTAATATCTAGAAACTTCAAGAGTATCACATCAGAGACATCTCTTTTCCTGTGTGATTAATGTTTTAAATTCTCTTTTTGAAACACGATGAATATATCATAGACTTCTGAGGACAGGGCTGGGCATCTGTTGTATGTTGACATTGTAGAAAAAATAAAGCATCACTTGTTGATGCTAACACAGTACAAACAGAAATGCAGTGTTCTGATTTTCTTTCTTCTCATCTTAATGCAACAGAACATAAGTTTGTATTTTGAGAGGTATGGTCTCCTTCTACACTGACATATTATCTCTTGCTTTATATGCCATTCTTTATATTGAAATTGCCCCTAAATTTTTAGGACTTTTCAAACTCTTCTACAATATGCTAGGCATGAGATGAACTTGTATGGCTTGTACTCTCATGCTGCTGGCAGTGGTAATTTTATCAATTGATATTTTTCATGTATGGATTTCCAAGTTGAAATGAAAGGCAAGAAATCACCTAGCTGTAAAGACATTTTTGTCATTTTTCCCGAGGAAAGAAAAAAAAAAATCTGAGATATAACAGCCAGCAATTGAAATTTAAAGCACTTTGATTCATTTTCAGCAAATTTATATGACAACATCTGATTAACATTTCATGAAGGAAATTTCTCCATTTCCATGGAAAAAATTTACTTGTTTTCTCTACCTCACCACATTTTCTGCAACTTTTTCCTCTTTTTTTTACTTCCTGATTTAAGCTATCAGATTTCAGCCAGCCAGAATCAGGATGTGAGAAATTTGTGTACTTGGCACATATCTGTCACTGTAAGACTTGGGTTCCTTTACAAATATTTCTCTTCCAGAGGTGACAGCATCTCTAATTATAATTGGTAAGGAGACTCAAGCTTGTCCATCACTTTTTTCCAATGAAGTGAGACATCTTATCTTCCATTGCTGTTCTCATCAGGCATTAAGGTCAAGTTCTGGCAGAGCATGTATAAATGTGCCAAACATGTTGGATGAGCAATGCTGCTGTGCAAGTTATCCATGATCTCTGAGAGAAAGCAATTGTGGCATTTAACTTGTTGTGTCAGTCTCGAAAGATATGACAGAATTTTGAGCCAAAATTGGAATTGTTTTAGAAATCTGCTTCCATAGGGTAAGATTTGTAAGGCATAGCAAGGGCTCGGGGAAAGATATCTTTCTGATGGGGTGTCCTTGGAGATAAATATATTGATGGAACTATTAAATTCAATTTGTAATATACGATAAGAGCACAGGCATGGGGAACCTCCCTTGTGACCTTTCACTGAGTACAGTCCTCCTCCAAAGAAAGTTTACTAAGGGTGGTAGGAGATACCAAGTTGACATATGGCTCCAGGCACTACAATATCACATTATAGTCCTGAATAATGCAGTAAAAATCCATGACTGCCAAGAAGGAGCCACCCACAATAAAACTAAACATAATCTTCTCCAGCACCCACGTCAGCTCTTGTTGCATCCTTTCTCAGGAATCTGGGTAAACGGATGAGCCCTGCAAAATACTGCAAAGGGGAACAAATGTGGGGGAATTTAAGATATAGCACATGGTAGGGATCAGGGGTAAACCCTCCAGAGTTTGAGCTCAGTCATGTAGATTGTCCCATTTGCTACTTAATGGTGTTGAAAAATAGCTAGGAGATCTGAGGTGCCTCAGCTCTCAGTAAAGTTTCTCATTCCAGCCTTAGCCTTATAAGTGGAAAATTGGAAAGTTTACAATGTTGGATAGACTGTCAATGCCAGCCATTGGTGTTGATATGGTGGAAGGTATCAGCAAAATTGTCATTGTTGTATCAAAAATCATACACCATTTACAAGCCACCTGCCTAAATGAAAGATTCAACTGCACTTCTTGTTAGAGTTTGACACCTAGAAAAATAGACTGACAAGAGACTTAGCCTGATAAGAATTTACCCCTGAACTGATAGCAGAGGGGGAGATACTCTGTGAGCTGCAAACAGAAAGCCTACGGAAGACCAGAGCTGTCACGTGAATATAGCCCTGGAAGAAAGCCACGAAAGACAGATTTAGTTTCAGAACAGTATCAGTGGGATACAGAAAGTGGAAAACCCAAACATCCTCTTTCTCTTTCTGGTTGCTTTCACAGAAATGTGAACAAGAATGTGCACATCCTTAGTAAATAAGCAGACTTGCACCAAGAAATACTGGATTTGTGCAATCAACTTTTTACAGGCACAGAAATAGTCCACCAAAACTGGTTATTCAGACCAAGAGGAAAGAGTATTTTCAACAAGAGTGGCACAGCTGCCATTTAACACAAGTGAGTGAGTTGCTTTTACTGAGGGAAGTGTTGACAGTGTTCCCCGAGAGCAGATGTAGCTGTCCAACGTGGACCTTTGCTGGTGGAAAGAGAAGGGGCTCCAGGGTGCCAAGTGAAGGTGTTTCACAAGCTGAGTGCTGCTGGCTAAAGTTCACATAGGGAAGGGCTGGCAGAAGGCTTCTGATCCAGGCATGGAAACCTTTCTCCTTCTGCCTGTTTCTGTTAATTTTTCATTTCTATATTTGGATAGCTGCTATACCTAAGCTCTACCTGTATTTCCACCAGGGAACCAAAGCCTGTAGGGCTGGAGTGTACATATTTTTAATATTAACAGAACACCTTGAACAGTATAACCCTGTCCGTAGCTAGAGTTAAAACTTTAAATAAAAACGAAAAATTAAAGAATTGCAGCTTGATCAACAGGTACTTCTTTTTGAAACACCCCAGAAACACGCTTTTATTAGAAGAGGGTACTACAAAGTCAAATCAGCGTGGTTAGTGTAGTAACCACTTTGGGTAAGAAATGGCAAACCTTGACTCTGGAGTGGTACCTTCACCAAGGTTAAGGAGAGGAATATGGGCTCTATTAGCCTGGAATAGGTACAAAATGTTTGTATATATAGTTGTGAGTTATGCAAGCTGCAGAGAAAGCATGTGGGAGGTGCATGCCAGAAAGAACAGGAAAGAAACTGAGTTGCTAGCCCATCTTTGCGAGCTGCTTTAAAATAACCTCCCTTCTTCACACCAAGCTGTCTGTTCAGTGTCACCATAGTGACGCTGCTCACCGGCCACCCAAATCTGCCTTGCAGCTTCCTCCAGGAGTCCCACCGACGAGAAGCCGTTGCTCCTGGAAGCCTCCCTCCCTCACAGCCCGAAGGGGAACCCTCGCCTGACAAACCAGCCTTCATACTAACGCCTCTGCTCACAGCCCGCGCACAGCACCCGTGTTCCTTAGCAGGACACTGCAATGCCGCTACATGGGCAGCAGTGCACAGGCTACCGAGTCTGCAGACAGAGAGAAGCACATTTACTACCCGAAGCTGTGTTCTTGGTAACTGTCTCCCATTTATAAACAAAGGATTTGAACACACTGTATAGGACGATCACGTTTTCCTGGAAAGCAGGACTCTTCATGCGTGATGTCTCCCTACAGTTTCAAAGCCTTTGTGAAAAGCTCAGAGTTTCACAAGAATTGCCAGTGGGGAGGCTAGGACAGTTGGTGTGGGTGTGTGTCCCCAACCCATGGGCACCCCTTACCAAGCAGTGTGACCCCAGATAGAGCGGGATCATGGGGCTGAGTCATCTCCAACCCAGATGGGGTTCCCACCATCTCCTCTCCTCATATACCTGGACACCTTCAGACTGGTGCTCTCAACACAAAGTAGCAAGGAAGAAGCAGAGAAATGGTCATGCCTATTCCCAGTCCTCACCATCTCCAGTCGCTCCTTGACTTCTGCTGGGACTGACGCTCTGCTCTGCCATGACCAATTTTGGTTTCCCTCAGCAAGGCCACTGTAACAAGCCTAAGTGATAAAATATAGAAATATTTTGCATTCTTTGCAAGGAAAAACAGTTCTGTCTATAGCATCATTCATTTTACATAGATACTTTTTATGTGCAACGTCGAAATAATTTTCGGTACCTTTCTAGCCTTTATTGCTGATGTATCAGAGACACATAGACCCCTGAGATACAGATGTGATGCAATGTGGAGGGTGATGCCATTTGTAGAAACCAGCAGCTATGAAGGAGTCAGGGAGGCGAGAACAGCCTCCTTGCTGTTCAGGGCAAATCCACTGTAGCTCTAGGCATGTCCCAGGTAGGTTTTAGAAAACCTTATGGTGGACCCCATTACAAGCCTTTTCTTAGGCAAAATTAGTTGTTCTTGGTAGTTTTGAAGAGCTGTTGACAACAGGCTGGTTTTAATATGACTTTATAAAAGACTCACACAAAAGCCAGAAGGACAAAGGGAAACAAAGGAGGTTTATTGCTAAGGTATCAGAGGAGCACTAGAAAAGATCAACATTTGATTCTTGGCTGTGCTGATGACGTTAGGTAAACCATTCAAGATTGGGCTTGGAAGAGAGACCAGCATGCTTGGGAAGTTGACTCAATGGGAACCAGGGCGTGCAGGGCACAGCTGAAAGCATGTTCTTCAATTCCTAGAGGGAAGAAGACACCTTTTCAAAGTTTGATAGTGATTGTGAGTGCTGAGCAAATCAAATTCTGAACTTAGGCTCTTCTGAGAATCTGATTTCATCTTCCTGTGCCTCTTTTTCCCCAAGTGTAAAACAGGGAAAATATTTTACCCGTGTTGTAAGGATAAATGTATGAATACTTGCTGAGATACAGTGGTGACAGAAGCTACAGAAGGAAATAGGAAGGATATTGCATTAAAAAAATATCCCAAGTCCTGTTTTAATCCAAAAGGTGGATTAGTGATGAGAACAACGAAAGTCAGACCAACTGAATTATTAACCGCACAACCATTTTTGTGACAAATGTCACCTTTTTGCCTGATAATTTTTCGCAATGAGATAATATCACCATTTTATATGCCCTGTATATGCTTGAATAGTATTTGGTAAACTGTAGTACTAAGTCTGACACAGAAAGCACTGCTAAATAGTTACTTCATTACTCCTCATAACATTACCAGAAAATATATTTTCTGGATCTGCTTAATAAACCACATGTGATCAGCAAACTAGCTTACTTATAGATCACTAAGTGATGATGAAGCTTGTTTTCCATTGACATATCACTTATTTCTGAATCGAAAATTCTGCTGAGACAGCCTGCAGCTCAGACTACACACGTTACTAGGATTGCAGAGAAAGACTTTTAACATCTGACACTTTACTGATTTATGAGAGAACAGTGTTGGACTAAATATGAATAAAAATCTATCCTTTCACACAATTTGTTACAGCAACTTTGAAATTGTACCAGGATAAACAACTGCCTTGCAATAAGTTGCAATAGAGGTAAAGCCCCAAGAGGTTTCTCCCATCCTCTCATTGCCTGCACCAGGTGAGCAGGCTAGCAAAGGAACGCAGGGCAGGTGGACTTCAGCAAGAGACTTTGGATCTGAAGGTCAAATGTTGAGTTCAGCAAAAATTAACAGCAAGGAGATAACACTGTGACAGTGCTATAGCTGAAGGAATAGTAAGTAGAGTGCAATCAACCAAAAAAAGAGAAAAATTTATTAAGGGAAGGCTGGAAGCAGCTGGAGACACAATGAGAATGTCAATAAGAGTCTGAGTCCAGAAGACAGGATGGAATAAGAGAGGATGGTATGAGAAAAATATCAGGAGTGGTCTGTGTCCTTACAAAACATAAAACATTGAGCAGTGGTCAACATCAGATATATTGCCCCATACATTTGTGGTCTTTGTGCATAGCTGTCATACTAGATGCTTAGCCTGTAATCAGTTACGAAGCAAACGGAATAAGCTGCTCTATAAGAACACAAGACAAATGTATTTCTTACTTTCTATGCTACCCAGCAATCCTACTGTTCTTGAATGTTTTATTGATAAAAGGTCTGAAACGGCTCACATCTCCTATTGCCTTTTCTAATTCCTTTCATCTCTTCTTTAGAGGTCCAGTGGAAACACTTGTTGGCTTGTTCTTCAGTGGCTTGTGGAACAGCACTTCAAATTTGACAATGTATCAGAAGGACTGAAGAGCACTTTTGCTCCAACCAATGTTTTTTAGAGTTGCTAAAACAGGACCAATGAAGATGTTCACCAGACTCCAAGTCCTTGCGCTAGCTTTATTTTCCAAAGGAGTTTTCCTTTCCCTAAGTGACCACAGCTTTGTAAGGAAGGAAATTAAGATAGAAGGAGACCTGGTCTTAGGTGGCTTATTCCCAATCAATGAAAAAGGCACCGGGATAGAAGAATGTGGGAGAATCAATGAAGACCGAGGCATCCAGCGCTTGGAGGCCATGTTGTTTGCCATTGATGAAATCAACAGAGACAACTACTTGCTGCCAGGAATTAAGCTTGGAGTTCACATCTTGGACACATGTTCCAGGGATACTTATGCCTTAGAACAGTCTTTGGAGTTCGTCAGGGCATCTTTGACTAAAGTGGATGAAACAGAGTATATGTGCCCTGATGGCTCATATGCCATTCAAGAGAATTTACCATTACTCATTGCAGGAGTCATAGGAGGTTCCTATAGCAGCGTCTCCATACAGGTAAGTCACAGGAGTCCCATCAGGTGAGAATCATTCATCTGCAATTCCTGGGAGAGAACCACTCTTTACATAAGTGTGTCAATAAAGCAAGTCTTAGCTCAATCACTTTACCCTAGGGTTCAATCTAGCATATAATTTTTACTAAAATTATATTAGTTTGATTCACTCTTTAAAACACTTGTAGTTTGAACCTCTGGCAACTGTCCACTTCCTCTAGTTATGGTATATCCTGAGGGCATCTGAAGTTTCCAGAAGTCTTAGTATTTATTTTGAACTTTGGATTTCATGAGACTTTTACAACTCTAAGTCCAGATCTCTGCTTTCACATCAATAATAAATTATACCACCTATATTTCTGAATATATGTGTGCCTGCCATGCTGCATGTACATGACATTTGTTATTTAAACAATAGAGATTTAAAATGAAAGAAGAAATCCTTATCTTACTTCCAGGCTGAAATAAAGTAAAAATGGCATACTAGCCAGAAACTTAAATTACACCTGACCAAACAATTGCAGGTTTTTAGTGCCTAATTAAGCACACAGAAGCCAATGAAAATTATTCTGCTGACTTCAGTGAGCAAGGTCCCAAATATCCCGTGCAGGCAGTACAATTTCTGAATGGATTCTAAATTTGCTGTCTTTCCTTTTGTTTCCGTATATAGTTCATACCAAGACAGTTTTTGCAAGGAAATGTTGCCAGGCAGAGTGCAGTGTAAGCACTGTCAGAAGTCCAGCACAGAAGACAGATGCCCTCAGTATATCTTGCTCCCTCCTTCTGGCATATTGTAACTGTAGCTTTTGGTTTTACAGTATTGGTCCCAAATAGAGTCTTAGTAGGGTGTTGGAGAGTACTTTAATGGCTTGAAAAGGTGTAAAGTTACAGGTGGGTTCAATGCTTCATATTTCCTTCCAACTATGGTTTTATTGCATACTTGGTTTCAGTTGCAAGGGGCTAAACGTAATGTTGATTCCTTTTGGTCTTGGCTTCCCATTTTTTATAATTTGGTGATAAGTCTTTGTCATTTTTTCCATTAAATGGACATGAAGTACATATATATCCTCTTTTTTTAGCAGGAATTCTGTACTTCTCCCCTTCAGAGTAGGTACTCCTATGGCAGTTCAGCCTTGGAGGTTCTAAAGGTACACACCACTGCCAGTGTGCACTATCCACAAGCAAAAATGCCCCCTAGCTTCACTGAAGTTGCCAAATCTACATATATCTCATTATTTTGGGTTAAATTAAATAAACCAGTCCACATCACTCATAACCACAAGTGAGTGGTGCCTTAGGCCCAGATTCAGGTAGGCTAAGACCCTGCATCTAGTATTTCCTAGTGGTCAGGTGTAGGTTTCCAAAGACACCAAGCCTTGACAGTGCTGCACATGACTGAAAGAGGCCACTGGACTCCTATAAGCAATGTGATTTTTCCAGACTGAGTACAGGCCCTAATTACTGCATCAGTGTCAAAGGAGAAAAATGTACTTCTGTACTACAGACGTCCTCAGCAGTGACAGAAAGCTCAGGGAGCTTCATTAACCTGTTTCATAAACAGGCCAAGAGTTCATCCAGTGCTTGTTTCAGTCACAGTTACACTGGGGAACTGGCTCCTGCTCCTGTCAAGGCATTAAATCCCATTAGCTTGGGAGCAAGGCCAGTTTCCATCAGACATGCAAGAGCACAGAAGCAGCATTTCAACAAATTACATTTTATTCCCTTTTGTGTTCCAGTGTGTGGCTTGTCTGTGTATTCATAGCAGGGAATACATGGGCAAATGGTTATCCATACCACAGGACAATAGTTTCTGCAAAGCAGAACCTCAGTTATCTCTCATACTAGGAGTGGTTTTGTCCCACTGTAGACCAGCTAGCACAGCAGGGATGTATCCTTCACCAGGAAGGGTCTGATCATTTGGAGCACAAAGAACAAGTAAGTTCCAGGGCTGGAAAAGAGACATCTGAAGTGGAGAAATGATAGCTACAAAACCTTGGGCAACACAAACTGTTATGGAAATAATTATTCATTGTCTCTTCCAATCAGACAAAGAGTACATCAAGTGAAACCAGCAAATGGCAGGTGGTTGTGGATGCTAAAAACTAAATGAGTTGAAGAAGCGACTAGAAAAAAATCAGGAAATTCTGTACAGGTACCACCTCTGTCTCAGCAATTCCCAGAGCTGCAAGTATCTCAAGGCTGGTAAAATATTTTGAAACATCATATGCTTAGCCTATGTCACTGGTGGAGAGACAGCAAAGGCTTTGCAGTACCTTTGGTCTAGTTGCTTGTGGTCAGTCTCTTTCTCAGTCCACGCTCAATTCAAGTGTGTCCAAAGGACATGAAGTAGCCTAAAAGCCACATCCATAAAAGTAGTTGCAGCTGAGGAAATGGTACAGATATTTCCTTCCCTCCCAGAAACCCTGAGGCAGGTATGCCACGCTCCTAAAATGGCCTGAGGCCTCTTGCACAACATCTGTCAATCTGTCCCTTTGAAGCCAGTCTCTGATGATCACTAAGACTAAATCCATATCTGAGGCAGCAGGTTGGATGCAGTACACATTGAATATACATAGTATATACAGATGCTTCATATTCCAAAAGCTTGGGTTTGGACCAGCTGGCAGATGGAAATCAGAAGTCTTGATAAGAGACATGTGAAAAATGGCAATATACCTGTATGCATATCTGTATGTTGCCCAATTTTCAAAACTTATGAGGGATGGTGAAACAATAGTTATATCTTATATTACTCTATACAGCTTCCCTATAGCTGCCAATAGTTGTTCAAACGTAAGATCTTTCTTACACAGTTCTTCAGAAAAATAAAGATATAGGTTCACAGATCACTCAATGTGTCATTAAGCATTTTCCAGCTAGAAAAGAAGTATTCAGTTGATTACTTTCCCTTGACATAGGTTGGATTGGCCTTCCTTCAGTCTCTCTTTTCTAGCTTTCCTCTAGATGTCACACTATCTAGAAAAGATATAATTAAGCAATTCACTCCTCCTGCTCATCTTGTTAAGATAGCCAGTCATGACTTCTGTTTCAAAAGAAAATCCCTGTCAAGAATAATAGACATTGCAGGCTCAAGCCTGAAGATGTGAGGACTTCAAAGCATTAAAGCCACACATTTTGGTGCCACACCAGAAGAAGAGACTACCAAATTTCAGAGACAGTCACCTGTACAGAGTATCTCCAATAGCAACTGGAATCGCACCACCACCAAGCATCAAACCCCTTTGGCAGGCACATGTGAAAGGCTGAGCATCCCCGTTCCCCATGCTTTCAAGCACCACTCAGGGCACTGGGTTCTTCCAGATGTAGCCCTGTCAAGCATTTCTCTTCTGTCTGAGAGCTGTAAACATCATAAAGTCCACAGCGCAGTTTCTTAGCCTTAAAATAAACCATGCTGAGCTCTTCAGATGAGAAATTATTTTTGCCTTTTTTTAACTCCTGTGAATTTGTCATTGTATTTCAATACCTTCTCTCCTCCTTTCACTCTCCCTTTCCAGATTTTTGTCTGGACAGCTGTCTGCCAAATCACTTCCTGATGCTCCTGCTGTCAGGTTTCTGCTTCTTTCATTATCCTTCCACCAAGGAAAAAAGAATTTGCTTCTAAATTAGCAATGAACACCTTCCCCACTGAGTCAGTATGCGCAATAGGCACTTTTTGCAGAGACTAACAACAAGAGAATGCAGAATGCTTAATTATTTTCTGGTCACACTAGGCTATTATCGTTAATGATGATCTGGATAATTAGTTTTTAGATGTTGTGTTTAAATTAGCAGTGAGCCCAATCTGCACAGCATTTGATCCCTCAAAACCCAAGCCAGGGCTCTCAGTCAATGGAAGAGCTCATGTTAAAAAAAAAAAAAAAGCTGTTTTCATGAAATAAAATTCTGACCTGAGCTGAATCTAGGATCAGAAGGTGAATTCTCCAGAGTTTGGAGGACTTTGTTTTGGATTCATGGCTTTTCTTTTGAGCCAGGTTATCCACTCTCTCCTAGTTTACAGCAAAAATTTCAGACATATTTTCCTTGGAGATGTTCAATGACATTATTCTTCATTTGCACAGGGAAGCACCTGCACAGCTAATCCAAATGCCATGCTTAAAGTACTTAGGTTAGCTCTGTCAGGAATATGCACATGTAAGCAGGAATACAGCTACTGAAGTGCTGGATTTGTTCTTCTCTGTTTCTGAAAACTGGACCCATCTTCTGAAAATGAAGATTGAGGTCCATTGACTGCAGTGAACTCTCTTAGAAACTTTAAGACATTCCCTTAGGTGGGCTGGGCTTTGCATTTCCTTATCCACTGTATTCATGTTGATATAGGGATTTAGCCCTGTGTAAAGTTTCCTTTATGCTACCAACCCTCAAGACCTCCAGATTATGGTCATGAAAGTTATCGCCAAGTTAGAGCCTCATCCAGAAAAAAATGGCATAATAGAAACCAGCACCCAGATGTCTTCTCTTGAATTCCTTGCTGTGTCTTAAGTAAACTGTAGCAAAACCACTGGAGAAGGTTTAAAGGTACATTACTGCTTTCACAAATGCTAAGGCCTCTCTCCCAAGTGAGAGACCATCTGGCATAAAATTCAGAATATGTACTCATTTACCGGCAATCTCTTCCTGGCTGGCATTTCTCCTTAGCCACACAAGTCTGCCAAGGGCTCATGGAATCTGAAAAATAATGATCAGCTCCATTTCGTTCCTCCAGGGATAAACCATCTTCCAACCAATGAGTCTTAACAGCAGCTTGTGACTTCCATAACGAATAAAAATAATGCGGAATCCTTAGAAGAACTACATGCAAAAAAGAAAAAAAAACATAACATATAGGGCTCTGACCCCCTGTGCATGGACCCAACAGGGATATAGGCAGGAGACACACGCTGGGGACTGCAAGGGTTCACGAGGCACCACAGACCATGTATGCCATTTATGCTGTGCTTGCAGAGGAGCTTTGCATTCAACTGTGCATCAACAGCCTCTGGTGATTTTGTGCTTGTAAAACTAAACCAGATCCTTATTAAAAGATCTGTTCTGTGAGATGGGCCACCTACCACTAGCATTTAAGCTACATATGCACTTGCTGACTTCCTGTTGCCTCCTTTAAACTCTTTCATCTCTGTTCTTTCTCTCCTTCTGCTACCTCTCAGCCAGATTCTTGCTGTTTGTTCCTCTTTTTGTTTCTATCCCACATTCAGAAACTGAACAGTCACTAAGTTGAGATTTTCAAAATGCCTAAACAGCACTGGACGTGTCTTTCCTAGAGTTTTCAAAGAAATGTCTGTACCTCTCTCTGGCTAGGTTCTTTGAAAATCCCAAGGCAACTGATTCCTTTGTAGGATTTTTTTTGTTTGGGATTTTCTTTTCCTGTGTTATCATTTTCTTCTTTTGCCAAAGGGAGATAATACAATTTTACAGGGATGGGTAAATAATCCATGAGATCACAGGTAAGAAGGAAGGAGCCCTACCGTGTTAGAAGTGGGAAAGGATGCAACTGCAAGAGAAAGTGGCCAAGAGTAGGAACTAGTGAGGGACACCTTGAGATCATCCACACTCATTCTGTCCCTTCTGACTAGGACTTATGCATCAGGTAATGAGTTTCAAATAACCATATTTATCGATGATGACTCTTTTAACTCCAGAAGATATTTTGTGCTTTTGGAAACATCAACCAGATTGGATGCGACTTTGAGCAACCTGGTCTAGTGGAAAGGAGTCCTTACCCATGGCAGGGGGATTGGAACTAGATGATCTTTAAGGTCCCTTCCAACCCAAACCATTCTATGATTCTATGTACCCCAGTTTTAGTCCCTTTTCTCATCATGTGTAAATGTGACAGTCAGGTTTACTGAGTCTCAAAGAAGAGTCGCACTCCTGGTGTAAAGCAAGGTCTTCTGCACAGATCTCTTCTCAGTGTGCCAAATTAGTGCTTAGCTAGCTTCACTTCAACAGTTAATGCTGTATGGAGACAGAGTGCATATGCGATAGCTCACTGTGCTATCCCCCACAGGAAAAAAGAAAAAAAGGTTTCCAAACAATTCTTCTCTCAGAGTACAATATTTCTCTGTGTGTCCTTTGTGGTTTATTTTTGATTACTCAGGACATGCACATAAAAAGAAATTCCTGGGTCTTCTGCAGAAGTCCTAGATGTTATTCTGATGTTCATTTCACAGATGCAATTATTTCAGTGTTCAAATACTGCTTCTCTGGGTGTGACAACTATTGAGCCCACTGAAAATATTTAGCTATATTTTTCCAGCTTCATTGCCAAAATTTTCAGGAGAAGAGCAAGGCTAAAAACAATGTTGTCTTCTCCCATCCCCCTGCTAACAAAAAACTGCAGACATTTTTATTTGTTTGATAATGAATTGTTTTTTTTTCCTGAGTTACCTTTTGGAAGGAATTTTGTTAAGGAAAAACACTCACTAACTAGTAAACAGCCCTCTTAATACCAAAGAGAGAGAAAGCTGATGGAAACCACTGCTTCAGTCCTGCAATGTGTCAGAAGATTACACAGAAGTACAAGCCAGGCTGGGACTCCTAAATAACTTCACTGCTTCTGGCCTAGCTCCTTGCAAGTGACCTTTAATGATTAAAAGGATGGGAATGTTAGCATAGCTGATGTGTTCCTGGGGTCAGAGCTTGAAGTCCAGCTGAATCCAAATGGGTATTTTCTCTTGCAGGTGGTGACATAACCCCTGTGTAGAGACTGTCTTCCATAGTGCTTATTATACTACCCCAGACATAATACCCACAGTTTTAAAATGGGCTATGGAGAGAGGACGTTCCAGACTGATAGAGGTATTTTAAGTCTGGAACAAGTAAGGAGCTTAAGCTCCTAATTTCCCTTTGAAAACAAAACAGAGTTTAGAGTGAAGTATTTTCTTTGGTCTGAGCAGAGCAGCTGCATTTGCATCACTGAGATCTCCTCCTCAAATACTCCCAAACCATATGAGTGTGTCAGAAGTGGCCGAGCCGAGTCACACTGCATCACACTGTCCCCAAGGTGAGAGCCATACTTTTGAGCTTACTGAGTCCCAAGAGGACAGGGAAAGTTATGTTGGAGCCCGTCTCTTTAGTATTGTTCATATTTATTGCCAACGATGCAATCTGGCAGCACTGTAGGCTCACAGCATGGGCTGTATCTACAAAAACATAGCCAGTAAATAGTAGGAAATTATTCTTATTTATTCTATCTATTTCTATTAATTCTGTTCTCATTGGACCACATCTGGATACTATGTCCGGCTTTGGGTCCCCCAACAAAAGGAAGATTTAATAAATACAGAGATGATTGAGGGGAGGAGAGTCTGAAGAACATACACTACTAGAAGAGATGGAGGGAACTGGGTGTGTGTAGCCTGGAGAATAGAAGGTTTGGTGAGAACCTAATATCACCTTTTCAGTATGTATGGGTTTGTTGTCAAGAAGACAAAGCAAGTGTCTTTACCGAGATGCATGCCAAGAGGATGGAAGCAAATGGTTATAAACTGAAAGAAGGGAGGTTTTAACCTGACATAAAATGTACAAGCCAAGAGCTGGGAGCATAGGGAGGGTGTACAGGCCAGTGCAGGCAGTTGACTAGAGACAGGTACCTCATTTACTCTTTACATTAGGTTTACGTCCACCATTTATCACACACCCACACTCTAGCTCATTCAGAACCAATGTTTCTTTCCTGCCTTTCTTGAATGACACTTTCTGCCAAAATTTGGTTAAAATGGTTTGGTTTTTAAGAAAAAAAAGAAAAAGCCAAATAAGCAATTAAAAAAAAAATAATTAATTGGAGCAAATGTTTTAGCTGCAGTTTGACCTGCCATTGCCCAAATAATAACAAAAAACCCACACTGTAGATTACCGGCGTCTAGGAACCTGATAGAACATACACTGGCACATGTCTTTGAAGTGAAAGCGCAGTTCCTGTGCCATAGCAATGATCTAGACATTAGGAAATCGTGGGGTCATGGCTTTATCACTGTCTTGCTGTGGGAAACTGGACAAGAAACTTACCACCAGGAACAGAAAGACTTTTTCAGGACATCAAAGGCAGTGACTGACTCTCCATTAGGACAGATTGCATCTCAGAGACACAGGGTTTTCTCCAGTTTCTCATCAGAGACAAACCTCCTTTACCTCAGTCCCACTCTACTCAGCAGCCTAATTTACTGTCTGTTCAAAACATCCACAGGAATTCTCGCCTCTCCCAAAGGAGCTCTGTGAAATTAGATTCATTAAGCTGTGTTAAGTGCCATGAGATTCTTGCATGGTAAAATTTTAGAAGCGCAGACAGCACTGTCATCTAACAAGGGGCCTCCTCTGTCCAAGAGATGTGTGATACACACTTGTGTACTGTGTTGAAGAAACCCTGTCTGTTCTAACATTTGTGAGATTTTTTTTTTTCCGACGTGTTTCCTCTGCTTCCCACCCCTGTACACATTCAAACAACCCATGTAACAGTCTCTAGGCTGTTAAGAAGGGAAATTTTAACCAAAACCATCAGAATAAATCCTACTGCCAGCAAAGAAAGTCCTATGGAGGATAGGCAAAATGCTTGATGGTATTCAATACGGGATTCAATAAATCCATATGAGTTTCCGACATGTGTGGATGTTACCTACCTGACCGCATCTATCATCAGGAATCTTGAATGGCCAGAAATACCCTCGGAAACCAGATTCACAGGTTTGATAGCTGTACCTAATTCACTGCTTCTTGCAGAAAGGTATTAGGAAGCCCTTTTCAGTGTTATAAACTATATCGACAATTTCCCACAAGTATTTGTATTGCCCCTGATGCATAGAGGAGTAGAAGTAACAGATGTGGCTCCAGCACCATGAGAGGACATCAGTCTCCTCTGGCACTGCCCTGGCCATCCATTTGTAGGATTTGCTGGTGCAGTCTGTCCCATAGGAGGGGCGTGGCTCACACTGGACTTTCTGCCGTGCTCACTTTGGGCAGCTCCTTATGAATCACTGTCTGTCCTAGCAGCTGGGTGAGAGCCAGGTTTGCTTGGGAAGTGGACACTTTAGCACAGGACAGTGGCTACACTAATAAACCCGTCAGTGTGAGGGCAGATAAAGGATTCCCATCACGCTGGAAGCTGACTATATCAACACGCTTTGTTCAGAGCAAGCTGTGCAAGGCAGTTGTTTTAGGTTGCAGATACAGAACACTCAGCCTTATTTTCAAAGGTGCTAAGCATCTGCAAAACCCACTGGTTCTGATGGCAAAAAAAAACAGGCTACTACTGCTACTTAAGTGCCAACATATGGATTTCAGGCTCTAATTGCATGCACCATGGCTTGATTAAATTGCTGCCTGGAGCTTTGCCAAAATAGATTATTTCACTCAGCAAAAGCTGCATCTACACTGCAATTTTGAAGCTCTAGCACACATCCCAAGGCAGCATGGAACTACGGTGCAGGTGTGCCTCAGGTGGTTCAGTCTCAGTGCACATAAGTCTGGTTCACATTGCACTGTCCTCTACGATACTTAGCCACTGAAGAATAGACATAGCCTTAGATATCAGCTCCTCTCCAGAACCTGTTACCTGTGCCTTTATCTTGTTGCTCGTTTCATCAGGATCTGATTTTCAGAATCAGATGTTCAGATCGCCATGGAAATGGCTGGAAAAAAGGACTGTTCTGAAACTGGCTGCACCAGCTAAGAGCCTGAGACCTGAGCTGTTTTGAAAAATCAGACCCTAAAATCAAGATGTTACAATATTCCAGAAAATGTCCAATTTCTGAATTTCCAGAAGAGTGTCCTGAGCTGAATTAATAAAAGATACGACTTCACTGAGCTCCATGATCAGTCGCAGCTCTCAGGTACAATTGAGTCACTGTCCTCTATGATTAATCAGACTTTCTTAAATATTTTTAATTTTTGGTTTATGAAAACCCTACCATCTGGACAGCATTGTAGTGAAGAGCGTTACCGCAAACAGCATTGCCCCAAGAAAGCTTTCTTCTCCCCATATCGCAGGAAGCAGAATTACAGGCTATTTGCAGTGGTCGTTGAAGCATGGTGACCTCTAAGGCTCAGGGCCCCCTTCTGAAATGAGGGTGTAGTTCTGTTTCCCTGCACATGGATGCTTCTGCTGCTTAGATTAAAAGAAATAAAAACCAACAGGAAAGCTGCTATATTTGGTAGGAGTATCTTCTGTGAGCTGAAGGCTTGACTACACACTGAATACACCACTTTAGCTAGAAAATAGACTTCTTTAGGAGATTTAGGGGGGGGAAATGCAGAATGATATGTGTGCATATCCTTATTATGGTTTAGCTCAAATAAAATAATTCCCGCTAGAATAAACTGAGACAAGAATAGCAATTCCATCCCACATGGTTTTTCAATAAATGTTCCAGAATAGCTACACCGAGGACATTCTTATTACCAAATCGAAGTGCTCTTTTTGAGTGAGGTCACGTGCACCAAAGCATGTGGATATGTGGGCAAGTAATCAAAAGTTACGCAGCCACAGAGGCTTAACGATGCTCAGAGCATCCATTGCACCTTGTTGGCAAAACAAGCCTCTCAGCCTACCCCGTTGTTTTAAAGATGTTCATTTAAATCACCACAGTGGAAGTTAAATCTCACATTTCCAGCATAAGGCAGTTTAATGCAAGTTACCCCCTAGCAGGGTGGTTAAGGACGCATCGGCTGTTTCCTGAGGGACAGTAACTTGTTTAGCCACAGCACTTTCTGGCCACATGCCTATACCCATAGGCAAAACCGCAGGGCGTTAGCCAAAGCTCCCTGTCAGGTTACTCCTTCCAAGTAGTGTAGAAGAGTCTTTATGTTGGTTTAAATGAAAATAAACCACTGTGAGTGGTTTATTTTATGAAGACATGCTTCAGCTCCCCAGATACAGGCACCGAGAGACCTGAGATGCCAGGGCATCCCGCCTCCTCTTCCCTGGTGCCGCAGAAGGACAGAAGGACAAGGGTCTCCTTAAGTCCCCTGTTTCAGATAGCTCAGAGGGCTGTGAAAGGCACTGTGCACGTGTGGTTAGGCAGCAGAGTCCAGCCCAGACAAGAGATTACACCAGTTTACAGTGGGAGACGAACCACAGCAAGACACTGGTCCAGTGTCTGCATTAAAGAAGAAACAGAATCTATATCTATAAAATCCCAAGATATAAGGATTGACAAAAAACAGTAAAATTCTTTTGGATTTTTTTTTTTTTTACAAGACTGTCTATTTTGCTACTGACGTCAGAGCCTCTAAAATTTGCCTTGTTCCACAACATTTTTTTCAAAACAGTCCGTTGCCTTTGAATTCTCACAGACAAAGTCTGTGGTCAGAGAAATATTTGGGGAAAAACTGAAAAATGAATTGGTTGGGCAATTTTTAATAAGTTTCCCTTAGGAATCTCTAGTACACCATTGCTTTTCAGATGGTTTTATCAGGCTGTACTCCAAGATCAACTTTAAATTTAATTTACTGGACACAACTTCCCATCACCAAGAGCAGAACTCCAAAGTCTTCCCTCTGTCTTTCAAGAAGGAATCAAAGGAAAAAAACACCATAACCTTTCTTAATTTCTTTCCAGATATTATCAGGAGCTACACTTCTCTGAGAGTAAGAGAGTAGATTTGGGAATATTTAAGCAAGGGACATAGCAAGATATGAAAAAAAACCCACAAAAACCACGGCTTTGGAAAACATAAATCACACAAGAAGGGCGATTAGAGATTATTAAAAGCTTATATTATTTATGAAAAGCTGTAGGTCAACATGCCATTGCGCAGCACTTGAGGAGTACTAACACGCAACAAATATGCCATCTCAGGAGGACTGCAGTCAGAACAGCTCAGAAAAAAGAGAGCAAAAGAGTAAAAAGTAGGAGATGAGGGGACTCAGATCTTGAATAAGTAGGCCAGAAAGTTCTATGAAAGGCCTGTACATGTATGTCTGTGATATTAGCATAAAAAAAAATATGTCTTATTAGTGCATTTGGTTATCAAATACAATGAGTCTTGGAGAAGATGGATCACACTATGAACAGCAAAGGCATGCAAATCCCCACACCTTAGTAAGCAGCACAGGCTGGGACTGAAGTATATCATCCATTTGTGTCAAATTCTCTGTTGGTTTAAAAAGACTCAGTTTGACAGAAATAAAAGGTCCATTACAGTCCCAGTAGGACCCTGGGAATTAACTGGGCAGCAGAACAGCTACTGTGCATATGCACAGTGCACTGCTCTCACCAGAGTATGTTATCAACATCCTCTATCAACACCCTTAATCTGCGACTGTCAGAACACCTCTTATCAAAAAACACTGTTTATGCCTTTCGCTAGTTTTTTCTCTTCAGTTTTATAAATACCACCCTTTAAAAATCTGTGTTCTCCCCCTTCTCTCTAGGTGGCAAATTTGCTCAGACTCTTCCAGATCCCCCAGATAAGCTATGCCTCCACCAGTGCCAAGCTAAGCGACAAATCCCGTTACGACTATTTTGCGCGGACAGTGCCCCCGGACTTTTACCAAGCGAAAGCCATGGCTGAAATCCTACGGTACTTCAACTGGACTTATGTGTCAACAGTTGCTTCAGAAGGAGACTACGGGGAGACAGGGATTGAAGCCTTCGAGCAGGAAGCTCGCCTCCGCAACATCTGCATTGCCACCTCTGAGAAAGTGGGCCGGTCCAACATCAGGAAGTCCTACGACGGCGTGATCAGAGAGCTGCTCCAGAAACCCAATGCCAGAGTGGTGGTGCTCTTCATGCGAGGTGATGACTCCCGGGAGCTCATCGCAGCTGCCAACCGCTTCAATGTTTCCTTTACTTGGATTGCCAGTGATGGATGGGGAGCACAAGAGAGTATTGTCAAGGGCAATGAGCACATAGCCTCGGGGGCAATAACCTTGGAACTTGCTTCCCATCCAGTTAAAGAGTTTGACAGATATTTCCAAAGCCTCAGCCCTTACAATAACAGACGCAACCCCTGGTTCAAGGACTTCTGGGAGCAAAAATTCCAGTGTAATCTCCAGAACCGAAAACCACATAAAAAGGCTTGTGACAAGCACTTCACCATCAACAGTTCCAACTACGAGCAAGAATCCAAGATCATGTTTGTTGTGAATGCCGTGTATGCGATGGCCCATGCCTTGCATAAAATGCAGCGGACCCTGTGTCCAAACACGACCAAACTCTGTGACGCCATGAAGAATCTGGATGGCAGGAAGCTGTACAAAGATTATCTTCTGAAAGTAAACTTTACAGGTAATAACTTCTCTTTTGGTACGTACAGAATGTCACTGAAATTAATGAAATGTTCATTGGTCACAGTGAGAGCTAGATGAATTTCCAGTAGCACCTATTGTCAAAGTTCAGACCAGGGTGGTACCCAGGCAAGGCCACTCCCGTCATAGAAAGGGAGAAAGAAGAAGAGGGACAGGGAGCGTGGTGAGAACCCTAAAAAAAAAACAAACTTGATGCTCCTCCTGTTTCCAGCAGAAGGAAGAGGTGGAGGTGTCAGCAGCTGGTATTGGAAATGTTACCTACTTCCACACATCAACTTTCATTTCATTCACAGCCAGTTTGGCTTCAGCTGGGCATGTCTGGAAGCCAATGGTCATTTCACCACCTGCTACACTAGGTAATCGCCTACTATGCCTATGCCAAGACTTGGCCTTCTCTTACTCACTTTTTTATGAATTTACATAATAGCTGGACCCTGGTCAATGGCTAATAACCTTGCAAGAGTAAAGCAATAATTCCTGCCGTAGAAACAGATCAGTATAAAATATTTAAACATGCAGGATAGTGCCATTACCTATGTTAAAGGTGTTCAGGCTGATGACAAAGTATAAAAAGCTAGATTATACATGTGCAGGAGGCTTGTGGCAAGAGAGTGGATAATCTGGCAATGAAATAAGCAAACTTCGTGGGGACTGGTTGCGCAGCACGACCTCTCTGGTTTTGCCATCACATACGGCTGAGCTTAGGTTTGTTATTGATATTACACCATAGCAAGGCTAAATGGATCTACCGGGGAAACAAGTGTAGAGCATCATGCCTTTTTGTTGTTACATGTCTAAATTTCTTCTGAAGCATCTAGGTTGAGCTTGCATTTCTATGTATTATTAAACTGATATTCTCAGCTGACTGAGTTAACTGTAAGGAAACATCATGCTGTGCCTTGTATGAGAACTAGCTCCAAGAGGAATTGAAGGATAAATATGTGTATGTTACAACATGCTCCATCCCAAGAGACCCTCAATAATGGTACAACATTAACAACACTGGAAACTATGTGAAACTGTCAGATTGGAGCTTGAACTTTTCCCTCCTTCAGACATCTTCTCAGCATTTAGTTCAGACCATCTCTAGATACTACCGACTACATCCCTAGAGCTTCTTTCATTTAGATACAGCCAGAAAAGTTAATTTTCATTTTGATTGAAATATCTTTTATACTTTTTATGAATTGGAAGTTGAAGCAGTTCAAGCTAAAAAAATAATACAAAAACTGTCATTTTGCAGTTTTGAAAACAGAAGGCTCCTTTTGGAATCAAATTAATTTGTTTTAAAATCAACATGGAAATCTTTGAAACTCTGAAGAGCTTTAGTTTGAGTTAATTTTCATTTCCAATTTAAAACATTCAAAAACCTATCGAGTTCTTATCCAATGGCTTTGTTCTGTATATATTTTTCCTAGCTTACAGCATGATTTGCTCATCTCCTGTTTCTTTGTTATCAGTTCTTCCATTATAATGTGAATTCATGTTTTGATGTCAGTGATTTTTGAAAGCAGATGAGTGATTTTTATGCAGTGAGAGAATCAGCAAATCTCCCATGCCTTCTTCCTTTCAGAAAGGTGTGAAATTTTAATACATACAAGTCTTGTCATTGATTTCCATGGGACCAAGTATTTGCCTTTGCTCTTTTCTGGTTGAAGAAAGCCTCTGGGTTGTTGTTAATGCAGTTTCAGGACCCTGCAGCATGGTACATTTGATCAGTGATGCTGTCATATTTCCAGCTCCAAATCTGAGAACATATCCCCAGTGCAGAGAGAGGATGGCATGGAGGACACTAGCCCATCAGGTACACTGCAAACAAGTCAGATTGGTTATTTTCTTACTTCTTTAGCCTAGGTAATGACCCACACCCACCAAAAGGAATCAGACAAGAAACAGAACAAGAGTGATCATCACGTTCGCACACACACAAACAGCTATTTAAGCAACATCTCCTCTGCTGAAAGGCAGAGGTGCAGATAGATGAGCACTGCATGCATAAACCTGCAGCTTGCCATGAAAAAAAACCCGACAAATGGCTCTGAATGTATTCTTCCAGCTTCCAGGAACAGGTGATGGTGCATTTCAAACACACCAGTCTGAGTAAATGACGGGGTGCATTTCTATGACTGGAGTGGGACTGTGCAATTTTAGAAATTTACCCTACGCGCTTGAATTAATTTTGGTTAGTCTCTGATTACAGTTAATGGAGGGGATCATCACTTTTACACACTGCGGTTCAGCCCATGTGAGGCAGCCCAGGTGAGATATGATTTGCCCCTACATCTCTTGCTATTGACTACACATGGAGCGTAGAGCAACTGAGATTTTCACTTGCCATTTAGCTGAAAGCCTGAAGTGAGACTCTCAGGCACAGCAATAATGGCATCCGCAGAGAAATACTCAGGGGCCAGCTAACAGCAGGGTTGGAGTAGAGGACTGGTCAGGATTTGTGCACTCTCATGCTGCCACTGCCACTGCCACGCTGTGTAACAGGTAATTCATTAATATCTCTGGCGTCCTACTTATTTCTCCCTTTTCATTAAATTGAAGTAACTCCATAGGACTGAAGCGTGTCACAAGGCAGGGTGAGATTTCATTCCTTATTGTCTGCGAGACACACCAAGTATCTTGCAATTTTCTTGCAAGTCAGTAAGATGCACATGACAAACGTCATGATATCCTGAATCTTTTCAGTAAGGGAGAAAAGAGACACTTATGTCTGACTCCCACCTCCAGCAGCAGGATCTGAGAATGCAAAGCCCAGCCCATAGATAAACACACTCATTCCATCTGAGTGCTTGTTTGGCCTTTCAAAGACATACAGGCTGGTTCATTTTCTTGATCTTCCCATGCTCTGAATTCCCTCCTGAGGGTACAAGTGCAGCACTTGATGTTCTGAATAGTGATGCTCTTCTGCTGATAAAGAGATGCTGGTTCAAGAGGCTGTTAGCTTGTATTACCAGAACAACAAAGAAGTGCTGAAAAGCAAAGAGCTCCATGGCAGAGTGCACAGAGTAAATACACAACTCCTCGCCAGCACCCGGACATTGCTTGGTGGAGGACAGCATGTGGAGGAGACTCTCTGGAGGGCTATGAATCCAGGGATGAACCCCAACACAAGGCAGAACTCCACGTATCCAGAAGCCTCCCTTCCTCTGGTGGATGGAGGGGCCAGTGCAGCACCAGCTCTGCTAACTGTTTTAGATCCTTTAAACCACTGGGATGAAACAGAAAAACAGTGTTATCTTTGCCCACAGCTGCTATCACAAGCCTCACAACATTTGACGTGTGCCAGGACAGTGAATGTTAGCACAGGCAGTGTGAAAGGAGCATCCATCACCTGGGATAAAGCAGCAGGGTCCTGCTTAGCTGTGCTGCACAAGTAGCTAACTGGTGTAGCTGCTCCTCTGGGACATCAGGATCCAGGTTGGCCAAGGGTGAGGAAGGACAGCAAGGACATTCAAGGACCAGCATTAGCCCTGTCTGGCCCATGGTTGCTGAGCCAGCTATGCAGGATTACAGCCTTGTCACCCAAGGGCATGGGACTGGGCTCCGCCTTTTCCCACTGCACAGTTAACAAGGCTGATGGTATCGCACGGCTAAGCCTGCCACAAGTCTGGTGTGGGAGTGTGTGGGAAGCTGGATTTAGGGATGTATGCATGTCCACCTGTCTTCTGCAGCTTCCTGAATCTCCACAGTAAACGGTAGGAGGAATTTGGCTAAAGCAGTAAACCTAGAAAATAGATCATTTAAAATTTTAGGCAACACACATGTTTATAGCAATGACTGTCCTACCCCTATCTTCCTCCACAGCTACAACAGTCATTGTCATGTCCCTCCCTGTATTATGTTCAGAAAACCATCTCTTCTATAGCAAAGCTTATATTATCAAACGTATCTTATACTGGGCAAAATAATCTCCCATGGCTAACCAGAGTGACTATTCAAAATGAGAAAGGTGGTGTAAGCCAGATCTGATTTTTCCCTTTTCATCCACTGGATTTCATGACAAAACTTTATTCTTGCCTGGTCCTAAGTTTCTGTGTGGTTTATTTTCTTTCTTTTCTTCCTTCCCACTCTGCCCCAGTTAACACTCAAATAATATGAATCTGAAACACAAATGCACCTTCTCATTTAGTCTCGGACACTGGTGGCTTCTGTGGTGGGAACACATTTTCATGGACCATTTCTATAGTAACTGTTCCACCCAAGCAGGAAAGAGCTTAAAAGTCACGGTCTGCAACAGGCAGATGTCACCTCACTTCTGAGCACAACAGCATTGCATGGTCCCTGCTTTGAGATTTAGCCATAAATATTTCCTGTCAAAAGTCCACTCCGAAGCTCAGTGTCCTGCCAGGCTTGCATGGAGCACAGACCAATAAATGATGCATCTGCAGATTACAAATGCAGAAACTTGAAAGGCCAGGTATAAGTTTACAGCAGGGAGTACCCATCAGTAGACAAGCAGGCTAAAGCTGGAGCTCATATCCCAGGCTCTGCAGCAGATGGCCCTGCTACTCTGTCATCTCACCCAATGAGCTCCTGCTCATCAGGTCAGATGCTCTTCATCTCCAGCACTCAAACAGTCAGTTGTAAGGTCTTCCTGGCCTTCCTTGTGATGCTTATTTGTAAAATAAACCAGAACATCACTTTCAGCTGGAGGTAAAACTTTCATCAGCAGAAGGCATCTAATACGTTGTTAATCATCAAAGTTTTAAAAGTGCAATTCATGATGGAGTTATGGCCAACAGAACCAAGGAAAATACAGAGTTAATTCCCCAAGATGTTCATTAAAAATATACATTAAAAATATAAATGTCTAGGTTTTACAGGAGAAATTACTGTCTTTTTCCTGGGATAACAAATGTGTCATAGCATTTAAAACCTTGAAAGCAGCTAAGAGACAGTCTCTGAAAGCACACTCGAGACTTCCTATTTCAGAGCAGAGGAACAGTTGAACCTGCACAGTATTTTCCCATATTTCTTTCTATAATAGAGCTACATTGGTATATGTACACACAGAGCTGTAGCACGATTTTGAGAGCCCGGTTTTCCTGACGACCCCCTCTACTTTCTCCTTCCTCCAGCTGCCTCTTTGCAGACCTAGCTGATGGTGGGGATCTGCAGTTTCTTTCGTTTGGGCAAATTTACCCCTCCAAGAGTTTCCCGGGCAGAAATCTCTGCTTAGCCCTTCCTGAAGATTTTAATATGTGTGTATATTCATATATTTATGTACTTCATTTATATACATGCGTATTTTCATACATATACATTTAATTGTGTATAATAGAGATTCATATTATATAGAGTCATTAAGTTAAAGAATAAATCAGGTTGGAAGGGCCCTCAGGAGGTCTCTAGTCCAACCTCCTGCTGAAAGCAGGGTCAGCTGCGAGATCAGACCAAGTTGCTAAGGGCTTTATAGATGTAATCTGGCTGAAATTAAAATCCTATGGAACCTTTTCATCCTTTAGTTTAGGTTTGAGGTATCATGACAGCAAACAGTCCGATCTGCACCCTGGATGTGTAGTGTATCACACACTGCAACATGTAAGCTGGGTACTTGGGCTGGCAGCAGGACACAGCCATTGTCATCTCTAGAGCACAACTTCCAAATAAAATTTTCATTAAAGCTTCTCTTGTTGTGAAGGCAGATCGGTGACCTACCTGTTAGTGGTGTCTGTTATCTAGCTGGAGATCGTCATAAAATGCTGCCTTTTCATGCTTTCATTTGGTATTAATTAACACTAATTGGCTTGAATGAGCAGGAGCAGAAGTTGAATTGTGTTTTTACCTCCTGAGATAAGCTCTAGTAGCAGAGGCCAAGGTGTGCTGGACCATTGCTTCCCATCTAACTCTGGCACAAGGTACTTCTGCCTGCTGCCACCACTGCCTGCTGCTACCAGTCTTCTGCCTGACCTGGGCACTGTGGGCACTGAGTTCCCACAGACAAAAAGATGGGAAATGTAGCATTAGCAAGACACAGAGCAACAACAACTTTTTTCATAGTCCTCAGGAAGACTCTGGGAGTATGTTGCCTTTGGCCTGTACCCAGCTGGGTGTCATTCCTGGAAAGTCTGCAGAAACCACAGGCTGGCAATGGCCCCAAAATTGTTATAGCCACATATTTAAGTGAAGGTGCTTTGACATCCCTAAAATAGCAAATAGCTCTCCATCTCAGTTTCCTCTACTTGAATATTTATACAAACCACAACTCCAGCTGATGTATGAAAAAACTGAATACAAAGCTATATAGTCCATGCCTTGTATGTAATTTATAGTCAGCTGCTTTGGTGATATTAATAATGTGGCCTTTAAGCATCTTATAAATCCCTAGATTGCACAGCACCCATGCGGGTGTGTAAACGAGGATGAGATTAGACACTCCGTGTTTATGGAGAAACACATGACTGAAAAACTGAACAATGATTTTCTTTCAGATCACATATTTAAGAGACAGAAGGCTCAGTAACCTAATTTCTCTAAATCACAAACTTCTGTGTATGCCTCCTGCTTGTTTTATACTAGTTGTTATTTCATCTTTTGTTTCACTGGCAAATGTCATGTGAATACCAAACACCAAGGATCTGCACAGTCAAAGTGCTTGGAGGAGCAGGAGGACTCGTACAACCTTTTCATCCCCCAACCGTGAACTCTCACTTTTCCAGTCCCACCGGTCTCTACAACAGGGGGACAACTCAGGACATTCCATGGGATTATATTCTTATTCTTCATGCAGATTTACCTGTGAGAGACACCCACACATAACTGAAAATATGTAAGGTCTGCTTCTTTTTCCTTGTAACCTGGAAGGACAACACATGTGAGAAAATAATTCAGTTCAGGATTCCCATCCTTTACATTTTAGCATCTAATTTGGCTCTGCAAAGCCAATGGGAGGACCCGATTCTTCTCTATTACCTCCTATAAAAGAGCACTTTAGCACTTCCAGAAGCAATCTCAGTTAGTCTGACTTGCAGGCTGAGGTGTTATTTTAGGAGATGAAAAAGGCAGAGGCTGTGCTGAGAACAAGACCACAGCAGTGTTAATGAGGATGAGAACAAGGACATGAGAAGGAGATTGCACAGGGACACACTGGGATACTGTGACACACTGGGAAAATAAATCACTCTTTTGAGTAATCCAGGTGTGTCCTGGACTTCCAGTGAGTCCCCAAGAAAATGATGTTTTCAAAAGGTGATGAAGGAAACCACAGAAAGTCACAAACCCAGATGTTTAATCCCAAAGATAACTAAACATTAAATTATTTTTTACCAAACCTCTATTTTTGTTGGCAGCTAATAATTATACTAGAAAGGCAGAAAAGTATCGTTTCTCCTGAAATAACCTTAATATCACTACATATCTGGAAGACATGTTTGCTTCACCCAATAGAGCACAGTGCAAAGGTACTCCCAGGCTAACACTGACTAAATGGGATCCGGTACCAAACCAATTAATGTGACACTAACCTTCAGCCCAGCCTGGTGCTGCAGTCTAGACATGGATTTTGGTCTGAATCCTACATCACCTCCATGTAGCACATTTCCAGGCAAACCTGCCACAGGCTGACTGCTGTACTTGTTAAACTTCAGCCCAGACAAGCATGTCAATCTATTTCAGCTTTCTGTGAAGCCTGAACTACTTCCTTCAAACTTGTCTCTGCCCATTTCTCACTCCCAGTGCGGAAGGAACAAGATTAGTGATAGTCATGTTTCTCTGTCTCAAAGGGAGAAAGGAACTCAACGCAACCTCAAAACATCCCTTGTGTAAATTTTTGCACTAACACGCATTTTTCCCAAATATTCACAACCTTTGTGTAAATGGTCTCATGAACCAAGCAAACTACTTCGGGCAAAAGTTTCAGAGCAATGACTGAAAGTATTTGCAGATCTTATGAGAAATTTACCTTTCTTATTCATGCAAGTGTTAGTGAGTATTTTTATCAAAAGAAATTACTCAGGCCCCTAGGTCACATTTACCTTCTAAAAGAGAATTCAAAAAACAAACAGCTCTGCACTTTCATGGAGCAGAAACACCTTTTACATACAAGCACTCTTCATAAACTGACCTCCTACACAATTCCCATCAACTGCAAACTGGATGGACCTGGCAGACAACTGTGTTAAAGGGTGACTTTCATTTCCTCATCTGTTAGAGCCATGTTTCTAAACACCTCTAAAAGCATCTCAGAGAGTATATGCTTTGGCATCACTGTAATATTTATGGCTATTTTGTTAGCAGATACAGAATATAATGTAAAAAGATATTTCATTGCTGTTATCTGGGTGAGTCATTTCCTTTTGTTTCCTTCTTCCTGCCATGAAAGTGTATTTTGTCTGAGGATATAACCAGTGAACACAAGGAATGCTAAAATTCTTCAAGGCAGGGGGAAGAACACATGTATTCCTGCACAGGGGTATCAGAAGCAGAGAAATTTCTAACAAAAACATCTACAAAATCCTAGCAGCAGCATGGCTCAGGCAGAGGAGTCATCCTTTGATTTGCTTTCTCACCCCTTGCTCCAGCCAGGAAGCGGTAAGTCAACATCAACTCACCTGCTCACTCTTGGGATGCAAAAGGGTTCAGCACTAAGCCAGAAATGATGTTATCTCCAGATATAAGTCCTTAAACTTGAGGCAGGTAAATCATAAAATAATTACTAATATCATTAAGTTGGCCCGTAGGGTCTCTACACCAAAACTCACTATCTCTGTAGTGCATAGGAAGAACAGCACAGAGCCAAAAGTGGTGGTGATATGAATGGTGGTTGCAAACACCCAGTAAATAGAAAGCAGAGGTTAGTGCACCTCACAGCATGAAGGTCCCTGCCCCCTCAGTCTTGCATCCACTTTTCATCTCCTACAGTTTTGCTTTTCTTGTTACAAGCCCATCTTTCTACTTGCCAATAAGTGAATCATCTCATCTCTTCTAGACTAATAGCACATATCTATCTAACACTTTTCCTACAGAAGAAATTCAAGAGCACTTCTGAAGGCTGAGAGATATTCACTTTCTAAATGCGTATGTGCAATTGCTCCTCAATTCAATACAGGTTTCTTGCACTACATTTTTCTATTTGCTGCTATACACAGATTCCAGACAATTTGATGGACAGCAGAATAAGCTAATGCAGCAATTCCTTTGTACCTATGAAATATTTACCACTTCTGAGGCTGAAAAACAATGCTCAGCTAAGGAAACACCGTAGTTTTAGTCAGGGAAGGAATTGCACCATGATTAGTAGAAAAAGCAAAACTATTAGTGTCAGAAAGCTGAGCAAAGCACATCCTTGAATGAAGTCCTCACACAGAATGTATGTGCCACAGAAATCCCATGTAACTCTAGCTGAGAGCGTACAGGCTTTCAGGGTGGACTGTGATTCCTAATGTCTGCATCTGACACCACTATGGCTCTGCGACTCAGTATCAACCACACTGTCATGTGGGAAGTTTGGATCAGAAAACACACACACAGGCATGCACACTCACACATGCACACACACACAAGACCACTCGCTGTTCTTTCTTTAAAATTCAAATTTACTTGACCCAGTTCTACAGTAAAATATATTACTTGATGTATGATTGTTGAGTTCGCATTTGCAAAAAGTGAACAACAAGTCAAAAAGCAGCAATCTCTTTCTACCAAAGGGGAGGAAGAACCTCCTGGTGTTTAGGTAGCAGCACTGATGTTCAGTGAGCAGCACTGCTCACTGATGTGAGCAGCAGCATCCACAACCAGGGGAGAGCCCCAGAGTGATTCTTCTCTCTTTTCCCTTTGTTCCTTTTCTTGCAGAGGCTCTTACTGTCCTTGTACCTTCTTGTCATCTCTTTTATCTTTTCACCATACACAGGATGTTTTGCATAGGCTGTATACATTCTCTTCTTTCTATTGATTATGCCCTAAAAACAATCCCACCTTGTTGCCAAGGTTGAATTTCTTTAGTGATCAGTAGCTGACTGTTTGTGTGTAGCTCTGGAGCCTCAAGCATCTTCCTGTGCTTCAGCTACAGAACTCTCCTGCTCTGTTTCTGTGGGAACACTTTCTCTGTGGCTCTTTATCTTTCACAGTAGGTATTAAATTACCTACAAAACGCTAGAAAATGCTTGCTCATATGCAGAAGTGTATGGAGTGGGTTTGCTGGACTCTTCTAGTCTAAGCAGCAATGACATAGCTGCCTGTAACAGCAGAAGGTTGTGCTCTTGTGGTCCCTCCCCTTGCCATAAATAACAATACACCGTGTGCACCTATAAATAAATTTTACCTATAGTTTCACTAATAATAGAATTTTTCCATGACATTTATCTATGGTCCTGATGGATGGAGTAGCTGATCACTGCTCCAAGATCTTGATGCCACCTTGGCACTGGTGATTGGCCTGCGGTGCAAGTGCAGATCTCCACTAGACAGTGGCAAATAAGACACTGTATGAAGCTGCTGTTGAGAACCAACAAAAATGTACTGAAAAAGTATGTCAAACTTCCTCTATTACATTTGCACATCTATTTGAATAAATAGCTAATGGCTAGTTAATGGTCCAGTAACTGAAAGAATAAAAAGAACATCTTTAAAGGCTCTTTAGGGAAGAAAATATCTCAAGTCAGATGAAGGTTTGAGGCAGTGCCGTTAATGTCCTTTCTAGATCTCTGAAATGCTTTATCAGTCTAAGCCTATCAATGTGTCTCTGCTTCCACCATTAAACAGGCAAATAAATCAACATTTTCTTTTTACATTTTCCCCTGAGGTTCAGTGATTGCTGTTGCTGTTGCTGAACTGATTCAGTGGAGCAAAACATTAGCAAAAATCATTCCGTGCTCTCAGCTTTATCTTTTCTTCCAGAGAGCAGAAGAATTTGCAAGTATTAACAGGACATGCAGCTTGCATGTTGTAAGATAATGCACGCCAACGAACACTGATGGTGTCAGGAGAGGTGACGTGCTACCTTTGTAGCTGGTGTGTGATATGTATGAATAACCTTAAAAGCCAGGAGTTCTTATCCTCTATCTCACTATCTTTTTACTGAAATTCATTGTCGTGAGTAGCCCACTTTCACCTCTCAATTGGCTGACTCAGCATTTGGTCATTCATGAGAAATACTTTATTGGCTACTGACTTAACCTGTCATTTTAGTAGATGTGCATTTCTAGCCATTGCATTATTGCATGGAAATGAGTAAAAAGAAAATCCAGACTCAAACCTTTACAAAGGGAGATGAGTCACATTTAATGCACGTGGTGGGCCTTACTGAAAGCATTAGTTCGATGATTTCTCCATCAGTGGCCAAAATTCATCAAATCCAGCTTTCATATTGTTGTGGTTTAACCCCAGCTGGCAACTAAGCACAACACAGCCACTCGCTCTCTCTCCCCCCGTAGTGGGAAGAGGGACAGAATCAGAAGAGTAAAAGTGAGAAAACTCATGGGTTGAGATAAAAACAGGTAAAGCAAAACCCGTGTGCATAAACAAAGCAAAACAAGGAATCCATTCACTACTTCCCATCTGTAGACAGGTGTTCAGACATCTCCAGGAAAGCAGGGCTCCATCGCGTGTAATGGTTCCCTGGGAAGACAAACGCCATCACTCCAAACGTCCTCCCCTTCCTTCTTCCCCCAGGTTTACATGCTGAGCATGACGTCATATGGCATGGGATATCCCTTTGGTCAGTTGGGGTCAGCTGTCCCGGCTGTGTCCCCTCCCAACTTCTTGTGCACCCCCAGCCTACTCGCTGGTGGGGTGGTGTGAGGAGCAGAAAAGGCCTTGACTCTGTGTAAGCACTGCTCAGCAATAGTGAAAACATCCCTGTGCTATCAACACTGTTTCCAGCACAAATCCAAAACACAGCCCCACACCAGCTACTATGAAGAAAATCAACTCTACCCCAGCCAAAACCAGCACACATATTTTCTTTGATACAACTCATTTTGTAGTCTAATAACTGGAGAGCTATCGACGGAGGAGGGTACCCACCTTCCTGACAGCAACTCACTTTAGCCAGAGCCCGCCCTTGGAGGTGTCTATTTCTCTTCACTGACTATAGGAACTCTGTAAGAAAACTACACTCCTAGTGTAGACACCCTAATTAAGTTTAGGCTAAAGAAATATAGGCCACTTTTTTCATGCATATTTTACATTCACAGAGAAAACTGAATCTTACGCCATAATATGTGTGAAACTTTTATATTTCCAGCTGAACTCCAAGTCTCGTCTTCCACCAACATTGTCAGATGTACCAAATACTATAACTGAGCTGCATAATACTTCTGAGCATAAAAGTTCCTATATGTGTTTCAACATAGCATTGTGTCTTTATTCCAGCTCTAAAGCATCATACAACTCCTTTTTTTTCCACAAAGTTTCAATAAATTTGAGCTTCATTTATTTGAAAAAGGTGCTTTCCTTAGAATTCACTACTTATGGTTTTATTTTCCTACTGGAAATACAATCTCATTTTGCAAACTACTTCATTATTAGCAATTTGTAGGGTGATTGCTGAGAGTTTTCAGTAGCTTCTTAACAAAAATAATAGCAATAAAGTCATACGATTTGTAGGAAGAGGCAATATCTTTATTAGACTGCCCACATATCTGGAAAAAATAGAGAAGCTTTTGGCATAACAGCTCTTTGCTGTATCTTGTCTTGCGTCTTGATCAGACCTTGTGTTTCTAAACTATATACTTTTAAAGAAGTGAACTAAAAGCTCTCAGCAATCGCTCTGCAAATGGACAGTAATGAGGCTATTTGCAAAGTGAAATTGCGTTTCCAGGAGGAAATAAAAACCTGATATACTGAACTCCAAGCAGAGCTGTTCCTTTAGAAGGACTGAAGGTCAAATTTATTGAGCAATTTCTCTGATGACCTGATGAAGTGACCTTGTGCCTGAAAGCTAGTACACTTCTTCCTTCTATAGACTAGTCTAATAAAAAATACTGCCTTCCTTATGAGCTTGAAATTTCTTGAATCTTAGACCATCACAGCTATAGTTTTACTACTACTAAATAATAGTATTGCATTATAAGTAACTAAATCTGTGTCAGCCACCTGATTTGGGAGTGTCTGCATATCAAGCCAATTAGGAAATAACAGCCAGAGGGTCTATTTCAAGGTTCATTTGGTTCTGATCTCTAAGGGTAAACTATCTTACTAAATTATTCAGAGCACTGTCTGGAAACACCTCTCTAATCCTCAAGTCCCCACAGACGAGAGAATGTTTTAACCAACTTCCTTTAATATCTTAATATCTGAAACTATTCATATTTCCTTCAGGCTGACAAAGAAGGACAAAAAAATATTGTTAGGTATTCAAAGTTTCCTTAGCCATCAGCTACTATGTGCAATTGGAGGGTGGAATCAGCTCATCATGGAATGGTGTCTCTATTTTCTCCATAAAGAGAAAGATTCATGCCCCTGTGACATAACCAAGTACCTCACTTAGTCCAAAAGTGAATTTTAACAAAATTAAAACACATCTTCAACCTCCTTCAGCTGCACCCCAGATGTATTGAGAAGAGAGAGGTAAGGCACTGCACCAGTTCCCAGGACCGAGGTTAAGTGAGAATATCCCTCAACCAGAAGTCCAAATTGGACACGGGGAACTCATAACCCTGGGACTAGCAGAAAGTCCCAAACAAAGTCCCAAGCTCTGAAAGCAATGTTAATGTCCAGCAACTGGCAGATAGCTCATCAGCAAACTCATTTTTTTCCTCAGATCAGAACATTTCAAGAGATATCAAAGGCCAGCCCAGAACTTAGAGTTCGAACTCCTGAGCTTTTGTGTTGTCACCCTAACAGTGACCATAATTCTTCATAATGGCATTGGGTTCCCCTTGTTTCTGTTTACAAAATAACTAGTTGGCCTGAGGGAGGAGTTAAGCAGTTTAAAGTCATGGTTTAATTTCCTTTGTAATTGCAAGTTGATTGCTAGCATAAATTACCTTACATGCGTTTTGCCTCTTGTGCCAGCCATTTCCTAAAGTGGATAATCTTAAATTAAAAGAATGGTATCAATTGAAAGGCTTTGCTATGTTGGAATCTCACAAATCGTTCCTATCAATTATCAATCAAGCAGACTTATTAAAAAAAAGAGTAACACCTTGGATGCTTTTACACGAATGTTTGATTTATTTTAAAGTTGGACTAGTGCAACCTTAGCTAAAAAACTTCAGGAAATTTTCTTAATTTCAGGAAATATGTTTTGTATTTTTAAGGAGAAATATAATGACTGCAAAACATTTACATGCTTTCTGCCTTCTACATCTCAAAATCACAATCCTTTAAGAAATCAGAAATTCCCTTTTTAATTCCTCAAATTTCTTTAAAACAGTAAGAGTGATTTCATAATTTCTTTGATGAAGGGTTGTACCTTAGCATTTAATTGATTCTCCCCAAGTCCGGAAGACCACACATATGCCCAAGGGCCACACAAGTAAGGGGACAACACACACCTGAAAATGTAAAACATTATGCTCAAGGCAAGTGTTTCACAGGAAATGTAGCCAGGGAGTTCTGCACTCAGCCAGGCTGAGGAGAATGACAAGCTGAATGAATTCGTATAATCTTTTGGATCCTTCTTAGCTCATTTTGCCAGTGTCCCTATGACTTTTCTGCTGGACTGTTCTCTCCGACAGCCTCCGCAGCAGTCACAGCAGCCTATGCAGACAGCGTGCAAGAGACACCCCTTCGCAGGTACATTGCAGAGAGCTTGTACAAGTTGCTGTCACTTGGCGCTCCAGCTGTGAGCCTTTCTGTTCCAGCTACCTGGGTGATACTCATCTCACCTCACTTCAGGTACCTATACCGTAGATGTATCTTCCCCACACCTTTTCAACTAGGCATGGGGAAACATTTGTGTCTCTGACTACTGCAAACCCTGTGGAGATCTATGACATGTTAAAATTCCCTACAGCAAGTGAGTTTCTAACCTAAGAGAAGAGGCACAGAGCTGAATGGAAAATATGTAGACATAAATAGGAAAATTACATTTGTAGAAGACTAATCAGGAGTGGTCGTAATCAGGTGTGACCCTGTGCCTCTCCCACAAAATGGCTTTACACCACTCAAGATTCTACACATTTGCATGTACCAGACCTCTCCATCATACCTTGCCTAAGCTGGTTTTGGGTAAAGCTGAGCTTAGGGATAAGGCATTCACGGGTTTGCACATGTTTCTTGAATAAGAAGAAAATACTGACCCAAACACATCCAGAAACAATGGTGCAGAGGTTCAAAGTGACTACTTGTCTCTGTGAAAACTGATATTTTAAGCCATTCATTATCTATTAATTAGTGAGAGGTACAATTTAGTAACACTTCACTCTGAGCATTCCCTACGCTAACTTTCAAATTGCCAAATTTCCTGCCAGTCAGGTGTGAAACCAGATGCGCTATGCTGAGATAGAAACAAAAGTGGGTGCATCAGGTCTCCACTATTCAGTCTGAATGTTCAGCCAAGCAGAAATAAGTCACTTTGACCTCAACAAACCATATCTACCTAAAAATAAAAGAAAATTAAAAGATATATGCATTTTCAGGGTCCTTTGTGATACTTTTCAAGATAAGGCATTTTACATGCAGGTGAGCCTGTTGGACAAACACACCATATCCTGTTGTTATATTATTATCAAGGCTCTTCCTTGCAGTGCTTTAATAAGACATTGCCCAGGATATGTAACAGGAAGGAGTAGGGGGTGTTAAAAAAAACTATATTTTTTTCCATTACATAAACAAATGCCTTGTTTTTCAGTCTTAAATCAGAACTCCAGAGTTTTTGCAGCACCATCTAGTGAGACCAAAGGGATTCTGCTCAACTTTTCAAAAACTCCAGCCTGTTCCCTCTTTCTATTTGCATTTGTTTTTAATCATAATCTCCTTATAGTTTATTGGCTGAAAGTCTTTGAGGCCAACAAGCTGTTGAAGAAGGTGCCTTTGGTGCACACAATAGTCCCTTTTTACATTTCTTTCTGAACCACATGAAATCCCACAGCTTTGCAAACTGCCGAGCTGAAAAACTGCAGAGCTTTCATCAAGCCTTGTTATTAATGAATTGCCTCCTAGGTAGTGAGCTGTGCCTCTGATCTGTATCTTGTTTTGAAAGAATACACTCTGCAAGCGAAGAACAGATGCATGTTTTATTGGAGATGAAGGATGTTCTCAGATGTAGGCATACCTGTCATCATTCCTACCAGGAAGCGTTACAGATGATATTTTCTATGAGACAACATCTATACACTCAGCTCTGTGCCAGACACATGTAAGACTGTATGCAAAATAACCTTCCTGGCCCAAAGATGTTGCTGGCAAACAAAACTCAGCTGATTCCAAGCCAGTTAAGGTGACGCTCATCTTTTCCTAGGCTACCTTGTCTCTTAAAAGCTTCCTTGTGCCTAATGAGGATTAAAACTGCTTTGTTTTCTTCATCTACTCATCCCTGGTTAAAAAATCCTGGAGTACTTTCACCCAATTGAGCCAATGTGCAGAATCAGAAGCATTTTAAAAAAGATTTCCCCTACCATCTCTTAAAATAATGCTTTTGACCCATAAGAAAATAAATCCCCCTTCAGAACTTTTTTTTCTGAATTCTTTCATGTCACTGAGAGCTGTACACCACTGACACCAAAAATAATAAATATTTCCAAATGAAAGCAACTCATCTGCTTCTAACAGCACATAAGCACATACTAGCAGGTTATGTGATTGTAGAAAAACATGATCCCACTGTAGGAAGATGGAAACAAAATGACATAATTCACTATATAAAAACTGTGATGTTATTTTATGTTCTTACCCATATCTGCTACTAAAACAGTCATAAAACTACACAGTCTTTCCTCTCTTATCTGAAGCTGAAGGAGTTTGTCCTCCACTTACACAGTGGTATCCTCTCCTCCGATAGGATTTCTTTTGTGAGATGACAGAGGTGGGCTGCCTGCACCATGGCTCCATAGGTTTCTGTGTTCTGCACTCTGTGTACCTGAGTGTTTCTCCTGTTCTCATAAATGTCACTGCTGTCACATCTTCATTGCTGAACTGCTGCAAGCTGGAGCACAAAGCATCACTGGTTTATCTTTAAGTCTCTTTTAATTATCCTTTCTTTTCCTTGATATCTTCTTTTATAGAATTTCTCTTGGATAACTGCTTTGCATAAGGATAATTCATTTCATGAAGTGCAAGGGAAGGAGAAGATTCAAAGATACTGCTCAAAGGAGACAAAGTTTGTATTGTGATTCAGATAGCCTCTTAGCTAACAGCATGGGTAGACCCACAGTCTTGTCTCTTGTCTCCCAAGAAAAGAATCCAAAACAGCTTAGCTATAACTCTGAAAAAGACCTACCAGAAATACCTGTTATAAAGATTGCAGGTTTACTCTCAAAACTAAAATTTAACTACAACAAAAATTCCCAGAGTGACTTATGACATGGCCGGATGTCATCTCTGGGAAAATCATCTACCAATATGCAAAACTTATTCTTTTTACTCTAAAAAACAAAGTCCTGCTTTCTTATGATGTTACAGTCTTGCCTATAAGCATGTTATTTTATTATTATTTTTACATCATATTTTCTGAAAACATGACTTTTTGGAAGTGGTTCTACAGGATCTAGAATATGTTCATAAATATCAGTTAAAATGCCTTAGTAATTTTATATGTAATCAGTGGTGTATTAATTGCTGCCACCCAGTGGGCTCATTTGTAGACTTTGGCTCACCATACTATAATTTAGTACATCATTGTTTGGTTAAATGATTTCATTCTCTCCATCTGAAAGGGTGTGATTTATTTTCCTCTATCAGCAGCCACTAAAAACGAATGCTTCAAGCTACAAGCTGTGGTTAACTTAAAACGTATTGTCCTACAAAAACCTTTTCTTCATATTTGTGGGAACAGCCCCATGGAAGGCAACATACACACGAGCTTCAAGCTAACTATACGTGAGATTACCAGCTTTGCCTTCTGGACCTACCTGGAAAGTCCAAGGCAAATACTTTGCTCTGTTTAAATGATAAATATTCCATCAATCAGAGCTGTTAAACATGTTACACAGGGGGAACTCTTTCCCGAAATGTGTTGATACTTCTGACCCTCACGTAACTTGCGCTGGAGTACTCGTGCACTTAAGTTATGCACTTGACAGAAGATAAGCCATGCAACCAGTTTGCAGTTTGTCTTGCTTACCTGCAGCTCCACTGGTGCCAGTAGAAGTCACAGGCTCTCAGCACACCTCAGGAGCTGGTCTATATAACACTGAAGTGAATAAATTGGCTCTTAAAACTGGGCTGCTCTGTTAACAGCTTTTACAATCTGTGTAAGTGTTATGAATAATGAAATAAGACACTGAAAATGACAACACATTATTGAAGAGCTGTTAAGTGCTGCATTATGATTTCATTTTAATGCTGTTCCTGGAGGAGAGCTTGCATGCCTGTGCATGAGGAGGAGGAGGGAGAGAAGCGAAACTGCTTAATATTCTTCTTGTTGACCTATATTTTGAACTTAGCTACCTGTTTAATTTAGAGCATGTTATTTACAGGAGGACTGGCCATTTGGGGGAGTATTATGCTACCCTTAGTTTTTGCACACTCAGAGGTCTTGTTGGGCTAGACAACAGTACAACTAGATGTCAACAGTGAAGAAAAAGAGAAAATAACCCTCTTACACATTCCTGGGTTATCTGAACCTAGTCTGTAATCCTGCAAACCAAGGCTGTCCACCACTGTAGTTGACACAGGTAAGGTGGTAAAGCACAGGAGAGGGCAGGAATAAGAACATGCAGAGTCTTGGCTCAAACCCAGAAGAGACTATAGCTAGAAATAAATTATCTTCCAACCTTGCCCTAAGATAAGAAGAAAGTTGGGAAAGAAATGGATTCCAAGACCAGCACCTGGGCAGGTGCAGGTTATGCATCAACCCTCCAATCAGGGCTTCTGTGCCAAAAACCACTGTCCCTTTTACTCACATTAATGGGAGTACTACAAAATAAGGTAAAACTCTGCAGGAATAAAGGTGAAAGATTTTGGCCTCAGTGCTTTATAGAAGCTAAACAAATCTACTGCAAGATATCCAAAGTATCTGGAGGTTGAAATGGAGGAAGATATTACATCCTCATACGATATTGCTCATGTTCAAGCACAGCATGGGCACAGATGCAGGGAAAAAGATTTATTCCAGCAATGACAGTGGAACCACTTCTGTAACCAAAGACACTGAGGAATGAAATCACCTTTATTGCTCATCAATGGCAAAAAAAAAAACCCTTTTGCTTCCTACCTATAAAGCTATTCACCTTTGATGCTACAGCAAAGGACCAATAAATCACATGGTAAATGAAATTTCCTCCTACATTTTTAATATTTCTTCATTCCCTGCATGAGCCTCAGCTGGAGGAAGAAACAAAAACTCTCCAGATTTTACCAGTTGGAAGTGTTACAATATTGATTTCACAGAAGGTCACAGATACAGTTTGTGTTTTTTTTCATCTATTCCTCAAACAAGATATAGGACCAAAGCAGCACATGCTGGGAACCTCGGACCAGACAAGAAATATCAGGAACTGGTAAAATTGGAGCAAAATAGAATGAATTCAAAGCTTCCTACAACACAGGGAGAAGTGAAAAAGACATAGCAAATTGTTGAGGACTTCATAGTTACATCTCCATCATCCTCAAAATGAATTCTCTAGTCAACCACATTCCAGACTGTTGGCCTCAAAACTGATGTTTATTGATCTGATCATTTAAGTTTCTTTATATCATGACAGCCAGATTTCACCAAATAATAGAGTCTCAGTTAGAAGCAGAACTCTTTCTTTCAAGAGAAAATGTGAAAGGTAGCAGTTGAGCATACTGGGGGAAATAATGGAAGAATTCGTTTGTATCCAGGGCAAAAAAAGTAAGGACATTGGTAATTTAACATAACTCTCCACATCCACAAATATTTCTCATGCAGTAAAATGAAATAGAGTTCTATTATCTGAGTTCTTTTCTTTTTCCGAGTTCAAAGAAGGGAATAACATTTCAAAAATGAGACAGATATAGGCCTCTCAACTTACCTGTTGGCGCTTGAATTGGTTTCTATAAGCTGTCAGATGTCTGTGCTTGCCAAAAGGATGAAAAATGTTATCTGCTGTTTTGATAATAACATTATTTATTTTTTTTCCACAGCTCCATTCAACCCTCCCAATGCCGCGGACAGTACGGTCAAATTTGATGCCTATGGAGATGGGATAGGAAGATACAATGTGTTCAATTTCCAGTACACGGGAGGCAGATACTCCTATGTGAAGGTTGGTCACTGGGCAGAAACCTTGTCACTTGAGGTAGACTCTATCCACTGGTCCAGGAACTCTGTCCCCATCTCCCAGTGCAGTGACCCCTGTGCTCCTAATGAGATGAAGAATATGCAACCAGGAGATGTCTGCTGTTGGATTTGTATTCCCTGTGAAACCTATGAGTACCTGGCTGATGAATTTACCTGTGCAGACTGTGGGCCTGGAAAATGGCCCACGGCTGACCTGACTGGCTGTTACGACCTACCAGAAGACTACATCAAGTGGGAAGATGCTTGGGCAATAGGTCCTGTTACCATTGCATGCCTGGGCTTTATTTGTACTTTTATGGTCATTGCAGTGTTCATCAAGCACAACAATACCCCCCTGGTCAAAGCCTCTGGCCGTGAACTGTGCTACATATTGCTTTTTGGGGTCTTCCTGTCTTACAGCATGACTTTCTTCTTCATAGCCAAGCCTTCTCCAGCTATCTGCACCTTGCGTCGTCTGGGGCTAGGAAGTTCCTTTGCTGTCTGCTACTCTGCCCTTCTGACAAAAACAAACTGCATAGCCAGAATATTTGATGGTGTAAAGAACGGTGCTCAAAGGCCTAAGTTCATCAGCCCCAGCTCTCAGGTCTTCATCTGCCTGAGTCTCATTTTGGTACAGATTGTGGTGGTGTCCGTGTGGCTTATCTTGGAGGCCCCTGGCACCAGGCGGTACACTCTTCCTGAGAAGAGAGAGACTGTCATATTGAAATGCAATGTCAAAGATTCCAGTATGTTAATCTCCTTAACATATGATGTAATCCTCGTAGTCTTATGCACTGTATATGCCTTCAAAACAAGGAAATGTCCAGAGAACTTCAATGAAGCCAAGTTTATCGGTTTCACAATGTACACAACGTGCATCATTTGGCTGGCCTTTCTCCCAATATTTTATGTGACATCCAGTGACTACAGAGTAAGTCTTTGGATACCTGTTTCCATAAATCATGTGCATCACTTTAAAGGACCCTGTCGTCATTCACTTAAAAGCTTCTTTCACATCTTTTGTCTTCTGGATCCCTTGCAAACAAGCTCTGTCTCAATGTTCATGTCCACCTAAGCATATTACCAAATTTTAGCTTATTTTTGAGAAAGATGATGGTCTCATTTCAAACTGAGCATGTACAGTTAGAGGTGGAAGGGATTAATACTATCAGTCTGATTATGATAGAGGCATAGCGTATGGATTAAGTATTCGTACTGGTACATCAGTATGTGAAGTCGCAGTTCTAACAGAAAAACTTACTAGATCATGAACTAGGATGAGTCACAATGACTTATTTGGTGGAGGTAGCCCTTAAATTAAAAACTGAACTAACTAGACTCCTTCTGCAAAAGAATCTGCCATTCAAACACAGTATTTTCTTCCAAATAAAAAAAAAAAGATAAGGAAATAATGTCAAAATTTCCTATGAAACAGGGTTGTTTAAAAAAAAAATCCAACAAATGTTATGCTTGAATATAGAACTTTCTATTCTTTCTCCACTTTGTAGGGGATAAAGCACATACCTCGTTGAGAAGAAAATATTGGTCAGCCTTCACCAACAAATTTAGAAACATTGAATTGTTTAAATTGTCACATAGTTTTGCAAAGTTTCAAGTTCAATAAAATCATATTTTTGGACAGAAAAAGATTAAGATCTGCTCCACTGGAAATCTCACAGTTATTATGATGTGAGAAGTGGCTGCTGGAGCTGGCCCTTACAGCAGTTTGTAGCGAATTAATTCAACTTTCTGCCCAGAAGAAAGGTAGAAGATTAGCTTAGGGTGGTATTATTACCAGTAGTATGTACATGAAATAGCATGTAAAACTGTGGAGCTATAATGTCACTTAACATAGTTTTGGTGTGACCACCCTGGAGCAGTAAATTTAGTACTGTTTTTCTCAGCTTAGGAAAGGTACTGAAAACCTCGAGAAAACAAGGATAGATAACAAACAAAGCAATAAGACATGCAGAGTGACAGTAAAAGAGCTAAATATATTTAGTCTAGACAAGAGTAAACCCAGGGAGACGTGATCACAGACTATAAATAATTTCAAGGCAACAAAAAGAGAGAAAGGGATTATTCAGTCTCAGGAGAAGTTAGAATAGAGAGTAATGGATTGAAGCTAATGAAGGAAAAGTTTAAGGAAGGCACTGGGGAACAGCTCCGGACACCCAAAGTAATCAGGATGATAGACACAGAAGGAGGGTAATATCAGTGCAGGCAGACACATGAGTGGGCAGCACAGACACTAATGGTCAAGAGGAGCATGACTTGATTGTTCAAGCAGCATTTTTCAGCCTTATCTCCTGAGTGGGATTTTCAAAACCACCTGTAGGCATTTAATTCAAATACAGGGTTCCAAATAAGCCAGCTCGAGTCCTACCAAATTGACAGCAAATGCTTTTAACATCTTTTTTGATACTTTCATGTCATCTCATGAGGCTTTCGAAAATTCCATCCTAGATGTGTACACTTCTGGGGTTCCTTTGAAAAGCCCATATTTCATTTCCGTGCAGTGTTACTTTTTGACTCTGAATCAACCTGTGCCATCCTAATGTAGACCAATACTGGTGGCATCACCAATAAACAACCTCAGAAACATAATAGTAGCAATGAAAAAAAATGAATGTTGGCTGGCTTGAGATTTTATCATTAAGCACAAACATAGAATCATAGAATCATAGAATATTTTGGGTTGGAAGGTATCTTTAAACGTCATCCAGTCCAAAACCCCTGCAATGGGCAGGGACATCTTCAACTAGATCAGGTTGCTCAGAGCCCCTTCCAACCTGGCCTGGAATGTTTCCAGAGATGGGGCATCTACCACCTCTCTGGGCAACCTGTTCCAGTGTTTCACCACTCTCATCATAAAAAATTTCTTCCTTATATCTAGTCTGAATCTACCCTCTTTCAGTTTAAAACCACTACCCCTTGTCCTATCACAACAGGCCTTGCTAAAAAGTTTGTCCCCATCTTTCTTATAGGCCCCTTCAGGTACTGGAAGGCTGCTAGAAGGTCTCCCCAGAGCCTTCTCTTCTCCAGACTGAACAACCCCAACTCTCTCAGCCTGTATTCACAGGAGAGGTGCTCCAGCCCCCTGATCATTTTTGTGGCCTTCCTCTGGACCCATTCCAACAGATCCAAGTCTTTCCTGTGCTGGACTCTAGAGCTGGACACAGTACTGAAGGTGGGGTCTCATGAGAGCAGAGCAGAGGGGCAGAATCACGTTCCTCGATGTGCTGGCCACACTGCTTGTGATGCAGCCAAGGATACAGTTGGCCTTCAGGGCTGTGAGCGCATGTTGCCAGTTTATGTCCAGCTTTTCATCCACCAGTACCCCCAAGTCCTTCTTGGCAGGGCTGCTCTCAATCCCTTCAAAGGCAGCTTTCCCTGCCTATCATATCCCTGATAAGTTCTTGCTTGTTTGAAAGTACCGGGAAGAAGCATCTTCCTTCATCAGTTCCTCAATCACCTGTTTTAGGAAGTTGACCTCAGTGTGCTCCAAAAACCTCCTGTGTTGCCTCTGCCCTGCTGTGTTTTCCCTCCAGTGAGTATCAGGGTGGTTGAACTGCCCCAAGAAGACCAGGGCCTGCAAACATGAGACTTCTTCCAGTTCTCTGAAAAATGCCTCATCTACTTCTTCCTGATGATGTGGTCTATAGCAGACACCCACCACAATGTTGCCAACTTTGTTCTGCCCACTAATCCTGACTCGTAATCTATCAGCTGGCTCAAGACCCATTGCCAGGCAGAGCTCCATTCACTCTTGCTGCTCTCTTACACAGAGTGCGACTCCCTCTCCTCACCCTGCTACCAAGGTACTGACCTGTGCTGTAATTGCAGATCTGTAAGTAGAGCAGGAGCCATCTGCCTTCTGCCACAAGTCACAGACTTCCAGCCTTCATTGTCATGGAAGTCTCCATTTCACAACTCAACAAACACAGGCTGCCTAGTTCTTCTCTAGTACAGGCCAGGCTCTTGTACCTGCAGAGTGTCAAAGGAGATCCAGTCCACTTTTTTCTCTTCATGTCTGATGCTGCAAAGTCTACTGACCTCCTCCTGTAGCTCCATAACTTGGCAACAGAAATCCTCAACGTCTCCTTTAGAAAAGGAGAATAACTCCCCCAGCTCCCATGAGAGGTCTCAGGCATCCCTGCAGCCCCAAAGCTGCAGAGCTGCATCTTCCCTTGGGAGCTCAGTCTGGGTCAATCCTGATGTGCCAGGGATAGTTGCCTCTGCAGGCACTGGGGACCATGCACTGTGGCATCCCTCTTGCTCTGCACACAAACACAGCCTTCAGTAAAGTTTCCAGCCCTCTTCTGTGCACAATTCTGCATGCTGCTGAACCTGTTAGCTGCCAGCAACTACAAAGGGCTCTTCTCAGCACCTGCAATAAGAGTGCCCAACCTTACCTAATCAAGAGTCAGCTCAGACAAAATCTCCAAGCTGGTCAAGGACAGCTGACAGAGCTTCTTAGGAGCTGCTGGAGGTTGATAGAATCATAGAATCATAGGATGGTTTGGGTTGGAAGGGACCTTAAAGATCATCTAGTTCCAACCCCCCTGCCACAGGCAGGGACACCTTTCCTCTAGAAGTCACAGCCTTCTGCAGCAGTCCTCTCCCAGCAGCAGTAAGGAACCTTGACATTCCTTGAAGTGTTCCCAAGAGTCCTCCAGTGTTTCCAGATGTTCCCAGAAGGTCTACAAGATCCCAAAGCAGAGGCCAGAAACTGCTTTGCAAACTGCTGCATTTGGTGGCTGACTCTGTTAGCTGCACTGTCAAAAGTTTAAAGGAGAGCTGCTGGAAACGATAGATTTCTCTGATGCCATTGATTTTCATGCATAGATCCACACTGATTTCAGAATCAAAGGTACAATGACACCTGACACAATTAAATAAACATACATAACATAAATTCACAGCAGCCCATTATCTAGCACATTTAAGGGAATTTTCAACCTAATCACCATAGACAAAAGAAATGCACCAATAACACAGGAAGAGAAAAGTTTGGGTGTTAAACTGGTTATAACAAAATCCGGTGTCAAAAGTTCCTACTGTTTAGATAGTTTCTCCTTGCATTTTCTTTAGAGGTCATTCTGGCTCAAGGAGCTTGCCCCCGCCACCAGTCGTTCCTACCCAGTCTAGCAGGATTGCCTCCATTCTGCCAGCACACCGATGTCCATGAGGATGGCTTACCCATTGAACTACTGAAGTGACCTGGGTTAAAAGGAACCCCGTGGGATGGGGCTATTTTTAACCCAAGTCTTTTCATTGATTGAGTGTATAGTTGTGTCAGCACAGCTGAGCTGCTCCAGGAGGCACAAACCTTAGCAGAGCAGGCTCGGAGAGAGGGCATTGTTAGTGAAGAGAACTTTCCTTGAAACTACTTGTTGGACATTAGGAAGAATTTCTTTTCAGAAAGGATTATTAGACACTGGAATGGGCTGCCCAGGGAGGTGGTGGAGTCACCATCTCTGGATGTGTTTAAGAAAAGACTGGACATGGCACTTAGTGCCATGGTCTAGTCGACAGGGTGGTGTCAGGGCAACGGTTGGACTCGATGATCCCTGAGGTCTCTTCCAACCTGGTTGGTTGATTCTGTGATTCTGTGATACTGCCTTCATTTATTCTTCTTTTGTAAGAAAACTCACAGTCCTGTTTTACCAGTTCAAGACCCACCCAGAACCAATTGCAGAGCCCTGTGAACAAAATAGGGAGAAGTGAAGGAGAAAGTGCAGCTGGAAACACTGAGGTGTCCCTTTCTCATGCTGCCCCTGTAAGCTTTTCCATGTTCACTCATCCTCTGAAAGCTGAGCACCTTTTCGTGGTGCTTGCTGCATCTACTTTGGATAAAGAGTGATTATTATATGATCACATTAATTATCCTCACTGCTGACAAAGCACTTGGTGCTATGTATACATATAATGTAACAAAGTCCATTCCCTACTCTATTTTTCATTTTGCACCAATTATTTCTGACAAGGAGATATGAGAAGCATTCCCATGGAAGAAGGCTAATCTCCAAGGACTGCGGGAGTGTAACTAAGGAAAAACGAGCCACGGATGTATAATCATTCATATTAAACAGTAGAGTTTAAAGCAGTTTAATTCAACATCTTAATTAAGGAATCTGCTTGGAATAAAAGAATAAAAACTGAAAATGAGGCAGTAAACTGGCACCTAGTTATACCATTGAACAAAAAGGAAGAAAGATAGACAGTGCCAACAAATTTACACTAACAAATGCCCCAAGGCAACTACTCTAAAACCCTGCAGCCTTGCAAGCAATTCATTTCCGAGCCTAAAAACTTATGTCTCAAAGTCAGGGCACATTTCAGGCCCAGTCTGACAAATGTCACCAGCTCTTTGTTTACTCCAATTTACACCTATATTCCTGCAAGGGATTGTTCAAGTTCTCTGATTAGGACTGAGGCTGGAGACTAAACTGGTTTTCAAATGGCTGCTTTGCATGAGGCATCTAATGTAAACCCACATACAGTACAGTACGTGCAAGCTGGTTTCCTCTGCGGCCAGCTTTGCTCAGATATTGCATGATAAGCATTAGAGCGGATTTCCTGATAAATTTAGAAATCAGGGGCTTGAGCGATGAGAGAAAGAGAGCAGAACTATCCTTTCTGCACTAAACTGAGGGAGAACAGACTCAGTCAATCTCCCCCTGGTATGCAGAGACACAGGGCACCATCGGTACTGTGCACCTCACTCACGTGATCCTGGGATTGTGGAAGATAAGGGTGCAACATATGTTCAAGCCAGCTTTTACCAGTGCAAATCCCCGGGACTGTGGTTCCTGCTGTTGTATGAGAATGCTTCTAATATTCTGCATTTCAGAGCTTTCCATACTGAAACACACGCTTTGCGCCCACTCTCTCCTAGGTGCAGACCACCACCATGTGCATCTCTGTGAGTCTGAGCGGCTTTGTTGTGCTGGGCTGCTTGTTTGCGCCCAAGGTGCACATCATCCTTTTCCAGCCCCAGAAGAACGTGGTCACTCACAGGCTCCATCTCAACAGGTTCAGTGTCAGTGGGACCGGGACCACTTACTCCCAGTGTAAGTAACAAAGCTGCCACGTTTCTATAAGGATGTGGGGTTGCGGTGACTTTAGGTAAAGATAAAATGGGGTTTTCACCAGCAACAAAAAGACCTTTATAGGCTGGGCTGTGTACCCCATGGAAGTATCACTTCATTTGTGTCTGGGGAGAAAAACTCATCCCCCTCCCATGGGAATCAGCTCAGAGCCTGCTCTGAAGCTCACTGAAATCAGCAGAAAGCTTTCAGTGAGCTCTGACTCCATCCTGCTGCACAAAGCAAGTAGAGCCTGTCACTTGCTGTCACTCTCACAACAGTGACAGGAACAGATTGCCCTGGAGTATTCCTGTCACAATGACATGCCGACAGAACCTGGGCCACAATGCAGTGTGCTCTCAATGGCTCTTATTGCCTGCATGATAAGGAAGGGCTCCAAGTCTGCAGCAAATGCATACAAGGCATGCCATAAACTCTATCTGTATGCTGAGCGTGAGCAATACCCTTTGTAAGAGTCACAGCTGGGAGAAGCAATCAGTGCTCTGCTGCAAGGACAGCTCATTGCTCTGCCTCCCTCCTTTCCTTCATCTTCAGTCTCTTCATCCCAAGCAGATTCACACCTGTGGTTTTGATTTGGGGCTGTTGCTCCTCTTCTGGGTGAGTTGCTTAGACATTTTTTTTGGATTAAAAACAAAAAAATCACCTGTATGTTTTTTTTTCCCCTGTCAAGCTTAACTAGTCAAGGATGGGAGCACACAGCACCTTGCTCATGGGGCTCTGCAGACAGCATGTCCAACCTGGAAAGCTAATTGAAAAAGCACACCACAACTAGAAGGAAGCAAGGAATGAGAAACAGTGGAAAGGGGGGACACAGAGCAAGGCTTGCCAGCAAGTTCACGTTAACCTAGCCTCAGGTTTTTGAGTATGACCTAAATTTCAAAATTGGCTAGAAACCTTTGGCACTTCAGATTTCAGACAGAACATGGAAGGAATGTAAGACCCTGCTGTGTATCGCATTGACAGGGATTAGGAGGTAAAGGGGTCCCAGCCATCTCTGGGTCTCCCACCCCAAACCACACTGTGTCATGAATGCCCATGGTCCCTTAACAAGAGAGAGGCCATGTGGCTCTACATGTTCCCCATCTCATCAGAGTCAGGTCTGCATCCAGCCCTGACACCAGAAACCAAAATCTCCTTGCTCTTTTGGAAAACTTAAACCAAGAGAGATGAGGTGCTCCTGAGTGCTGAGCACTACCAAAAGGGCTGGATTTGCAAGACCAATGGATTCCCAATAACCTTTAGAGATTCGGTCCCTTGATGAAACGGTAAGTCCCATGAATTCATCAACAACCTCTTGTTACTTTATTATTTAGAAAGGTGGCCACAGTCATTTACTTTTCCTGCTTACACCTAGCTGAATAAGGGCTGCTTGTCTCTATTGATCTTTTCGGACCACAAAAAGACATGGACCTGGAAGTAGGACTAAAAGGTCCATCACATACAATGGAAAAAGCCCTATAGTTTCCATCTAGGACAATTATTTGGGAAAATAATACTGAGAATTCACTGTCTATCACAGCATCAGTATTTTTAAGAAGGAAAATTTTCTCTTACTCCCTTCCATTTATTTGTAAATGATTTTAAATATTTTTTTTAACTGTATAGTCATTTATAAACCCCCAAAAAGACTGTCATCCAAACTGATTCTAATCCATGTCGAAAATATTCCTCTCACCAGTCCCAGGGTTGTCAGCTGGTTTTTAATTTGATCTTGATGGTATTTTCAACAGTAAGAAACAGCTTAATATGAGACTGATCAAAATTAGCTCCATGGCATTCTAGTAACAAAAACATCCAAAAAGCCAGTTCTTATTATCAGAACTTTAGAGGACAGGAGTACCCAAGTTGCTCGAATGGGCAGTGTGTTTCCTACCTCTAGAGATTCCCACCTCCATGGCATCCTAGGGCTGCCACCACCTCTTCACTCCATCAGTCATTAATGCCATGAGCATAGTGGGTCATGAACAGCAACTGACTCTCAGACAGTTTTTAACACTGTTCCTTGAACCGTGAAAACTGGCCAAATGCTATGAGAAAAGGCGAGTGACACTCATGATGCTCTTGGGTAAAGTTAAGTGTTAGCTCTAAATGTGTATTGCAATTACATCCCTAAACTGAGCAGTGGAGGGAGGGCCTGAGTCAATGGTCAACCACATAAGCTGCAGTGTGGTAGTGGTCATGAGAGCTAACCTGAGCACCTCATGTAGTCATCTGAATACCGCTCCTCATCTTTGCTACATGCTCTGCAGAAAGCTGGTAGAGGTGAACACCTGACTGCTAAGCAAGGAAACTTGTTTTAGAGGCACTGAGCTTTGATCATTTTGACAGCTGAAGTCTGGACTACAAACAAATACAGATTTAAGCTGAAGAGAGGCAGGATATATGTGTACCTAGGTATGTGACAGGTTTTGAAACATATACATCGTGTGCACATTTACTTGCATCTGAAAACCCGCCTTTGGCAGAGTGCTGCATAGGTTCTGCTTCCCCTGCAGTGCTTCCCCCATGGGATGTTCCTCACTTTTCCTGTGGCTTGTTTTATGGGCTTGGCAGAAGTATCCCCAAAAGGTAGGAGATGATTAGCACTCATAAAACTTCCCAGAATGCTCAAGGACAGATGTAAGCACCTACATGATTCAGGCTGAGCTTTTACACCCAGAAGGCATCATTCATCCAAGTTATGTCCACATGGAGAGCAGCACACAGACTTGAGCTCCTCCAGGTGTCCTCCACAGGGGTCAGAAAAAGAACTGAAGCTACTGTTTATATCCAGGCTGGTAAATTTGCTATCTCAGAATTTATTTTCCCAGCCCTTGCTCCAAGCTGGCCCTGATATATGTCTTTTATACATTATTAACTCAGTTGTCCAGCTGTGAGCATGAGTAGAGGAAGCGGCACACAGACAGCAAGTTGGAATCTGCTTGTTCCTGACTATGTAGGCATGCTTCAAGGTGCCCACGGCAGTGCTGGGCTCTTGCATTTTACCTCTGGCTCTTTGCCTTGGATTATCTAAGCAAAATGAGGGGCTGCCAGGAAAGAGATCAAAGCATGAATTGCAGACAAATCAAGACTTCTGGTCATGTCACACATTTTTCCTTGGCCTCAACACAAGGCAAAATGGAGGTGAAGTGACTCTAGCAGGACCAGCAATATTTCAGGAAACCTCTTGGCTGCTGCTATAAGACACAACGTGAAACTGGGAACCCTGCAGGGCCAGCTATTAACATTGCCGAGGTCTGTAAGGAAAAGCAAGATCTTTTGTTCAGTCTCAGAGAGAGATGGATACTCATTGTGAACACTTTACTCCACCCAGAAGAATTAATAAGTGCCTCCCACCACTACAAGAGAGGCATGTGCTGTGGAGGAAGCCTGGGAACTCAAAAGGCAAGGCCACTTATTTCTCGCCTACCACCATGTTTCTCTGTCCAACTTTGACATCCTTCTGACCCAGTTACTGTAGTATTTGAGCTATTCATGCTCTTCAGTGTGTTGGACTTAAAAAAATCCCTGAAGCTAAGAAGTTCTGAGTGGGTGGCTGATGTTCACAGAAACAAAATGCTTTTGCCTGTAGTCATACTGCAATAGAGCAGGGATTTGAATCAGGTCTCCTAAGCAGTACTGATTTTTCTATTTATTTGCCAACAGTAAGTAGAAATAAAAATAACAACAATAATAAAAATTTCAGGTCAATGTGTTGCCGTATTATACCCAGTTAAAAACTGAATACAAAACCTGATAGTTCATTTTCACAAATTCATAGACATGATGCCATGTGCCCTTTTATCTACAAATGGCTGTTTTCACATACGTGACTCACATATCCAGGCTGTGACAGATCAAACTCCATCTACCTAATTCAGAGCAGGGGCTCATTCTTGGCTCTCCTGTTTATCAGGAGTATGTCCTGCCCTCTGAGTAGCACGTTAGTCCAATAGGTGCCTCTAAATTTCTCTTGTTAAAACAGTTCTGTTTTCCATTAATATTTATTCAGCTAATTAAAGAATTAGAAATAGTAGCTGATTTGAAGAAAGAGTGATCTGTTCTGAAAATTATGCTGAGTGTCTTTAGAGAACCAATCTGCAACTGAAAGAGTAGCCAGCACCTGTTTTGGAAGACTGAGCATGCCCTTGTCAGCTGCATAAATTGCTTTTTACACTGGATGATTGAGTTTACTAAGTCATTGCTTGCTGTGTGTTTTCTTTGATGAAGGCATCACATTTCTCTGGGTCACTGTTATCATTAACCTAATGTATCTTTCAAAAAACAGCTTTATGGTGTCATGAGCAGAGATGTCACGGAGTATCTGAAAACACATTCCTGATGCCCAATGGATAATTTTAACAAAGATAGACAAACCAGCTTGCTTCTAAATCCAAATCCACAAAGCTTTAGCAGAATGGTAATATATCCTACAGTCAAAATATAAATACATTTAGAAACAGATTCTGATACTCAGATTCCATTGTCATCTTATATCACTGAAGCAATGAAAATCTGTTGTACAAAATATAAGGCAATGTAGACAAGGGTCTCAGAATCTGGCCCTCACCTCTGGATGCCTATTGAATCCTGATCCAGAGCTCCTAGAAATGAAGGGTATTATGGCCAGAAAATATTACGGGATTAGGTGAGAAATAATCTTGCTTTCAAATTCAGTTATTCAAAAATTTCTTCACTCCATTCAACACGTACTTCAAATTTTTATTTTTTTTTTAATTAAAAAGTAGATCAGCACAAAGCCCTAATATGCAGAGGTGAATTCTCTCCTGAATTTAAAAATGCATATATTTTATTTCAGGAATGTCCATTCCAATTATGTGAAAGCTCAAAGGATCAGACCTTAGCATTTCTTGCCAATAAAACACAAAAAAAATCCAAAGGTTCACTTTTTATTCTACAGGGATATCTTAGCACCACTCTAGCTATATTAATTCACACTACCACGAAAAGTGCTATAAAGTGAGACCCAGTGGCCCAGAATCATCAAAAAAAATTTCATGTATTTTATTCAGACACTTCTTGGAGAAGCTTAGTCACCCTAAGCCCTCTCAATAGTCAGCAAAGAGAAATCAGGTTCCTCCAGAGAGTGCTTGCACCTCAGATCTGAATTACCTTGTAGAGGTGCAAGCAGTACCTCCATCAGCTCCACTGCTGACACTGTCACATACAGTGACTTTTCATTGGGCATCTTGGTTAAACTGGGTGAGATGGTCCAGACCAACATAAATTCTAATCCTGCGTGTTGTAATTTTTTGCTGCCCTGTAGTCGGTTGATTTTCCCTTCTCTTTCTCTTTCAGCGTCTGCTAGTATGTATGTACCAACCGTCTGCAACGGAAGGGAAGTTCTGGACTCCACCACTTCATCTCTGTGATTGTGACTTGCAGTTCCGTTCTTGAGTTTTTAGACTGTTAGGCAAAATTTTGCACATGTTGTGCACTCCGGAAAACACCAGAAAACAAAAGAATTCAAAACAAAACTAGTACCTTTTTTAGAAACAGTGTAATAAATTATTTTTGAGGATTGTACAGTATATAGTGATGTTCTGGAACTTTTTAGACTGATTTTAGCCCTTCTGTTGTTAACGGTCGTAAGGGACATGTAAATAACCATGGTTCACAATGTGCATAGTCCTGCAGTAAGGGAGTGATTTGTTGCAAGCACAGTTGCAATGTTAGATGACTTCTTTCCTACGAAATTTTTTTGTAGCCCCTTGTTGTAATTAACTTAGACTGCATTTCTATGTTGTATATTACAGTTACCTTACGTGTAACAGATTGGTTTTCTCAGCACAAAACAGCAGTATTAATGTAAAGGCACCAATAATAAAAAGATAAAAGATTTTCAGCATGGTTTTTTGTTTCTTCCTCCATCAAGGTCATTACATTTTCCCAGACATCAGGATAGGTGAAAAGGATTAAAAGTCTGCAGTACTAGTGTGTGTACACACATATCTGTGTATGGGCCTGTGCCTGTGTTACAAAATCCTGTCACATAATATGTGCTTATTGTCCAGGTCAACTATACATTCTCTCTCCTTAAAAAAATGCACATTATTGAAGCATCTCAAGTGCTCTTTTTGTTTTTGAAATGTAGGGCAATTTTCAAAAGTGAAAATGTCTAATTGCGTCTCAATGAGATATTAGCAAAAAATTTTTGATCGCTGGTTCACTCATTTGGCATGACTTAATGCTGTCATGCACACAATAGATTAGCAGCATATAAAAAACAAAGAGATTTTACATTAGGTTGGCAAAGAGATGGAAGAAAATCTGTCAGAAAATTAACTAAGACTGTTTTATACCTCCAGCCAAATCAAGGCTCGTTCTGTTTGTCTGCATCAACAGTGTCGTGAAAGGTAATTGGAGCACCGCAGAAACACAGAGGACAAAAAAAGTCATAAAAGAGAAATACAGAAGACATTTACACGTCTCTGGGGTGACCTTTGCATTCAAACCAAACTGCTCAAGACACACATACCGGCTATTTAGACAATTGCAAAATACCTTTAAAGTCTGGCTTTTATAACTGCACTCTTAAAGCTGCCCTCACTCTATTGAAACAATCTGAAATCCTCCCTTCTGCTGGGTCCAACAAATCATTAAGGAAACAAACGCACCTTTGATTAATGTGTCTGGGCATATTTACCTAAGGGCTTGTTCCTGTTGATCTCGTTCCAGCTGAGGTCAATAGCAAAATTCTTATTGACTTCAAAGGCAACACCACTGAGGCTTGAAAGGCAGACTCTACAGATACATGCTGTTGGACATAAAAGTTCTCTGGAGCCCAGTTCTCCTGCACTTGCAGAATTTTTTACACGTTACTGGGAAGATGCAAGTCATTAGGACGGAACTGGCAAAGGAAGTGGCTGTTATTTTGAATGCAAAAATTAAAGATGCAGGTTCTTAAAATTCCTACTCACAGATGGATCCCTGTTTTCTTTGGAAATCCACCTGTCCACCAGCAAAGACCTCTTGATGTCTACACTTTGCAACTAGCCACACAGGCAGCTATTTTAGTCTCTGCATCATGGAGCTGTCTAGTAAAAAAACCCTGTGACTTTCCCCAAAATAGGCATTGCTCAGCCTGCATTACATGCAGAGCCCTGCATGCAGCTTCTTTCTCTCCACAAGCTCTGGAGTGCCTCATGTTTTGGGCTTGGTTCCCACAGGGGTCAAGCTTTGACAGGTTGAGAGTCTTGCTTTCTAAATCAAGACCACTTAATGCATCTCAAGTTGGGCAGCTACATTCATTTGACTTTTGCATGCTCTTGTGGATTAAGAGGTTGTTCACAGTATGGCAAAAGGTCAGAATATCTGACCATAATGTCAATGTCCCCACATCTACATTATCTTTATGGAGCTCTTAAAAATACCTAAGCCAATGAGAATGTCTTCTCAATTTTTATGGAAAGCAACAATCAGGGTCAAATCCACCTTACCTAACATTCATTAGTATGAATAGCTACATATGAGATTGTCAGCCTCTCCTCCCTTTGTATTCAGTGGAGAGAAGTAGGCACAATTCCCCTGGCTCGTCTCCGACTGCTACTTTAGGCTGAGATGAATCTTTCCAAAGGTTAGTACAGCTTGCTCAGATCACAAAGTTTGCACTGAAAATAAAGGCATTGTGTCAGATGAATTCCACCACTAGAATCTAAATTGGCATCACTGGAGCTAATTTATAGCAGGTGAGGATCTTAGAGTCCCCGAGTTTTCATTCATTTCGATAGCACTATTGAGAAAATGACCCAACGTCTGTGTCTGAACAAGTGTTATGAATACTTAGGTGATTTGAAAGCCACTTCCATGTGGATTTTTCATACAAAAAAAACCCACTTGGAGCTCTGGAGTTCCAGTCCCACCTAATGTTTCTGACATTCTTGTGCTTTACTTGGTTTTGTCTTGAAAGCTTTTCATTACTTTCCGTTGGTTGTCCAGGGATGCAGATTATCTGGTGTTGCCTGGTGACTCAAGTAATTCAGTTACAAAACACGGAAAAAAAAAAAAAAAAAAAAAAAAAAGGAAAATGTCAAAGTTTGGCAAAGGCTTTGCACACCATACTGGCATAAAAATCTCTTGAGAAAGGGATTTTTTTTTTTTGCTGTTTTCTCACATCATCGTTTTAGTTTCTCTATTTAAAACAATTTATAGGTTTTACTCCCATTTGTGTAAAACTTGGCTTTAGAGTATAAGCCTCTTCTGGTCTCTTTATTGCTCCCATCATATATGAAGATTTGAGTAATTCACCTCAAAGCACAGTGGGTCCTGTCACGGTTCCTTGCATGGTGGAGGGGAGCCCCAAGAGCCTTGGCTGTGAGTCTGAAGAGTCGTCACACTGCTCTGAGCCCTACATGCAGCCAACCAGGGGGAAATGCTGGGGGCAAGAGCAAGGCTTAACCCACCGTTTACAGTGCCTTACTGGAGACTGCAGAAAAGCTTAGTTTTTCATTCAGAAGCCATCACTTCAGAGTACTTGAGCTCTCTGATAAAAATCAAGAGTGAAGAAAGGTTTGTGAAAAACTGATCATTTTTTATTTATTGGCTGAGCAGAAAAACAGGCCTCAAAAAAATCATCGCAGGTCAATCTGAAGTAAACAAGGTTTGGGTGGGGCTTTTTTGGTTTTGTTCTTGGTTTTGGGTTTTTTTTTTTTTTGGTAGGAGTAGTGTTTCAAGTCTTGAGTGAAGTTTGAAAGCAAAACCAAAATCTATTGTGGTAAAGCAAAACCAAAATCTCTTGTGGTAAATCAAAACATTTTATTTTGTCTTTAAGTAATTGTTTTTCCTGAATTAATTGAACACAACTGACTTCAGTCATAGCCAAAGAAATTTCAAAAGGAATTGTCTTTTCAAATTGAAAAATGGTCAAAACCTATTTAAAAAATATCATGCTCTACCTAAACAAAACACATGCCAAAAATCAGTCAAAAATGTCCAAAATATCCTGGCTCCACCCAGAAATCTCAGCTCAGGTTAAAGAGGTTTCCACTGCAACCCTTCACCCAATTCGTACACTTAGAGTAAGGGAGACCAAAAAAAACCCTTAACGCATCACCAAACACAGTCCGATGTCCGTGATGTCATTGCCTACTCATTAATGCTTGCAGTCCGCAAGATGAAAGGCAGAAGCTGTTTATCCAGAGCCATCTCAAAGCTTCTCGGCAACACAGGCAAAGCTGAGTTTTGTCACTGCAAGAAGAAAAGAGGCCAAGGCCAGGCTGGGCCGTTTTTGCAATAGGAATGGGATGGGTAGGAAGCAAAGGCTGGGGGAGACCTGGAGCGCCAATCTTCTCACTTCTGCCTCTAAGGAAATGGCAGGGTCAGGAAGGGGCTTCTCTCTCCCCAGCAGTGCCACTCTCCTACACCCACCAACACCTGCTTTAGAGGCAACAACAGGAAGACGGATAATGACTTCACCACTGCCTACAACCAGCTGGAAAACAGAGTATATTACCCCTAAAAAAGAGTGACTTCCTAGTACGTTGCCATTTTAAATACAGAAGAAGTCAAGGACAGAACAGGCTGTATATAACACCAAAGCTCTCAGAGGTCACTCTTGCATGTCTTTTATTGAAGCAAACACATATCCACACAACCTCGCTTTGGCTTTTCGGCGCTGTTAGAGCACCAGGCTCACAGCACGTGGGACCTTAGAGTTTTCTTCCTGATGAGGTCCAACTCTGTACATCCAGAGGAATAACCAAACCATGCTGGCAGTTTATGATCCACTCACTTCTCATGTCTCCCTTGTTCCTGCTGCATGTATTCAGTGTGGGCACATCCAACCAGGTGGCTGGGGATGTCACCATACGTTGTGACACACACTGTATATGTTAGGATGAGCCTGACCTCCTTTTATTTCTGTTCCTATCTCCTTACAGTCTTGACAAAGAAGCTGTTGCTGTTTAACCCCAGCCAGCAACTAAGCACCACAGAACTGCTTGCTTACTCCCCTCCAGTGGGATGGGGGACAGAATCAGAATTTTCTTTCCCCAGCTTTATATGCTGAGCATGATGTCATATGGTATGGAATATCCCTTTGGTCATTTGGGGTCAGCTGTCCCAGCTGTGTCTCCTCACAACTTCTTGTGCACCCCCAGCCTACTTGCTGGTGGGATGGCGTGAGGAGCAGAAAAAGCCTTGACTCTGTGTAAGCACTGCTCAGCAGTAACTAGAACATCCCTGTGCTATCAACATTATTTTCAGCACAAATCAAAAACACAGCCCCATAGTAGGTACTATGAAGAAAATTAACCCTATCCCAGCCAAAACCAGCACAGAAGAACAGTTCACAAGCATTCAAAAGCAGCAAGAAATAGAAACAAGGGGATTCAGTGAAAGAAACATACAAGGGGAAAGACTAAGAGAGAACACCATCAAAGATAAGCAGAACTTCCCAAGATTTCTCTTGAAGTTATCATTCCTTGTTACATTACCTAGAATAGCTACTTAAGGCCTCCACGCTTCGCTGGTGGATGAAGGGATGGAGAGCAGCCCTGAGAAGGACTTGGGGGTATTGGTGGATGAAAAGCTGAACGTGAGCTGGCAACGTGTGCAGAGGAGGGTCCAGAGGAGGACCAGAAAACGGGTCCAGAGGAGGGCCACAAAAATGATCAGGGGGCTGGAGCACCTCTCCTGTGAAGACAGGCTGAGAGAGTTGAGGTTGTTCAGCCTGGAGTAGAGAAGGCTCTGGGGAGAACTTATTGCGGCCTCTCAGTACTTAAAGGGGGTTCATAAAAAAGATGGGGACAAACTTTTTAGTAGGGTCTGTTGGGATAGTACAAGGGGTAATAGTTTTAAACTGAAAGAGGGTAGATTTAGACTAGCTATAAGGAAGAAATTTTTTACAATGTGGGTGCTGAAACACTGGAACAGGTTGCCCAGAGAGGTGGTAGATGCCCCATCCCTGGAAATATTCAAGGCCAGGCTGGACAGGGCTCTGAGCAACCTGATCTAGTTGAAGATGTCCCTGCCCATTGCAGGGAGGTTGGACTAGATGACCTTTAAGGTCCCTTCCAACCCAAAGTATTCTATGATTCTATGATTCTATGATGTGGACCAACTAGCAGCATTCCTTGCTTAGGAAGAAATGTCATTTAGGTTGGACATTAGGAAGAATTTCTTTACAGAAAGGGTTATTAGACATTGGAATGGGCTGCCCAGAGAGGTGGTGGAGTCACCATCTCTGGATGTGTTTAAGAAAAGACTGGACATGGCACTTAGTGCCATGGTCTAGTCGACAGGGTGGTGTCAGGGCAACGGTTGGACTCGATGATCCCAGAGGTCTCTTCCAACCTGGTTGATTCTGTGATTCTGTCATGCTCTTTGGCGTGTCAGCACCAACGGTAGCTGCTTTTACTCTTACATTGAAGCATTTGTGTTGGCCACTGCTGGAGACAAGTCAACAACTGCTGGCTCCTAAATGACAACATCTGCTGCTACCTTGTCTGATTATAACCAAGGTTCTCCATTTTATGGGTACTACTGGCTCTGGCATGACAGACAAACCAAAAACTGCAAACTTTACTAACAAAGAGTTCCAGAACCGCTTTTTCAAGAGCCAACATTCAAATCCTTTCTTTGAACAAAGATGACAGCTCCTTGAAGCTACTCAGTAACTTCTTATTGTGGCTCTAAGACACTTAATCTTCCCTAAACCTAGACTCTTAATCAATCATAGTATATATTACAAACATCAACTAACATAATCAGAGCCAAGATGATAGAATATATTCTTTGCACATTTCCCCCCTAGCAAGTACTGTCAAAGCTGAGACAATAATATTCTGCTAATTTGCCAATAATTTATACAGAGACACCACTAAAATGTGCTTAATCCTCAAAGAGATTCAGTTGCTTGACTCCAGATTTCAAAGAAAAGCATGCAAATGCAGCAATAAAATGCATTCCGTTTAATCAAGTGAACACATAACAGACCGATTCACATTGTTTTATGGCATCAAACAACAGTTTCTGATGTGATTCCATGTGGGAGAAAAGGGGGAGGTTGCTGTAAGTATATTTTGGCAGAGTACTAGAAGAGGTCACAGACAGCTGATTTCTTAATGAAGTGTTAAAGGCTTCCAAAATCTGCCTCTTATGGGAGAATGGAAACTTCCCCTCTCTACTATATCTTTAACAGAAAGAAAAGAATAGCAGAAGTCAGCTAAAATATGCCAGTTTTAACATGCTTAATTGTTGGAAAATGCAATTTTCTTATTTTAAGGTAAATAAAATCTACAGTATTGGTTTGTATCCCACTATGTTAGCAGGTATGCACTGGTTTGTATCCCACTGCAACAGATATGTTATTAGATCGTCTGGAAGAATTTTCAACCATATCATGACAAACCATCTGGAAGCAGAGCTGAGAAGGGTCATACAGCAAAGTCTGTCAGAGCTGACAAAAAATTTCCACACTCTACTTTATTTGGAAAATAAAAGGGAAAGAGAAGGGAACCAAACTATAGTTCATAAAAATTAAGGCATTTTGACATTACAGAGATCTGGGTCCAGTGATGAAAGAAAAAAATATGTTCTGGAGAATGAACTGTAATTATAGCTTGGAAAACGTATGGAGAGAGAATGGAAAAAATTAAAGGAGATGTAGACAGATGCGATTTGATGGCAGTAAAAAGTTCTAGCCACTACTGCAGACCTGCAATGTTCAGGAAAATCTGCAGTTCCATCAAACATCTCAAGTCCAAAATTTCAAATATATTTTCACTTTATTTTATGAATGTCCATCAGATATATATCTTTGATGCTACAGCACACTAGTTGAATAAAAATCAACAACATAAAAACCCTCTTCATAAAAGATCCGAGAAGGGAAATCCCAAAGCCATAACCATTTACTCCATGAGCATATCATCTTTGACAACCATATATAAATGACATCATGACAACAAATACAATGTACAATAATAAGTGTGCAATGGTACAAAATATACAAAAAGGAATGTGTATTTAATATACATTCAACAACACCCCATAAAAATCTTTGCTGGGAAAGTGAAGTGCATTTTCAAGAACAACAAAAAATGTACACCACTTCAGTTAAGATGCTTGAAGTATCTCCCATCAAAAGAGTAAAGCCTGTGTTCTTTGACTGGAGATATAAAATAACTGAGCTGATTTTTCCCTAAAGAAAAAAAAATTCTAAACTTCATAAAATTTTTGTCCACATCTATAGTATAATAAAATATTTAGAGTGCAGAAAATTCAGTTTAATTTAAATTTTACTTAAAAGTGGGCCCTCTTTTATTGATAGATCTAGCTCAGTCATATAAAATCAAAAATCTATATTCCTTATAGTAAAAAGACTATTTCTGCCCCTGTGTCTTTTCTGGTTTTGATGCATTCCACAATTCACATAATTTTGCTCTAATGGAAATACAAGTCTGAGCAGAGGTCAATACAAGAATCATTCCTCATTTTCTCCTGGCTCTATACAAGTCTTTCACAATTTTACTCAAATATTTTTTGCCTAAAGTTTCAGATTCCTTTAAGTTCGACCTCAATGGGAATTTCAGGAAATTATTACAGTGGATATTATGAAGATCACATGCTTATAATGTGGCTGATTTTATGAAAAAGTTCATTTAACCTCCAGTTTTCAAGGCACCATTTTGTGCCCCTCACCCAGAGCAGGTACTTGCATTGACAGCAGAAAGCATTTAGATGCTGAGCTGCACAAGTACATAACCCACGCTCAGCTCTGCTGGGCATCTGTCCTCATTCCTTGCATGGGTCCTGGTAGAAATGTGGCTGAGTATTTCTAATAAGCCTCTCAACTGATAATGTTGATCTCAGTTTTCCAGAAGTGTAGATTCTTGCTTTACCTCCAGAGTTCAGGCTTTGTTGGTTTGCAACCCAGGGAAAGGTGGCATATTGGCAGCCCAAGGGAGGGTACTGAAACTGCCAACGACCTCTCTTGAAAGGACAAGCTTCCACAGAGAGGGACAAATGCAACTTGCACTGTAGGTATCGCTTTCCTTCTCTTTATGGAGTTTGAGCCTGTTACTGCCTATAAACTCATGGGCCCACAGCTACAATTCATACAACAGCAGTTAACACATTTAAATTTAATAGCACCAGGTTTTACCCCAACCCTGATGGCCATAACTCAGGCATCAGAACGGGTTCAACTTGCAGGTGCAACACCATGCCTCTTGTATTAGAGGCCAACATAGACCTTCCAGCTCTTCAAAGCATTAAAATCAAAAATATTTTCAAAGTTCAAAACTCACCTGAAGCTCATTCCGAGTACCATTCAAAATTTTGATTTTAAGAGAGACTCATAGTTATGCTACTAAAGGACAATACACAACCTTTGCAGGATGCTTCAGGCCCCTCTGAAAATCATTTCTTATGAATATGCGTAGAAGGAGTGATAGGAAATTAAAGGTACCTCTAAATCATATGGCATACCTGAGCGATGCCCAGGTGAATGCAAAATATTCATGTTATTTGCAGTATGTATATCTCTTCCTGAGTTGAATTTCATTCCCAGTATGGAATCCAAGCATCTGCTTTCTTTTTTGGCAAGGTACTCAATCACATGGTAAGGCAATCCAATTTTCTGGTTTGCTTCCTGTCTTCTTTTTCCTCCTAAATGGCCAAACATTTCTCACCAAGATCACCACTACAATGTGTGCCAGAATATGTTTAAAATATGGTCCTGTAAAAATAGAAATTAGGTTTGTGTCTTTGAAGGCAGCATTAATTCTTCATATATTCTGGGATCTTGAAGATTTCAGCTGAACAGATTCAAAATGATCTTCCTTTTCCTGCAATGGAAAAGACAGGTTCCCATCAACTGGGATTCCTCAAATTCACTCCAACAGTTACTACAGTCTCTTCTCTTAATATCTCCAGAGCAGCCTTTGCCAAAAGACTTCACTTTATTTCTACCACAGTCATTAAGTGCACAGTTTATTATTTAATAAGACTACTAATTCTGTAAAAATTTGCAAAATCAATAAAATTATGCCATATGTATTGTTCATGGTACTTACTTTAGACGGTGTAGGGAAAGTTTGCATTTCATACTCATAGTATAGAACAGGTAGTCAGAGCTGGGGAATTGCAAGATAATCATATCTATGGTTATTATTACTTAATATTGTGTTTCCTACAATAAAAATGTTGGGAGCAAAGTCTGTGACTGTGAACACCACTGCCTCACTCATGGATTCCCATCCCAACTCTTCCTCTAGGAGACCCATAGGACAAAAAGTGTTCTCAAATCCTCTGCCATCTTAAAAATCAGGGCTGGAAGGTTGAGTTTTCTTTCTGATTTTATTTGCTGGGTGACAGCCTAGGCCATCTGGCCAGCAGGCACCAGGGTGAGAAGTGCGGATGTACGCGTTACTACATGTGTGAACAACCCAATGGTCCATGCAGAAGCAATGAATGAAGGAGCCCTAATAAAACTACTCGCTAGAAAATGCTGGTTCTTGCTTCTTGTACCTACCTTTTATACTTGTTGATGTACACAAACATTTTGGAAACTATGTTAAACTGGCCTCATGATCTGATCTTTAAAGCCATCTCACTCAGATCAGGAAAGCCTAGCGCAGACATGAGAAAGAGCCAGGGAGAAAATTATCCTACACTAGCCTACTGCAGAGTATGTATTTCTTGTTCTGAAGGATCTGGTATTGTTATGCTGGAGACAACAGATGGAACTGGAACAGCCTGCAATCTGAAGCAGTTTCATAATTCTTTAACTTCTACACTCTCATTAAAAATAACAGTCATTTCTTTCTACATTACAGGTCTAGCCCTGAATTCCTTGGGTACTCAAAACCATTAATGGCTTCATGAGATGTTTTTCTTCATAGAAATGCCATTGCCTGAAGCTTGAACATATAGTTAGGATACTTCAGATTTTTCTTTATGTCTCAGTCTACATTTCTCCTCTTTTTCTCCCCTGTTTTCCTCCATATATTTTTTCTGTATTTTACATGCATATGCAGCAGGAGATGAATGTCCTTATCTTTTGCATAAATGAAAACTGATGCCTATAACATTTGTTTTGGAGAAATATACATTAAATTCCAATTATCTGCAGGGATACAGGACATAGATTTCAGTAAGCTAATGAGGTACTGGAAGCTGAGTTTGCCAGCTATGATTATCTAGCAGAAAAAAAGGAACCAGCTTAAAAATATCTGACATGTTTGTTTAAAAAGGAGAGAATACTCAGAGAGCCTGCTACGATGGATATATGAACTTTAAAAAATTCTTTTTGAGTCCAAATAGGCATTCAAGTGGTCTGAATGCTAAAGTGCTAAAGCTTACTTTAAAGAGAAAAAAAAAAAGGAACACTTCTCCCACGCTCTCGTCTCTATACTTCTAATCAGGAAGGAGCCAGTGGTTGGTGCTGCAAATGGAGTCAGCAAAGATTTTACAGTTATCAGGCGTACAGCAAAACACGACCCTCACCAGCAGCACTGGTCATTATGCTCAGCCACAGACGGCCAAGCCATTTCAGGGACAAAAAAATCTTCAATATTTCAAAGTCAATCCCTATAGGATTCAAAATGGAATCATCTTCCATTTTTGCAACACCACCACAAAATCTGATGAGATTTGGTTTTATTTACATTTTCAATATTCTCAATATTGAACTAAGAATTAATATTGAATTTCTGCCCCTTTCCACAAGGAACAATATTGATTTTGCAAGACAAATAGTCAGGCTGGGGTCAAGGGGAAGTTCCACATATTAGCTGTGTAATGGTTACATCTCCTAGGAGGGCAATTTGGGGAGCAGGTGGTGTGGAAAGAGGACAGCAGTCTAATAAAAAAAAAAAGTAGAATAACAAAGAGAAGAGAAAAACAAGGGAAAAGAAAGGAGGCACATGGGTTTTAATTACATTGCACTCAATCACAGAAAGGAAAAAAAGGAATACAGTGAAAAAAATCTCATAATTCAACATTCTGAAATACTATTTGGACAAGAAACGAGAGAGTGACTTTTTAAAATAAATTTTTATTACTATCTTTTAAGAACCTTCCCATTTTGAAACAATCCACTTCAGCAAAACTGTTTGAAAAGGAAAATGACATCAGCTTTTCTCCTGGTCACAACAGGTGCCCCAGTTGGACTCCTTTAAAGTCAATACTACCCTTCCCATTGACTTCAAAGCACTTGAAATAAAGACCAAAGTGTTTGCGGGATCTACCATGATGGTCCTCTGTTGCTCCTGTCAGAAATGTTCAAAGACTATCAAAAGACCTTTGTGCTTTGAATGCAGACATACAAAAACCCACATCACATGTGCTGCAGAAAAAATGCTTTTTGCTTTTGCTTCCCACTGAAATGTAGGAGTTTGCTGTATTGGGTAGCAGGCTGTGTCTGATGTCTCCTCTTCAACTGAATCCTACAGTACTCAAAATTATGGTTCTCAAGTCTGCCATGAAGCCAGCCCAGGTGAGCTGCAAGCAGCTGGCTGGTGGCTATGTTCCCAGTGTTCATTTTCCATATCTATAATAGCCGTGTTTGCCTCAGCAATGGAAGTGTGTGGTAGGAATCCGTGAAGAGAGGCTCCCCCCACCATTAACTGCTCTTTTTAGGTATCACGTATACAATAAAGAATGCTACTGAAATCTCTGCAGAAGAAGGAGCATTTACTCAATACCCTGTAACATTTCTTATCATTATCCACACTGTGGATTTCAGCAGATCAACTACGGACTGGGTGATGTGTGCGTGGGAGGCTGCACAAAGCACTGTGCAAATTAGCATCACAGCCTCATCACATCCAGTAATAAATAAAGGCAATAATTATTTGTAGTATTAATAGTAGTAATTACTACTCACCTTCGTTGCCAAGGACTTGAGCTTCCCCAGCAATGACTGCTTATTTGAATATACTATTTCTTCTTCATTATCTTCTCCTTCCATTATAGCACAGCTGTCAGCAGCTGGCAGCTCACACTCTTTTGAGTTTGCTGTCATCACTAATTTGGAATATTTATACTCCAGCCTGAAGATATAAAGCCAGACAGGCACAGATTTTTTTACTTATGTCCCATATTCAATGTTTTTGTAATTTAGATTATCTACAGGCCTTCCATATAGTTAGTTCCAAGGCATTTACTGGAAATTAGATACTTTTCAATCATTAAAAACATGTGACCAAAATAGTATTAACAATATATCGAGCTCCTACTCTCCAGATTAGTCCTCTATCCTTATAAAAGAGACATGTTTTCCCAAAAGACCACAAGTAGATCGAGAGGATTGCCTGCATGAAGAAGCACAACCTGCATGCTGGTTCAGGCAACAGCAGGTCTGACTTCAGCCTGTACCAGAATCTGCATCAAACTCCTGTCCAAGGAGGCTATGGGGGAGAGGAGAGATGCGTAACAGTGGGTGGTAGGAGGCAGCAAGAGTTGGGGATCACAATACTGGAGTCAGGATTTGGTGAAGCTGGATGCACTATGGGGCAATGAAATCCCAAGGAGGTGGAATCACATTTTGAAAGTTTATGGCATGAGATTTGGGAAGCAGAGGACAATGGGGATGGGGAACAGTCAGTATGTTCAGTCTGAGAAGCACGGATCTTTTGGGTGTGTACCAGACATGACCTGCCAAAATAGACCTAAGCAATATACAGTCAAGAACCTTATTTTAACCCAGCTGAAAGGGTTTAATTAGATTGAAGAGATATCCTTTTGGTCTTCAGACCTTGAGAAAGCCATGTAGCTTCAGGACCTAAGGTCAACTTCAAACTCTTGGGGGTTAAGAAGACTCTTCCTATTGGGAAATTACTTCATAACAAATTACTGTGGATTTTCTATACTTTCCTCACTAGCATTTTTGATAGCCACTATTGGCAGAAGAAACTTCAACTTGGTGGATTAACGGACTGATCCAACGTGGTATTTCTCATCAACATTATCATAAGCTCAGATCCATGAAATGTCTTTCAGTTCACTACATCAAGCTTTTAGCTTACTTTTATATGGAACACAATTTGCAGTACTTACTTCTGGTTCTTCTTCCAAAAATAGCAGGTCAAGGCTATGAGCAGAACGGCTGTGAAAGCACCAACACCAGCTCCAACTTTTAGCCAGAAATCCACTGTTTCACAGGTGCTGGTCCTTTTTTCTGGCAAGGGAACCCCTTTAATGCAATGCTTTGGCTCATTCCATACATACAAAGTTTCCTTTCAAATGGAAAATGGAAAACACCAAAAAGTGAGTTACTTGTAGGAAAAGAGAGAACTATTTAGAGTTGGAGAAAACAAGCTGTTTTGAGGTAGAAAGATTAGAAAATGTTCTTTTCAATGAAAGCAAACTAAAACATGTACTTCAGGTTTTCAGACTCTAGGTGGAGTCATATTGTCCACTCAGTTGTCCCCTTGATGGTGCCTGCAGGTTCAGACATGGCAAAACGATTTCCTCTTCCATATTGCTCTCCACCTGGCACAATATGGGTTGGACAGCAATTGTGAATGTGTTGTGCCTGCATTGGAGCTGTTGATTAACAGGACAGTTCCGAACCTGTGAAAGGACTTCCTAATATTTGACTACAGCAAAAAATTTCCTGGCAAGGAAGGATGAATTTCTGAACTGAAATCCCGAATCCTTTCCTAGTCTGCCTTGATGTTTATGGCTATTAAAGGACTGAAGTTTTTTGGACACTCCAACCTTACACAAATAACTTGCTTGAATGTATGAATGCATACAGAGTGCAGGTCCCTACCCATATAGCTGGCCCAAGCCAGCTCTCATCCAGGAACCATACTGCCATTGGCACAAATATCCCTGAGTCTCAGTGCTGCACCACACCAATAAAGCTTGCACCCAGCCAGCTCAGAGCCTGGATTGAGATTTACCAACTCTACCTGCACTTATGTATTGACTTGCCCACCTAATTTCAACAGAGTCCAAGTTATACCCAAATGAACCCATCTGACTTGGAGACATGGGTCTTGTACCTGAAATCCTTTTTTGCAGGCTCCCTCAATCTCATGGTAGTCTTGCTCCGTGCAGAGAGGGCAAGCTTCTGCACTTTCCCACACAAAGTAGAAAGTGCATCCATCACAGGTGCCAGCGGGGCATGAGCTAGAAGGAGAGCAAAGCTTAGTTAGCACTTGTGAAACACTCTGGGGTTTTCATCCTCATACCACATTCTGCTGCTGGAGAACAGTAATGGTAAGTACAACAAATGGGTAAACATCCATCGAGTCAGCAGATGGAAAAATCTGGGGGAAGAACTTTTCCCAGGTTGTAAAATGCCTTCTCAAGTGAAAACAGATGTTGGGCTGTCAAAGGTCTAAAATAATAGTTCAGTTCCTGGCAGTGAGTTCTATTCATGCACCTACAGTGAAGATATAAGAAAGAAGCAAGCCTTGGAAACCAGCAGAACTACTCCAGTGTTCCACCAGCACCAGCTAGCCCAGCGTGTGCCTCTATTGCTCTTCTGTACTGGGTGACTGTTCCACATGAATGCTGCTGTCTGGTTTCTGCTGTTGTTCTAATGATGTCTGGGTGATTTCGTCCATATGGAATGGACTTGTCCTGTCATGGTTAATTACTAAAAGGATGTTCACCAGTTAATGAAGAGATAACAGCCTCTCTTAGTCTAAGAAAGACTAATGGCCCGATTTTGTATTCAGCCTGCAGAGGAAAGTTGTACTGGCAACGGCAGGACATTCACACAGCTTTTGTTATTGACAATCACATCAGGTCTAACAGCAGCAGTGGCCAGCAGTCCATGCAAGAAGCTAGATCACATAAATGCGAAATATATCTATACAGAAAAATGGATTTAAAGGATTTTTTCTATAACATCTGTAAATCTGTTATCCTGATCTGAAGGACTGAAAAATCCACAGCCCTAAAAGCCCATTCTGGCTTATCCTAATTTGAATAACTGATAACTGTCCTCTCTGGTTTCTGGAACATTTTTCAATGTACATGGCAAGAGCACTGACAGACCTTTCTCCCCAGCCTCTTTCATCTTATACTGTAACTTCATGTGATACTAAACACCATGTCTGGAGGATCAAGGAGTTACATGCAGTACTATTTGACATGTATCACATACCTCACTGTTTGAAAATAACTGTCTGACTGCTGAGCTAATCAAAGGGGGCTAGGAAGGGAGAAGTCAACAAGAACTGAGATAAGGTACATCGTGTCAGCTGTGTGCCATTTCTGTCCATGCTCACACTTATAAAGCAAGGTAACTTACTCCTCCCTCACTACTGTGTAGTTATCACAGGTCACATCATGTTTAACCTGAAACACTGGAAGGACACCTGGAGGGTTTTCACATGGCAGCTGATGGCAGCTTGTCACTCAGCATAACTTGTAGTCTGTCAGGTCCCGAAGAAACTGGGGTAAACATCTCCAAAGGTGTTCAAACATCAATCACTCATCCATCGTCTGTTAAGTAGTTGACCCTTTGCCTTCATTCAGGTGAGCGTGGTTCACCTGTCCCAAGAGCGACAGGGATCCAAGAGGATCGCACACTTCTCACACTGTTAGCTTTTGGGAAGGGGACTTAACTTTTGGTAAGGAGAATGAGTGAGAGGGCATCCAGCAGATTTATAGTAGCGTCCAGATGGACTAAGATGGGCCTTGACAGCCAAAGAGGAGGATTATCAGAGTTGAGGGGAACTTCTGAAAAATCACAGGATGTTGCTGAAGAATAACAGAATTAACTATTTTATTGTTTTTTTCTCTGCAAGTTTTCAGGTGCAGGAATAAACAGTACTTTGGAAAAAATAAGGTTTTTGGAGTCACATGAATCAGTGAAGGAAAAAAACGGTCAGGCAAATTAAACACAACTGGTACAAGGGGTCCAGGATACAAACTGGAGTGACGAAACACATAAATAAATACACATAGAACTTGAACTAGACAGAGTCAGGGCTCATATAAGCATTGCAATAGCAGATGTCATCATCCACGGGACAGATTGCTCTTTTGCAAAAAAATCACTTTGTCCACAGCCACTGCTGTAGATCAAGGAAGAAAAACTACCTCCCAAAACCCAGACTAGGCAGTTTTAATCAGGAGGCCAAAGACCAACAGAAGAATCTGAAATAAAGGAGAAGTGGAGACAAGAAAACATCACTATATTTGCTTTTGGTTTTAAGCTTGAAACAACCTGCCCGAGCTCTAACTTCTCTCACCACACAGTCCAAATACATGGGAGGTGATGGGCACACAGGTCCTTCACCTAGGAGAAACGAGTGAGACCTCCTGGGTGGCTGATGACAGAGACAGCACTTGTCATTGCTGTTAACTATGAAGTTGCTAATGAGTTTTGTAAAGGTTGCCTGAGGACAAAAGGCTTTTAGGCACTACTAGGATACAACTACTTAAATACCTGGGCACAGAAAGCTCTCCTTGGTCTGGTTTGTTGGGGTTGCATCTCGTTGTCACAACAGTTGCACGGCCATTTTCACAGGAGGTTGTCACTGTTGAAGACCTAATGTCAAACAAGAGGAGAAATGTAATAAGTTTTCACTACCGTAAATACATGTTGTTCTTTCATAGATCTCTGTTTATTCATGCAACTGTAATACTAAAGAAATACCCTTTACCACAGTGGTTTTGCCTTTGTTAGCTAGAAGAAAAAAAAGCAGCAACAGAAGCAGGGTAGGTTTCCACTTCATTTAAATCTCAGAGTGCTCTGAGATGTCACTCGGGGAATTGCTTTGTTTTTCTAGTTAGTTTGAATTCTGATGAGACAAGGAATAATCCTGCCCACAAAACGTAACAGAATGATTCAAAAAGAGAATCGCAGGTGCTGTGGTTGGTGTGTTACTCTGCTGGAGAGTTTATGATGGCTCTCGCCTCACCCAGGAATCTGAGAATCACACTATTCTGAAATAGCACAAGGCAAGGACAATTCAAAAAATGGACCTTATTCCAACATGACAGACATTGTAAGCCAAGTTCATAATATACTCAAAGTAGGATCACTGGTGTGGGGTTCAGTTTGTAGAATCAGACACATAATTTAAGTGCTTACATGTGTATCAAGTGTTGATATCCAAAGTGCTATAGCCAATTAAGATCTGTCACTAAAGCCAACACAACACAGAGAGCCAAACAGTAGAACAAATATAGGTGTGTGTCTTAAGCTGAATAGCCCCATGGGGTCCAGAATCCAAGCTCAGAAACCCAGTTCACATGAAGATACCAGCATGTAGCCATCTTAACTGAGGTGATCTTTGAGCTAATTCTTACCCAAGCTGAGGTATTCTTTTTATGGAGGAAAGTGAATAATAGGAAAAGCACGCTAGTAACTGTGAAGGTTGGAACAATTATTTTTAACCTTCATTAGTTCATTTTTGTAACATCAAAGTAAATACAAATGAATATGAAAGAAAATACACAACAGGAGGTGGACATATCATAGACACATATGAGAAATTATGGAAAGGAACATGACACTGGAAGTGGCACCTGAATGAATCAAAGCTCTGGTATCAGTCTCTACAGATCAAGTGTAATTTAGATTTGAGTAAACAGTGTTTGCCGATTTCGTAAGATGTTCTTCAACATGCCAATCAATATCTGCCAGATACTGATTAAAGTGGTAAAGATTAAAGGTGGATTAAAGATCTTCCCTCACAGTTTTAGTTTCCTTTAAACAAATGAAGAAATTTGACATACCAATAAACAGTATTTTTTACCTACTTGTAAAAGAAATGCATGTCAGGTATTTTGCTTGGAGAAGGAGGAAACACATCTGTCTTGATGCTGATATTTTCCAGCATTGTTTCAACAGTAGCTCCTAAAATTTGAGAAGAAAAAAAAAAAGGAAAAAGCTAAGAATGGATTTCTGAGGGGTTCATATATAACATTTTGTCAGTCTGAAAGGGATGGTTTTCATTTAATAGCATTTTATGACATTACTATACTCTATACGCTTTCTTCTGTTCTAACTAAACTTCGTAGATTTGTATGTTCCTCATACAACCTGATTTCCTCATCTAGACATAACAAAACAAAAAATTCATAAAATCACACCAGTGTAAATAAGTTTTACTCTTTTGTATGAATTTAAAGCAATCACAGGATATTACAGAATCATAAAATAATTTAGGTTGGCAAAAGACTGCTGAAGATACCTGATCCAATCAACTGCTCAAAGCAAATGCCTTGAATGTATAACCCTAACACATCGTAACCACGTAATACCCTGAGCAATCTGCAGTACTGTGGGAGAAAACCTGAAAGATGCAATGACAAGATTCAGAAGGATTATGGAGTCATAGGCAAGCCTTGATGGCACATTTTGGAACAAACAACAGGCTGGTGTGTGGAACAACACAGGTTACAGAGGTCTGCATGGATTTTGGAGAAAAGATGAAAAAGAGAAAAATTCAAGTAACCAAAGTTCTCAGAGATCCTTCTAACCCCATGAGCCAATGAAGACAGAAAATATTGGTGCTGCACTGCAACACCTCAGAAGAAGAGAGAGCTGTACAAATGGGGCTGGCCGCATCCTCCTAGTGAGGTGAAAAATTGCTAGAACAATAAGAAAAAGTGGTAGCAGCCAGCAACTGGTGGGAAGATGGGAAAGACTGAAGAAAAGAAGTTTTCCCCTTGTTCTTGCAACAGTTCAGACAGCCTAGCTGAATTGTCAGGACTTTGAATTGACTTTGACGTGACTGGCATTACATCTAGGAGGATGATTTGCACAGCTGGAAAATCCATCTCTGCTTGTAACTGTTTTAGGTAAATATAGTAGGTAACAAAGGTGACAGTTTGCACTAGACACTACTACCTGGTGTAGGACAAGTCAGAGCCTGAGATCGTGAAAGCACATGGATCAACGTGCTCAGTAACATTGCCCAGGAGGGCTTGCAGGTGAGGAAGGGTTACAGCGCATCACATCAACACAGATGGTAGAACGAGCTGTGTCACCACAGCCATCAGGAGCACGTGCAGAAAGTTGTCAGGTTATTGTGGAGGGGCCTCCATCTGAGAACATACGCTGGTGTCAGCAAGGATGATCATTTCCTCTCGCCAAAGACATTACGTCTAACACAGAGTAACTTAAATTTGGACTGCAACACAATGGACAGAGATTAGTTACTCACTAGACTGGAAGATGATAGTTCCTAGGGACCTTATTATATTCAACAGAGGTAATGAGAGAATATTCCCATCCAATATGCAGTACTGTAGAGATGGCATCTCAAAAGTTTCTCAAAAATAAGAACACTAGAAGCAAAATCAAGTGTGGAAAAAAAAAGTCATTTTTCTGAGGATATTAATTATATGGCTAAAAAAGCCACAATGATTCTCTCAAGAATGACAATAGCTTTGACTAAGAGTCCACCTTGGATCAGAACAGCGGTAAAAGAGCAATTCAAATAAAAACATTGGTACAAGCTTAATGGAGGGGAAATAGAGAATCAAATAAAATCAAAAGTTCTGAGTTACAGAAAAATGATAATGGATCTAAAGACTTCAGGGAAAAACCTGTGTTTGGCAGCACTAGAAAAATTATAAGTTTCGAGCTTTTTTAGAAATACTAGAAATAAAAGTACATCTTATGGATAGGAAAGGCAAACTTCAGCCATTTTAAAATGTAACAATTGTGATATAGAAAAGGTAGCAGAGGAGTTTGATATCTTTTCTCTGTATTAGGAAAAAATCAGGACTATCTCCTTGCTTTCCAAGACAATGTCTGAACACCTCATTCCTCCAGTGGCAGGAGAGGATATTGGCATGTACTTGGCATGCACGCCTACAAACTAGCAAACCGACACTTAAGAGTGATCTTTAATAGAGCTTTTAATGAAAGGGAAATATCAGAAGACTGATGGAGGTGATATGGTGAGCCAAATTACAATGTGGCTAACACGATGAGGCAAAATAACAGAAATGATAAGTGGAAGATGGGTTTCAGTTAATGGGTGACAATGAGTGGCAGTCAACATGAATTTATGAAGAACAGCTCTTGTTGAACAAATCTGATTTCATTCCTTGAGTGCTGATGCATTTGGTTGCTAAAGAAAACTATGTAAATTTATCAAGTATTTCACTAATTACCACATGAGATTGTAATTAAAAAGTTAGCAGTGTAATATTAATTAAGTGCACACTCTGGATTAAAAATTATTTAACTAACTAGTTTGAAAATTATCTGGCATGGGAAATTGTCATCAAATGCGGTATGTCTCCAGGCTTCTCTAGGCATTGATACTGGCGTCCCAAAATGCAAGATTATCATCAGGGATCTGCAAGTAACTATATAATCACTGTTGGTAAAGTGTGTAGGTGAGACAAAGATTAAGAGGAACAGGAAAAAAATACAGAGCAACTTGGTTCACTTGGTAAGCTGGTCCCAATCAAACTAAACATATTTTAGTGCAGACAAGCACAGCAAGGGTTGAAGGCCAGTCCTAAGTAAGAGAAATTGTCCCTTGGAAACTGTAACTCTGAAAAAGACCTAGAGTGGACATCACAACCAAGAAGCCATCATGAAATCTCCTGAGTCTGGAGAAAGAAGGACTCAGAGATTCCATCCTTGCATGTAAACACAAATATGGAAGTGATTTTTATTGCCATTATAGTGAGTTAAATACTGGAATACTATTCCATCCTGATGGCCATGCTTTAAGAGAATGTAATAACAAGTTACAGAGGCTGCAGAAAGAGCCTCAAAAATTATTCAGATGCTTGAGAGAAATACATGATAGGAAGACACTTAGAAGAACTTGGTCTACTTAGTTTATGAGAAAAGCAGACTGGGTAGGGTGTGATGATTCCAGTACACAAAATATTTCTCCAAGGAGGAAAATGTGGGTGTGAAATGGAGAAAGAATAACAAGAAGCAAGAGATGAAAACTGAAGCCAGGCAAATTCAAACAGGAAACAGGTCTGATTTAAAATACAGAGACGGTGTTTGACCAGTGGGAAAAAACACCAAGGACTGTGGCAAAGCTTTTCTTTCTGGCAGCTTTAAAAGTCCAGGTTGAATGCTCTTCCAAAGACATGCTTTTGTCAAACATGAGTTTCTGGGCTCAGTGCCAGGGAGAAAGTACAAACACTCAGTGCCTGTAATGGATAGGTGAGCAGACTAAATGACTTCATTGTCTAATCTGGCCTCAGACTCTGGGAACTTGTGAGCCAGAGCAATGTAAAACTTAATGATGTGCATGGCTCCATGCTGCCCTAAGCCTCCTCCTTCCTTGCCTAATTATGTTCCAGCACCAGCTTCTTCTGAAATTGCCCAAGTATGGACTTGGCACGGGCAGAAACACTTGGACTAATGTGACTAGTACAATGATTGGTCTTGCCCTGCATGAGGTGGGTAGGAAACACGAAAGACAACCAGTGCTTTTTAATTACATTCTCCAGATTTTTGTGCTGAAATTCTATGCACCATGGGACCCACCAGACCAAACATGGGGAAGAGTGAGTAATATGGGCACGGAAAACAAAGAATGGGGGAAGCCCTTACTCTTCTCCTCCAGGCATCAGCTGTACTGAAACAGTAGACAAAAGCAATGGCCATCTGTCCACATCTGCTTCACAGCTCAGGAACAAAGTGGGACTGAATCTTGGGCTGCCCCTTCGCTCTTCTCTCAAGGTAATGCAGCACTGGTGAGCTGAGAAGGATTAACTCTGCAGCCCTAAACACATGTGAGTACACCCATGATAACAACATGCAGAAGACAAACCATGTACCTAAGAACCTATCAGCAAGGCTGTTGGATTGCAGAGCCAGGGCTGTTCGGAAACCTTTGCTGTCCGATGGGATGATGGTGGACTGACAGACAAACGCTCCCACAAAGTTGGAAAAATCTTCTGATTCTGCAACCATGTCCTTCAGAGTAACATCTGTGATATTGTCAGTGCAAATAGCCATCTTCTTCCCCTGTGGACAATCAGGAAAAAATGGGGAAGCTGTTGGTTGCCAGTAAGACATGAAAAAGTTTGGGAGAGATTGCAAACTTCCTGATCGCAAACTGGATGAGTTTCATTACTGCACCTTAGAAACAGCTCGGTGTTTCTATCATGAGAGGGATAAATTGTAACAACAAATTGTGCCATTGTCAAAGCTCCGATTAAAGCCTTGTACAGACCTAGAAACACGATGTCACCTCTGGTATGTGTCTTATCAGAAACCTGTGCTGCGAAGCACTCTGTTTATCTTGACAGCACAGTGTTTACTTGCAGAGCATAATAAAATGGCTTGCAAAGGAAAACCATATTTCCCTGCCTTTAAATAACATAACGCAGAATACCTCTTTATTTGGGATTTAATCCAGATAAAATATTTTCAAAGCACAAATATATGAAATCCCTAAACATATATATAGAGTTCAAGGTTGCATTAACGTCACATGTCAAGGCCAGCGCTAAAATCTCAGAGCAACAGCAATGAAAGACAAATCACTAGACTCAGTTGTCCTGATAAAATGCCAAGCACTCAGGACCTAATCATATGGTTGGTAGTACTATAGTACCATCATAGTAGTTTGGGAAAATGAAGACCAGATCCACAAGGGAGTGAGCATATCTGTACCTTTGTGGATCTAGTTGTCAGCAGCTCCAGTCCAGGTGATACTGAAATACACATTTAAGCCTACAAGTATGCAAAACACTGTAAAGAAATGTGTCTACTCATTTGCCTCTACTCATGCAAACCCTTTGGTACATGGGAAAGAGACTTCAGAACTTTGCAGGGCTGGACATCAATGTAAACTACATGCATTGGCTTTCATGGGACAATATACATCACTGGTACTGCTCCAAAACTTCAGTTTATGTATGTGACAACATGCTCTGGTACAGTTCAAGTCCCAGACAGAAAAATCTTGACTCTGGGGCAGAGACTGGTTGCACTCATGGCCTGAACACATTTTCCCACCACTTTAAAAGGCTGCAATCAAAGTCAGCCACGGGCACCTCAGCCACTGGCAGAGAGCAGGGTGACCAGGGGCTCTGCTGACAGCAACATCTCCAGCCAAGTCACGAGGGAAACATATGGAAAGAAGCTGGCAACTCAAAGACTCAAACTCTTCGCTTGAGTTCCTTAGTGGCAGCACAAAAAGGTCAGGGTTGTGACCCAAGTGACTTGAAGGCACAAGAACTAAGAAAAGGTAGGGATGTGACAGGGTTTTTCTTCTGACTGTTACTTATGCCTAAAATACTGTCACCTCTGCTCTGGAAAATCACTTGGCTGGTCAAAAGTCCTCTTGCACTGCTGAGCAAGATCCAGAGGAAAGTGTTTGCATGGTGTCGGTGACAGCTCAGCTGTAGGGGAGTCCTCCTCCTGTCTCAGTGTGATCCCACAGAGCATCAATATGGGCAGCAAATTGATTAATCCCCTTGACCCTCAACCACAGCTGAGCTCACCTCATTCCCACACAGGCTGATGTTAAAGAAGTGGAAGAACTTGGTCCCTCGGGAGGTGAAGCTGGGTCCGCTCATCAATGAGCCCCCCTGGCTGAGGTTGCTAAAATCGTAATTCAGGCTCTGGTTATCCTTGATGTATGACACCAGGCAGTCACTGAAGCAGGCAGAGTGGTCCTTCAGAGAAGGAGAGGCATCCATTAAAGAGAAGTTATGGACCAGCAGCAAACCGTTCACCTGGGAGTTAAGCAAGCAGGTGCAGACAGGACTGCTTTCCTTGTTAAGGATGGAGGGGAACTTTGTCCTATTCCTGTAATTCACCTTTCCCTTAGGAGAATTCCCATTCCTGTGTCAGTCCCTTGCAATCACATATCAAGACTTTAATGTTCCCTAAGCTTGGCCTTTCTGTTGTCCACCGCATTAGCTAAGAAAATGCAGAGTTTCTTGCTGTGTTTTGTTGTGGGTGCTTTTAGGGTCCCAATGTCCCAGCATAAAACCCTGTAGATAGACCAGAACATGGCCTCAGTTATACTTGCATCATGCAAAGGAAACACAAGAAAGAGCTCAAGAGACAGGGACAGGATATGAACCCAGCTGGAGAAAGGCAGAATATGAACAAATTGGAGCAGTTCTTCAAGTCCCTGTGCAGTTCCTTGCCGAAGGATGCTGCACACAACAAATGTTTATCTAGGCTTAAGGGCAATTTCGTATAAGAGGAATTTGGTACAGGTTTCTAAAGGCACAGAAACATCATCCAGCTGAGGAAGTCCCCGAGTTTAAAACTGCAGGAGTCTGGAACAGTTTTAGGTGGAAGTAACGTATATGCTTGCCCTGTTCTTACACTGTCCCCAGCACAGCTTCTTGAAATGACCCTTTTGTTGAGCTGGTGTGGTCAATTTTATCTTCTAATTGCATATTTACAAAGAGAAATTAGACTAGGAACATATTCGGAAGAGTGGGATCATTGGTTATAATTGTACCCCAGTGCTCACAAGGCACATACCTGTAGAAAAGCACTAAAACTGGCCCTTTGAGTGCTTATATCCCAATAAACCCTGTCTGCCCATCGCTCAGAGACCCTCACTTTCTGTACCTTGGTGCTCTTGCTGCCAGGCCCACACGGGATGCAGGCCTCCCTGCCGTAGACTTGGTGGATGGACAGGAAGGTGTTGGCCGGACACTCCTGGCACTGGCTGGACTCCTTCTCGATGTAGTGTCCTGCCGGGCAGGGCACGCAGGATGAGCCAGACTGCTCGGAGCCCAGCGCACAGGCCCGGCAAGAAGAGGCGACTCCATCCACTGCGTTGGTCACCGTGATGGAGTAGATCTTTGCCATGTCATTGATGAACTGTCTGCTCTGGAACAAGAGTCAAAGAAAACACCCTGGTGCCATTGCACCATTGCATATGGACACTGATCACAGCACTGTGCACCAGGGCACTGATTCAGGGATCAACTTCTCATAGAATCACAGAATCATAGAATCGTTTTGGTTGGAAAGGACCTTTAAGATCATTGAGTCTAACCGTGCCTGTCTGTCAACATGGATGGTTTATCCACAGCTGCTTCCCAAGTGACACCATATGGTGACAGCCACTCACCCTTTATAAGAAGCCTGTGAGCTTCAAAGGAGGGCAAGAGCTCTGGTGGTGAGTGTCCAAGGAAAGCTGTGTTGTAAAGCCCTGTACGTAAAGAAGTACTTACGTCTTGGCCCTCGTTTATTCTCTGAAAGGCCCAGGTGAACGTGAAGGAAGCGTTTTTGGAGATGATGTGTGTGTAGGATTGTTTCTCTTTACTTCTTTCCCATGATTCCACAACATTGGTATTTTTTCGATTAACATCCTATAAAAAGGCATAAATTTTTTTTTAAAAAACTAAAAGTGTGGTCATACTACAGTAAACACTGGTGTTTTATAATACAGAGATTAATATGTATAAAGGACTTTACAATTGCATTTAATGTTTAATAAAGGAAAGCAAACATATTTATTCTCTTTTCTATCACTGGCAATTTTTTAACTGAGAATGGGCGTCTATTCCAAAAGATGTTCTCGTTCACACCACAGTTAAGTTCAAAGTCCTATAGCAGGTTATAAACATTATGAGGACAGATTCAGTGCAGTGGTTCTTTCAGATTTGAAATTCTGGTTCTGTATAAATCATGTGGGTACCAGAGCACAGAGAGGGGAAGGCCAAAATTCAAAGAAAAATTGTAGCTTCCACCATCTTCAAATACCCACTTTGTTGGTGTCTCTAGTGAAACAGAACTGAGGCCAATAAGACAACATCAAAGTTTACACAAGAAAAATCTGTTCAATTTATGTTCATGTTTCTTATTCTCCATCAGCTGTAAATGTTCCAGTGAAATGAAGATGCTTTTCTTTTACAACAGACTCCTTTAAATTATCACTAAAGGTAGATTATTTTAAATTACCACCTAATTTCTACTTATTTCTCTTTAAAATAAGAGCAAATTCCTTTAAAGTACCACTAAATACAAAAAAAAAAGGACCCGCTTCTCTTTGCAATGGCAGGGCCAAGGGAGCTGTTGCAGATCCAGTTACCTTCCTCAGATGATGCAGTTTCGATAAACAGATGAGGAAAGTAAAAAACACGGCCCTTTGCTTTCCCATACAAATGTCTGTCTGCTGTCCTACCAATTCTCCAGGTCACTGACAGGATCCAGAATAAATTTCCAAATTTTCCATTTCCCACCCCTCTGTCCCACATCTTGACTCGTGACTCTGTTAAACTTCTGGAGGCTAACTCAACTGCACAAGAGACACTCAGAATTTTATCGGTCGGTTTAACGGGGGAAAATTTGGCTCTCTGGTGTCCAATGATTCCTTTTAAAATAAACAGATAACCAAGCATGGTTCACAATTCACATGGTGGAGGAATTTTTCTAGGTCGTTCATTAAATCCTTCCTGCAAGGGCACCGCAGATATTAGACTAATGTAATACTTAATCTTAGGCATAATAAACCAAGGGCAATTAATCACACCTATGTAGAGGTATTAAAGTGACATGTGCAATACCAGACTCAGTCCTCAGTCATGGAGAGAGAGGTCTCACTTACTGCCATAAAGTACAGCACACAATCTGCTGAACAGATGGTCTCAAAAATAAAAGTGATCCGTCCTAGTTCTGACCCAGTTGCTCCTGTCACTGATGTCGGAGGTCTGTTTAACAGAGAAGGAATGAAACATTCACCAGGTGCTCTCCAGACAGGCAGCAGTCAATCCTTCAAATTGTTTTTCGTACAGCAGGGAAACCGTCAAAGTCCTGTCACGTAAAACCTGCCCTTGCAGAACTGCGGAGGCCACGTTTGCACAGCAGCTCTGCACTGGGTATTGGGCACAGTAAGATTATTTTTTAAGTGTCTGACTTCTTTATGGTACAGTTCCCTCCTTATAACCAACACCCAAATTTGACCATATCGGTAGGGAATCTTGTTGCTTAAATGAATTACATGCTTTAAGTGATTTACACTGATTTAATTGCATCTACCCTCCACTGGTGGGAGACGCATTCAGAAGTTTCATACAAACCAGAAGCATTCAGGGTGCTCCCCTGCAAAGTACTAAACAGTAAACTGCAACACACCGAGCTTTTCCCCAGATATGTTTCTTGCTTCTCTTTTATTTTCATTGCTTTTTGCCCATACTGTAAAATAAAAATCAGGGTTTGCTCACTGGGTGTAAGAAGTCACAACCCCCCTCAGCTGAGACAGATAGATACAGCAAAGGGAGGGTGAGGTTCATAGAATCACAGAATCACAGAATCGTTTTGGTTGGAAAGGACCTTTAAGATCATCCAGTCCAACCATTAACCTAACACTACCAAGTCCACCACTAAACCATGTCCGTAAGCACCACATCTACATGTCTTTTGAATCCCTCCAACGATGGTGACTCCACCACTTCCCTGGGCAGCCTGTTCCAATGTTTGATAACCCTTTCAGTAAATAAATTGTTCCTGATATTCAATCTAAACCTCCCCTGGTGCAGCCTGAGGCCGTTCCCTCTCATCCTATCATTTGTTACCTGGGAGAAGAGACCAACACCCACCTCACTACAGCCTCCTTTCAGGTAGTTGTAGAGAGCAATAAGGTCTCCCTTCAGCCTTCTTTTCTCCAGGTTAAACACCTCCAGTTCCCTCAGTTGCTCCTCATCACACTTGTTCTCCAGACCCTTCATCAGCTTCGTTGCCCTTCTCTGGACTCGCTCCAGCACCTCAATGTCTTTCTTGTAGTGAGGGGCCCAAAACTGAACACAGTATTCGAGGTGTGGCCTCACCAGTGCCGAGTACAGGGGGACAATCCCTGCCCTAGTCCTGCTGGCCACACTAGTGCTGATACAAGCCAGGATGCTGTTGGCCTTCTTGGCCACCTGGGCACACTGCTGGCTCATATTCAGCCGGCCATTGATCAACACCCCCAGGTCCTTTTCCACCAGGCAGCTTTCCAGCCACTCTTCCCCAAGCCTGTAGCGGTGCATGGGGTTGTTGTGTCACAAGTGCAGGACCTGACACTTGGCCTTGTTGAACCTCATACAATTGGCCTTGGCCCATTGATCCAACCTGTCCAGATCCCTCTGCAGAGCCTTCCTACCGTCCAGCAGATCAACCCAAGTTAGTGTCATCTGCGAACTTACTGAGGGTGCACTCAATCCCCTGGTCCAGATCATTGATAAAGATATTAACGAGAACTGGCCCCAGTACTGAGCCCTGGGGAACACCACCTGTGACCAGCCGCCAACTGGATTTAACTCCATTCACCACAACTCTTTGGGCTTGGCCATCCAGCCAGTTCTTTACCCACCGAAGTGTACGCCCATCCAAGCCATGAGCAGTCAGGTAGACAACATCCACAGCCTTTCCCTCATCCAGGAAGCGGGTCATCTTGTCATAGAAGGAGATCAGGTTAGTCAAGCAGGACCTGCCTTTCATAAACCCATGCTGACTGGGCCTGATCGCTTGGTTATCCTGTACGTGTCCCATGATGGCACTCAAGATGATCTGCTCCATAATCTTCCCTGGCACCAAGGTCAGACTGACAGGCCTGCAGTTCCCCGGATCCTCCTTCCAGCCATACTTCATTTTGCCATACCTTACCTCTCTTAATAATTGGCACCTGTCTGAGCTAGGAGTCTAAGCTTACTCTTTTAACAAAGAGGCACAAGCACCTCAAGCAGCAAATTCATCCTGTCTGAGGGTCCAGGAGAGGTGGGATGTCCTGTTCTCCTGTGATGCCTGCATCTCTCCACTGGCTCCAGGGGAAGCACAGACTGTGCAGGCTAGCTGAAGCCACAGTGCAAAGTGATGTGGATTTCTGGAAAACATCTTGAGGGCAGGCACCAGTATACATCCCATGGCAGATTTAGCTGGTTACTTTGGGATAATTTAGAAACAGAGGGATAGGAAGAGGGAGGTTGTAGAATCTCCTCTGGAGATATTCAAAACCCTCCTGGATGTGACCCTGTGCAACGTGCTCTAGGGGAACCTGCTTTGGCAGGGGGTTGGACTAGATGATCTCCAGAGGTCCCTTCCAACCCCAACCATTCCATGATTCTGTGATTCTGTGAATATCTTTTCTCAGTTTCCAGACAGCCAACTGGCTGGCATCTCAGACTGAAGCAAACACTGCTAAAAACCAAGGTGTTACAGGATCGTCTGCTGCATTGGGCTGACTGGGGGCACAGGAATAAAACCAAAGTTTCCACTTGTCCCTCATTCGTGACATCATTGTACTGCAAAAAGAAAAACTCTGTTCATTCCAGGGATAATGGGAAATAGGTGTAAGAGGCAGAGATAAATGAGAAATAGATGAAAAAAAATCCTGTTCCTTACTTAAATCCCGGGATGTGCAGGTTCAAGATCAGATAGTCATTGTCAGAGCCTCCTGCCCCACTCTGGATGTGATCACCAGCCACTTCCCAACCTTCACAGGAAAAAAAAAAAAAAAGAAAAAAAATTCAAGAAATTTATAGTTTCTGGGTCATATGGCAAAAAAATTCCTGTTACCACATTTTTTAAGCAATTCAGTATTTTAGTACATTTTAAAGATGTCTGTTATAAACTATAAAGCAGTATAATAATGCATTTGAATGAAAAATTTTAGCAATTGTATGAACTGCTGATTTTATAGGCGAATGTCTCCTTGAAATCAGCAAAGCAATTGAAATTCCCTAACCTGTGCTGTGCAGCTCAAGGGGGATGATCCATCTGATCTCCTCCAACCTTAAAACAGATGAATCAATGAATCTATGTGTTAAATGTTAAGCATATACTTCAGTGGCCCTCTGCTTAACACACATAATTCAAAGCTTGAGTTACATCAGCCTGACAGGGTGGATCAGACTGAACATAATCTCTCAGAGAAGGCTGAAGGTGGGAGAAGTCCCGAACGGGATCACTTTCACCGGTGAGCTGCGACTGCTCTCTGCTGCAATCTTAGCGCACGGGCAGAGAGAAAGCTCTGAGTGCTAAACGAACAAAGATCACAGACTTCAATTAAGTTTTCCAAAAGAATTATGTGTGACCTCAAAGGGCATCACAAAACATGAAAGGAGATAAACTAGAGAGAAGTCAAGTAGTTGGATTTTTTTCAGTGGGGATATTCAGATGCATCAAAGTCTATGGTGGGATAGGTCCTTGGCTGAGGGGACTTCACATAGGCTGCAGCTCCTGCCCTCTTCTGCTATACATGAGGTTTTTTTATTTCTTCTTTGTGATATTGTGACATTGCTTCCTACAGGAAATTTCAAGCCTGGTGCAATTAAAGAAAAGGGGGGGAAACTTCGTGACTCACATAGCAAAGAACATACTCATTTTGATGAGTGCTCCATTACAACAGTGATCAGTGCAGGAGAAAGACAGGTGGGTAACAACACAGGGAGTTTGGCTCACCATTCATCCCATCGCACTTTGAGTTACCGACATTAAAGCAAGACGTCTTCATGTTTCCTGGCAGGATGTTCCACCACTTGTACTCAAACCCAAGAGCTGGTTCAGTCCCAGCAGGGCAGGCTTTGCACTCTATAGGGTGAGGAGAGAGTGGGAAAGGAAATCATGCAGCCAAAGTGCATCTCAAACATTGTTTTAAAGAACATATACATTACTTTTTTACTCTCTGGGGCAAGTAATGAGTAAAGAAAATAATTTATTTCTTTATAATTAAACAGCCAAAGACTTATCAGGATCAGAAGAGTGGAAATGAGACCAGCATTTTATAAATCGCAGATCATAACCTCGTGGTAACTAATCTGCCACTGATCCCCCAAGCCACACTTCCTTTTTAATGGCTTCTGCTGAAGGTTTGATCACACTGGTAAACATGAGTTCACACAAAATGCTGTACGTGACGACAGGGCCAATACATCTCAGAATGAACAAGCCAGAGTTTAAGCTAGACAATGTTGGCAGGGTACGCACCTGGCAGTGCCTAAAATGAGATTTTTCACAGGGAAGAACTTGGCATGGACAGAAGAATGGGTGAGGAGGAATTACTGACTGTAAAAGTTCTGATTTCCTTCTCAGAATCCCTTAAAATAACCCTCAGGATGTTTATATCAGCCAAGAAATGCATCCAGAACACAGCAGGTCAATTTAAAGCAGCAATCCCTGATATGAAAGGACTTCAGAGAGAAAACAGATATCCAACTCCCTCTCTCCAATGTTATTAAATAAGAATTTTATGAAAAATGAACTCTAGCTTATGACAGTGTGTCATTAAACTAAGTCACATGCAAGCAGACAACTGCTTTTGGGGACATGAGCAATTTTTTTGTGGACTCCTACCCTGTGTCCCATCCGAAAATGTGCCTGGTGGGCAAGGAGTACAGGAAGACGAGGCGTTGTTGTAAAAGCCAGGATTGCAGGGTGGACAATCCTTCCTCTCTCCAGAAGGAGGTAGGGTCAATGCATAGGGGATATCCTCTCTGCAGATCTTGGGTTCAATCCATTTGTACATGATCTGAGTCTGAAAGGAGAAGACACTGAGCTCACATGGTGTGTTAGGAAGCTTTAGGACTAGATGCGCCAGTCAAGGTCTCCCTTGTAATTGAAATTAGGGTGTTCCCAATGTTTTAGGCCAAAAATAGACCTTGCACATCCAGGATAATAAATGGAAGGGCAGAGAAGGGAAACAGAAGTGACTGGGTTCACAGGCGATTCCAAGATTTCAGGCCCTAAGAGCAAAGCAAAAATGTGAAGCTTAAAACAATTACTACTGTTCATTCCTATTTATCTAGTGGATTTTCCCATGAAAATGTTTCTGAGGAACGTCAGATAAATAATTCTAACAACTGCATAAGCAATCTCTGCATTTTAACCATAGTAACTCAAAATATAACTTCTGCATTATAAAATCCCTTTATCGGGAAGGCATCTGTTGGCAGAGAACATCACAAGTTCTGCATTTTCTCCATACTGGCCTTTTCTTTGGAAAGTCCTCAGTTTCTCTCCAGCCGTTTTCACCTACTGAGCAAATGCCAAAACCACACAGAAATTCTTCCAGCCCCCCCTCCAGCCCCTCCATATTACATAAGGAGCAAGTCTATGAACACTAACATGAGTCAGTCCTTGGCGTTACCATATACAATGGTATCGCCTCTCTGACATCGCCTCTCTTTGATGAGACACAAATTTTCTGCCTTCAGGAAAAGGCTTAGGTGAGATGCATCACCTCCAATGTTGGGTTTCAAATTTCATCTGTCTTTGGGTCTGTCCCTGAAAGGGTTTAATATCTAAAGACAAAAATTAGTGGAGTTCCAGAGCTGAGAAACCCAACTGGCAAGACTTTAACCTGGTCACAGCTCCTTCTCTGGGTACTTCCACCCGTTGGTCCCAGCAGCACAATCAGGGATCCTTGAGGCATGGGCACAGAGGTTGACAGGGGAGATTTCACCTCATGAATTTGGTTCAGGGCCCCGAGCACATGCCCCTGACATCCCAGGCATCGAGCTGCTTGCACTCAAGGTTAGCCCTCTGATAACACAGAGCTGTTCAAGAAGTATTGACCAGCTTTGAACCTGTTTGGAAAAAAAGCTGGAAGAAGCTTCAGGGCAGTCTCAGGCCTCAGATCCTGGGAGCTGCCATTAAACTGAGGCTCTCGCCCTTTGTCCCTGCCTGCCTGTGCCAGGTCACATACCCTGGTTGATCCACACCCTGACTGACCCATGGACTTGATGTTCCAGCTTGACATTGGTCCCGCTTCATCACTATGGACTTGTCTGGCAGCCTCAGCTGAATCAAGTCACAGACACTGGGTCTGCGTTGCTCACTTTGCTCATTGAGTGGTATTGCTCCTGCTGACGGAGTGCCATCTGCCTCTGTCTGCCTTACAGTCACTCTTGGCTCCTGGATCCCTGTCCCTTATGGTCAGTCTTTCCTTGCTGCTCCCAAACATTTACAGGATTTTCTAGAGTATTGCTCCAGAAATGCTTCAGCAGCATCAGGGTGCACAGCATTTAAAATAAAAAAGGATCAGAAGCTGCTAAAGTACCTGTGTGGTTGCCCAGAGCCCTGTACACATGAAAATAATCCTACTGCATCTGAGCAGAGAGAAAAGGGTCAGAGCGTGCCCACAGCCACGAAGGTGAGGATTTCTAAGACCAGGGCTGAAGCAATCAGCCTGGGATTTTTAAAGCAGCAGACAGGTGAAAAGTCAATAGGAGTCAAGTGCCTAAATCTCCTGAGGCCCCTTCTACACACAGAGTGGGGACAGCAGGAGGGAGACAACAATCTCACGTCCAGTGAAAAACCTGGCTGATTTTAGTAAGATCAATAGGCCTTTAGGCTGGTGCTTTACAGCCACTGTTCACCTGAAGACGGGCTGCAGAGTCAGGCCCTCTCATTGGACTGCATCACACGGAGAGATGGCTGGGGAGTACGGCAAACCTGGACCGATTCCAGAGATGCAGAGCACCAAGTGCTGAAAGCAGTCCTAAAAACCCAGCCAGTACCTGTGTGTCTATGACACATGTTGTTGTTGCAAGTGGAAGATGAAGGGTGTCTGCAGAAAGACCCACTCTGTATTCTGATGAGGTTCATCAGTGAAGGCAAAGGCCATTGAGGAGGCAGGACGAGGGTCAACAGTGGGAGCTTATTCAATGCCAGGGAGCCTTGAACTGCACAGAGCAGAGACAGGGTAATCCACAGGAGGCTGCAACTAAAGCAGTACCTGGGGGTGCAGCAGCGAACACTGCTGCGGATTCCTCAAGTCATTACAGGAAGTTAACAGAGCAAGAATCAGCGAGTCAAGACCAGGTTGTAGAGCCTGCCGGCTCTGGGGCTAAACTCGCTGATGCTTCATTATTAAAGCACACTCAGCTGCATTTTGGAACTGGTTGACCAGGATACTCCAAAATACTCCATCCTGCTAGCAAATATTAGGCCAGTAACCTACAGGTGCTATGGATTTTGACTACTTGCCATCCTATCTGGATCTAAGAGAGATGAGAAAGGGAAGAAAAGAGACAAAACAGGCCTGACCACATGTCTACACCTCTGTGGGCTCCATATCACAGTAAATAGGAGTGTCTTCTTCAAATCCCACCAAAATCCCCATGTGACTTCTGGGACAAAGGGCAGGAGAGCTCCAAAGCCAGGCTGCTCCACCAGCAGGTCCCTCTATGAGAGATCCAGTGGATCTAAGATCTCTGGGTGAAACAATCTACTGAGAGTCCAGGTGTTCTGAGGCATCCCACGAGGCAAGCGCATCATTAGCAGCTAAGCTCTGCTGCTGCACTTGCAAATTCCCAGGCTATGTATATACCATTATTTCAACAGATCATGGGCTCTTCTTTGATGCGAAAACCAAGGGACGTGATACACATCGCACTTATGCAGCCAAATGCTTTTCCACCTGCAATGGGTATGGTCATGCTCTGTGCAAGGGTAGCACCTGAATCGTGCCTGGGCATTGCTGGGACAGGGCAAGTTGTCACAAGCCAAAAGTATGCCAGGAAAGATTGCTAACAACTAAACAGTGGGGTTTATTCTGGGACAACACTTCAGCCTGTGGTTCAACCCTGTTTTTTTATGAGCATGAAGGTAGCACCAGTGACCCAGTCAGACTAATCACAAATGCACGGAGCTTAGCATTTCACAATGACAGATCCCTTAAGCAGACCCATGACAGGCAGATTCTTACAGATGGATGAATGCTGGAGAGAAAGCAGCTAAAGGATAAGCCTAAAGCCTCGGAGAGATTCAGTGCTGGAATTGGGAAACTGGGAAAGCAATTGGGAAAGTGATTCCTAGAAACCCTACCTTGTTTTCTAATCAAGAGGTCACAGTAAGCTCAATGAGCTTAAAAATAGTATCACGCCTTCTACTTACTTTTCCTTCCTTATCACATGGGGTATGGATCTGGAAAAAGTCTTTGTTGGTGCATGGAGGACGCTCTATACATGCACTGGATCCCTCATCTAAAAAGAAAGGGTGAGAAACAGGATGTTAAACTATCAAATGGTCCCAGGAAACAACTGTAATGAGCTTAAAATCTGGAGATTAAAGTGAGTCAGCAGAAAGATACAAAATGAGAATGAAAAATCTAACTCTTAATGGAGTCTACATGAACCTTCCCCTGAACTGTAGCAGGGGAACAAGGAAAATACCAGCTATGCTTGTACTGTCACATGGAAATTCATTGATTCAGTATAACCAGGGAGTCACCCAAACCCTCACCCCACCCCTTCACCTTCAAGCAGTAATTTGTGTAGTCTGCCAAGCATGGAAATATGCTCTCACTTGATAAGGGGAAAACACTCTAACTCATTATAAACTTCCTTACAACTCTGGCCCAATTTTTCCTCTCCCCAGATATTTTTGCAGAATTTCCATTCCCATCATGAGCACAGACACAGGTCCCCAGTCATTTGCCCTAATCCGTGATAGAAGGTTCTATGGTCGGTAACTGACTCTTCAAAAACTTTCTTATAAAACAACTACGAAAAAGAAAACTGAAGACATTTTGACCATGAAGAATGATCAACATCTAACCACAGCTGGGAATGGAGAGGACTTTGGGGACTAGGGTTTGCAACTAGAACTCCACATCTTCTAACCATACAGGAGGCAGGGATGGGCCAGGAGAGGATTTGGAACGGAGATTCCTAGAAACATGACAAGTCTGAAGGCAGTGATTAAGCCAATTCAGGTCGTCGCCAACCTATAACACAAATTACCACGAGAGGGCGCAGCACGACTGTTATTATCCTTCAGAACTGCTCCCAGGTCATAAAGATCTCCATCCCTTCATGTTAGCATAGATGACCTTAGCGATTGTGGCCCATTATGTATATATGTGCCCTCTGCAGCTTTTGGGAAGCTCCATCTTCATTTCCCCTTTGCATATCAACTGGAGACTAAACTTCATTGTTGGGTAAAACTGTTCTCACATTTGCACACAGGAACAGCTTATGACCTTACGCACTCAGACTCTCCTGGTTTTGCTTAACCCATTTGATTTATGTACCTGCATAATACATTTCTTCTTTACACTTGGTGCACTCCTTAGCTCCTTTCTCAGAATAAGTATTTCTTGGACACACCTGGCACCCAGATGAACCTGGTTTGTCACTGAAGGTACCAGGCTTGCATGCGAAGCATTCAGACGTATAGGCAACTCCTGTAAGGTAAATTACAGGTAAAGCATTGAAATACAGAGGTATGCTCCGTAACTACTGCCACCTGCTTGTGGGGGAAAGCAAGCCAGCTGGGTAACACAGCTTAAAAATCACAGACTTTCACCACTCACTTTAGACACTTTGGCTTTGCTGACTCTTGATTTAGGTCTTTAATCTTTGCTCCTCAATGCAAGTCTGGCCCATGTAAGAACCTTATATGACACTCCCAGTTTGGTTACACTTAGCACAGGACCAAAAGAACAATCTCAGACTAATTAAATTATTTAAATAGTAATTTAACTATCACTGTTGTGAGGCTTACCAGTAAGCATGGTCTTTCTATACTATATTAAAGAAATCCCGTTTATTCGTTTTTCTCTATTTGCTAAGCCAGTCTTCTCCAGTAGACGGCATCATTTACCAGCTAAATTAATTTTTCGCCTTTCCCTGACCGTAAAGTTTTGCCATTCTGTTTCTGCACTTTCAGGAAGAGACAGGGGACAAGGGGGCTAAAAAAAGCCACTTCGGTGCTGTAGGCACAGCAGTAGAAATGGCACTTGGCAAACACTGTGACGAAAGAGTGAGATAACACCTAAAAGGCAAATACGACTTACCTTCAATTGTGATGTTTTTCACCAGAACTGGTTTTACTACTTTGGACCCCATGAGAATCCCTGTTGTTCTCCAGTATAATATATTGCTACCTGATTTCAGAGTTACCTGCAACAATATGCATGACAGTTAGCAGGCACCCCCTCACCAAGACATTGTTTTATTTCTTATTTCCATTACTCAGATTTCTTGCATCCTCACAGCAATCCTGGCTTTTCCTCAGCTGCTTAGTGAGTCAAGAAGTAACGGGAAGATAGCTAGGAAGATGCTGTAGAGACATCTCTGAGGACTGCCAAAGTGGTTTTAATACAAAAAAAAGCTGCTTGACACCCTAGTTTTATGGAAAAAACACCAAGAGCTGCTTCTGACCTTGATGTAAGCAGAACTGGGAAAAAGATGTTCCTGCCTTTATCCAGCTGCCCCTGGCACTCAGGAGCTGTTACCTCTACCTCTGTGTTCAGATATAGTCAATCAGTTTGTTTTTAAAGCCTTCAGATACACTTTTATAAAGAAACCCAACACAATACAGAGTTCAAAAATCCAGGCTCACAAGTGAGTTTTGTTTATAGGCTTTAAAAATCAAGCTCTGCCTGCATCTAACACTACAGCATCATGATGAGTAAGCCAGGCACAAACCATGAATGTCCCCAGCAGCAGTCCCATCCCTCCTGCTCATTTCTGACCCTGAACACCACACGAGATGCAGAAAACAACCCAGTTTCCACTACTTTGACCTACTTGCCTTCACAGCGTGGTTCAGCGTAACCCCTGTGCTGGCACAGGAAGGGTGGTGAGTTTGTGACACCTGCGATAAGGAGGAGGAGGAAGGCAGGACCTCTTCTTTCAGCAGCAATGTTAATGCCTGCTGCTTTCAACTGACCTGTGTAACTACAGTATCACTCTACTTACTAAAAGTAGCAAGTTTATCAAGACTCTGCCTGGCCTGCAAAGCCATATACACTAGCCCAGTACAAGATGCCTACTGCCAACACAGTGATACTGGCCTGAAGGTGCTATATTTTCACACAAGAAGAGGGATAACCTCCACCAGCATAACAGTCCAGGATAACGAGATTTACAGCAGTGCTGTACAGGCCTGGATGGACCATAGTTTTTGCTCACCCAGAATAAAGAGTCCAAAAACTCAGCGAAGTGGAGATACAGCATATTGTATCTCCCACTCCCCAAACACCTACTATGCAGGGGGGCAGAGGAGAGCTACGTTACCACAGGTAATGGCAGAACCGGGACCATATTGAATTAAACATCACGTTGTGTGGTATCGAGATACCCAACATCAGCTCTGGTGCTGCAGGACTAGCATGCTGAAAGCAGAGGCTGCAGCAACTGGAAAACTGGGCTCAGAGAAGCTGCCATGACAGGATTTGCAATGCAGACAAAAGCCTCGAGGAAAGCTAGAAGAGTCATCTCACAGAGCTCATATGTCTACACTTCAGCCAAGCATCCAAGCAGCCTTCTTAGTCAGTGGAGACACTTGCACATATCAGACAATGAGTTCAGATGCAACCATCTCCTGTGCAGACGCTGTCTCATCTCTCAGCTCACCCAAGTCGCTGCCCTGGCCTTGGATCTACCTCTCAGCCCGTGCCACTCATCCCTCCTCAACCAGTTCTCCTACCTCCCAGTGTGACTTGTGTGGGGCATGCACCTGAGCTAACAAGCACTGCCAGCCAGAGCTGGCTCGGGAATAGGGTTTCTCCTCCAGGAGGATAAGCAGACCATGGAAAACAGAGAGCGGGCTGCTGTCTCTGCCAATAAAAAGCCTTTTTCATCTGGCACACAGTCACCTCTGCTAGGCCTTTGCTAGCATGGCTCTGGGACTTAGGGTATGTTGGTATAGTGGAAATCAGGCATCAGCATGAGCTAATGACTTGGTCTACATATGGTCTGTGCACCGAACTCAGCCAGCTGGGTCACAGGACAACCAAAGGGCTGCTGCTCCCAACATGGACTTGCTCATATCAGCACCGCGGGAGCCACCTTGGTGCTACCAGCTTGCTTTTCAATTAGGTAAGTCACCACGGAGTGCAGCTGGGTGCAGTCCAGCTCTTCAGCACACATTTGAGAATAAAATGTCCATCCAGTCTGCCTCCACATACACACACCACTCCCGCCGCTCTGCTGAGCAATGGGGAATAATCTCGTGCTCTGATGAGCAAACAACTGTTGTACAAGATTTCAATTACAATCATGCAGAGGTACTGTGGCATGCGGATTTGCATAAATCTATTTAACCTCATAAAGCACTTGATTCAAAGCCCAGAGAAATCAATACCAAGTCTTGCATCTATATCATTTGCTTTGGGATCAGTCCCTTAGAGATCTCAGTGGCTTTGTCCACAGTACTTGGGAAGCTGTACTCCTTCAGATGCATTCATAGGACGTGGTCCTTGTTTGCTCTCTGCTCAGAGGAAATCACAGACATTTATAAATGGGAAAAAAGCTTCATGAAGGAATTTTTTTGCACACTTACGGAATGAGAGCCCCATTCCCCATTGTCTGTTAGCTTCACCCACTTGTCTGCCGTGGACTCCATCTCTTTGCACTGGTCATTTTGTATCTGTTAATTAAAAATACAAGATCAGTGACCACAATCAGATGCATATCTCTGTCAGCATAATGATTGCTGTCCACATATTTAGCACAGCAGCTGCCTTATTTGTGGAAAAAAAAAAAAACAAACAACTTCCAAAACCTGCTAGTAGCTTAACAGTGCCTCCAGTGACCACCGCTGATGTAGATGGGAAAAAAGAGCAGGAGGAGAAGATCTCACCCTTGTCCTCTCGCTATCTGGTCAGACTTGGATGCTGAGCATCTTGTCTTGGCTGCCACCTCCTTCTTTTCAGTCCACCAAGACCCAATTCTCTAAAACCTAGAGGCCATGGGCTTCTAAGTCAGAGGGTAGGTAGGAGTGAACTGGTCAAAGCCAATATCTGCTATGTCTTTGGCTCCCTGTCACCTGACCTCACTAGGGATGAGAATAACATTATCAAGGGAGAGGCAACATGCCATGGAGTGTCTGCCCTGGCAGAGAAGTAAGGTTGATTGTCCCTTGCCTAGGTTCAGTGCAGCTCAGCACCCTTTTCTTGCAGCAGGGTTTGGTGCATGGCCTCACAGCAGTCTACTTCTTTCTTCTCATAACTGTCTTCTTTGAAGAAAAATTATCAAGCCCCTTTGAGGCATGAGTTCAATTGCTCAGCTTTTATTTCATCAGGGAGAAAGGCCATTTCAACACTTCAGAAGACCCAGGGTCAAGCATCCTTCTCAAAGTTGCTCCACATCAAGACTGAAATGAGTCACATAACCCCATATCCTCCAAAGCATCTGTGCACTTAATTCCCATCTAGATCAATAGCACGGAGGAAAAGAGGTGAGAAGAAGCACCTAAGTAGAAGGTAGAGCCCTAATTATCTTGTGCAAGCTAAGCTACAGCATCTTTGTGCCTCGGTCCCCATCTGCAAGAAGGAGATAAGAATATATAGTCTTTTCTCACGAGGTGTAAAGGGCTTCAATATGTAAAAAGAGCCTGGGAAGGGCAGGCTGCAGAAGCACTGGGTATCTCACAAGAAGAATCCACGCTTGCTTCCTGTGTTTGAGGACATCTCCTCGCTTACCCTCAGACTGGCAGTGCAGCCGCCTGCGCCTGGAGAGCACCAAAACTTCACCATTTCCCAGCAGCCTGCAAGCCACTGCCACTGAAATGCCACTGTCCAGAGCTAAAGTGTCATTGTTAAATATATTTAAGCACAAAGACATGCTGGACAAAAAAATGGACTTTTAGAGGAGTGTTAAATATAGTTTCCCTGAAATACTGAGGCTGACTAGGAATTATTTACGTGGGCATTTCTATAAAGGACTGTACCACTCACTGTTTCTTGAACAGGGACTGATAATTTTAAGAAGGTGGGATATGGATAAAAGTAATATTCAAAAAACCATTTTCAAAGCCAGTGCTCAGAGAAGCAATATATTTGCACCATTGCAGGAGTAGATCAGTCAGTCAGTCAAGCAACTGGAGCCAGATTCATCATCCTGATACATTCATCTGACAGCAGAAAGCATATGTGCTGCTTTCTCCCCATGAAGAAGGCAGGATAGTCTAATATAAAAGTGAAATGGCTAAATAATATTGGCTGCACTGTCTGTTATCAAAATGCAATAAATTGCACTGATGTCGCAGCAAAAGTCTGCTTCCAGCAGGTTATTTTTTGTCTTCTTTTCCCATCACTACCAAGGATAAGGATACTTCGCACTTTTCTCCAAGCTTCAAGAAACATTAACCAACACCAGCTGAGGCTTCGCACTCCTGTGAGATACCATGAGCTGTGTTTTTCAGGTAAAAACCAGAGCTCACCAGATGGGGAGAGAGGCAGTAACAGAGGAGATGATTGAAAAATTCCAGCCATCTCCTGCTCTGAGTTGCCCTCTCATTAAGTTTTTTTCTGTCCCAAATGGCAGGTACAACATGCCAGGGAAAGCAACCTGTTGGTGAAAGCTTCCAAATCATCTCAATGACGTAGAGCATCTGCACTGCGGAGCCTGGTGCTGGGAACCCCCTGCTCCCTGGACCCCAACCAGTCCGTCCATGTGAGCAGAGCAGGGCTGTCCTTCCCATTCGGGTCCCTGTTGATCAGATTGTTGTAGTACTTTGGGTATGGTGTGGTGCAAGCGCAGCCAGGATGCTCCCATTTCAGAGCAAATGACCTCTAGTCCCTCCATTTCACAATGCAGACATGTCCTCAGAGCCTAATTCCTACTAAAAGTCATCTGAATTTTTACTCCTAAACCTCTTTGGAGAAACATTGTTTCTTGCTTTTTTATTCAAGGATCATCATTTTGTCTCTTCTCCTGCTTTTCTTTTCATCTTAATTGCTATGACCCAAATTGACCTAAAACTAAACCTAAGGTTTCCACATACTGTTGCCTTGGAGCACATCAGGTTCTGGATACCTACCTTGTAAGAAGTCTTTTTAAACTTCAAGTCCCTTCAACAGCATCTCAAGTCAAACACCCCCAAACTGAAGCATCTACCACCAACAGTTGCCTTGTAAAAGGCTGGACTAACAGGGGTCATCATGACCCCTAATGGAAAAATCCCAGCATACGGTAGACAGGATCAGTTTAGCCTGAGTATTGAAGCTGAAATAAATGCCAAAAAGCAGCATAAGTGATAGGAAGAAGATTTTTTTTATCTTGTTCAGCAGTACCAATCTACAAATATATGGGGAATGTAAAGCAAGGAAAAAGCTGTTTCTGATGGTCTTTATCTGGACTGAATTCTTGCAATATAAGGTTGGATTCATTATATAAAAGGCCTTACAAAAAATTCAAAGAAGATGTTGTTGTCAATATACTGGTATTCGAAGAAGACAGAACCGGATTTCTTCAGGTGCACAGCGTAGATGAGAGAAACTGTACAATCATCCCTGTTCGACTCTATGTAATTCCCTCGAGGCGTCCACGAAGAGCTGATGAACATAAACAAAACAAGCCTCAGCTGAGATCACAGACACTGAGGGGACTTTTCTTACACTACTATACAAAACCATGTTACTCAGTAAAGAACCCAGAATCCCACAAAAGCTAACTGCAGTGAATTTATAACTTTATGACTGGATTTCCATTTATTTTTCATGTAAATATAATATTTTTCATTAAAACTGTGCATGGGAAAACATATAGTAGTAAAAACTTAGGACTCAGACTATGTATGAAAGGTTTATTATCCATATGTTAAACATACTTTCAATTATACTCAGAAACAGCCTTCTGCAACGACCACGGGTCTCTAAATAGGCTGTGAAAGAATCTTTTAACCACATTTCATAGAATCATAGAATGGTTTGGGTTGGAAGGGACCTTAAAGATCATCTAGTTCCAACCCCCCTGCCACAGGCAGGAACACCTTCCACTAGACCAGGTTGCTCAAAGCCCCATCCAACCTGGCCCTGAACACTGCCAGGGAGGGGGCAGCTACAGCTTCTCTGGGCAACCTGGGCCAGTGTCTCACCACCCTCACAGGAAAAAATTTCTTCCTAATATCTAATCTAAATCTACCCTCTTCCAGTTTAAAACCCTTCCCCCTTGTCCTATCACTACATTTTTTGTAAAAAGTCCCTCTCCCGCTTTCCTGTAGCCCCTTCAGGTACTGGAAGGCTGCTATAAGGTCTCCCCGCAGCCTTCTCTTCTCCAGGCTGAACAGCCCCAACTCTCTCAGCCTGTCTCCATAGGAGAGGTGCTCCAGCCCTCTGATCATCTTCATGGCCTCCTCTGGACTCGCTCCAACAGCTCCATGTCCTTCTTATGTTGGGGGCCCCAGAGCTGGACACAGTACTCAGGTGCGGTAATTTATTAGGTATTTACTATACCATGACCCTAGGAGCTTTCCAGCTATGAACAAGAGCAGCTCCAGGCTGGTCTTAGACTCACTAGCTGCTGATGAGCCCAAGGAGACCATGATAACATCAAAGAGATGGCTATGAATTTCACTTCCCAGCCACTATTGTTTGCCATTACTATGGCCAGTTACCCTCTGGAGAGCTTAGATAAGTCATTAAGCTGGCTTTGTGCTGCTGAGCTGTCTCAGATCTACCCATGGCTGCATAACCCAGATGCAAAGAGAACTTCTTACTTGTTGCAGCTGTCAGCTTTATTCTCAGCTGAGCCAACCGCCGTGTCCATGAAAGTCGCTACGTTGGAGAATCCTGCTGGCAGCTCATCCCACTCGTCAAACTTTATCCCGCTGCCCAGCGAGTAGGTCCCTTCTGCACATTTGCTGCACACCTGGTTCTTCATCTCCAGGTACTCACCAGAGGCACAGGAGAAAGCTGGGGAGAAAATAATTTCTAACATATGAATGAAGAAATTAATCCCAATTAATTTCCATTAATTTTTTGCCGCTTAATTAATTAAGAGTGAACTGTCACTAAAGGGAACCAAACAGGAATGCCCCAGCCCCAGGAACACAAGAGCTGGACTACAAACATTGGCTACAATATGTTCAGCAGTGCCTGTTTTTTTACCGACGTGGCAGCACTGAAACCAAATCTCAGATGATGGCTCCTGATTTGCAACTTGTCTCTGCTGGCAAAACAAGATTTTAGAAACAAAACATCTATCCACAGACTGTGTCCAAAAGCAATTTGGGAAAAGGATGGCTTGTAATACAGTTGTTCTCACCTTTGCTCACCCACCTGTTACACCTTGAACTCAATTGAAATCACCAGCACCTGAGAGCCAGAGCAGACTCATCTCACCCACCTGTATAGTAGCTAAGAAGAGTGCACAGCAGCACTCTGACTGTAATAAAACACTACAAACATCAGCTGAGAGTTCCAGACCTAATCCAAGGCGCTCTCCACGTTTCTCCTCACATGAGTTGCCTACAAAGCGTTGAACATCTTGCCTGAAATACCAGGTGGTCTTGGAAAAGATCACCAATGGGCCTGTATCTTGCAAATGGGGATCTTTGACTGGAGTGATATTAGCATGATGAGAAAATAAACTCTGGTTGCCAGCACAGCAAAGACAGTACTCAAACATACGTAACTAGGGGAAGTATAATTTAGAAGGAATGTTCTCAAAGTGCTTTTTTTACTGATGTCTTTAAAATTGCTTACTTCAAGTAACTATATATCCCTTGTTCCAGCCTGATCACATCCCCACCTGCTAAGGGAAGAATATTCCCATTATATAGAGGAAACCTGGACAGCAGCTAAGTCCTGTATGCCCACGGAGCCCCATGTCTGTGCCAGGAATTGTAACTCCTGCAGGATTCAGAGCAATGCACACAACTCGTGTCCCAAGAAATGGTGGCATTTTTTACTGTTTCACGCATGCCACGTTGTGCAGTGACAGATATTTCATAAACTCACTTTAAGAGACGTAAACTCACAGTCTGAGAAACTGTAAGACTAGACCAGACTGCTAGCCAAAGTGGTGAAATTGGCCCAAAACATCTGACGCCAGCTGAAGTCCCAGCACATGTAGTTTCGTAGATGTGTTGATGTTTATCTAACTGCAGAAAAACTTGTTTGATTGTAAAAGTACTTTGATGAAGTCATGGTTGTGTAACACCAATTTCAAAGATGGTCAGAGGGCTGGAGCACCTCTCCTGTGAAGACAGGCTGAGAGAGTTGGGCTTGTTCAGCCTGGAGAAGAGAAGGCTGCGGGGAGACCTTACAGCAGCCTTCCAGTACCTGAAGGGGCTACAGGAAAGATGGAGAGGGACTTTTTACAAGGGCATGGAGTGAGAGGATGAGGGGCAATGGTTTTAAACTGAAAGAGGGTAGATTTAGATTAGATATTAGGAAGAAATTCTTTCCTGTGAGGGTGGTGAGACACTGGCACAGGTTGCCCAGAGAAGCTGTGGCTGCCCCCTCCCTGGCAGTGTTCAAGGCCAGGTTGGATAGGGCTTTGAGCAACCTGGTCTAGTGGAAGGTGTCCCTGCCTGTGGCAGCGGGGGTTGGAACTAGATGATCTTTAAGGTCCCTTCCAAACCATTATATGATTCTATGATTTCCATCTGAATCCAACTGCTGTTCAGGCTCCCATTTCTGCGCTGGCTCTTGCAGCATTTCTTTGTGTAATTGTCCTTGACGGGCAGCACTGGAATGCAGATAAAAGGTCCATTTTGATAGAAAGATCTGCCAAAGGGTCATTTTTCCCTTTTGGTCATATCAACATACTCTGAATTTGAAGCAGTGGACCTGAAGCCAACAAATTTGTTTTTCTAACCCCTTCGCTTGCTGGTGACAGACCTAGAAGGAAAGTGGGCAGGAGCCTAGCAGGGACGGGTTCTAGGGTGGGTATACACAGTAAATCCTGCCACAACAGATTTCTGTGAAAGACTGACAGACAGGCAAAAAAACTACCCTCAGTGGGGACAAGTGGTTTTCTGTAGGCAGTGGCACATGATGATAGAGTGGTACGGCTAACATCCCATCTGGCTGCCTCTGTGACCTCAACTTAAGCCATAGGATGCACCTGCAGCTGGGGTCAGAAGCACAGCTTTCTTCAGAGACCCGGAGAAAAGTATCGAGCACTTCCCTGTGTGTCTGAACTGAGACAATACCTTGTACAGCTTTTCACCTTAAATGCATAAAGTTCCTGACTCACTGCTTTAGCACCATTAATTAATCCTGCTTTATTTTTTTTCTTTTGAAGGGTGCAGAGAGAAGCCATCAGGAGAGGAAGTAAAAAAGTGAGCTGTCTCATGACATATTCAAATCCTTTAACTGTTTCAAAATATTTTTTAAGAAAGTTAAATAGCAAGAACTGGAGAGCACTGCTTAAGCACACGTTCCAGATTTCTGAATTTCAAATGAGGAGTCGGTAACTGTGAGCAATTCACTGCCTTAATGGAGATGCAGAAGGCAGCAGAGCCTCCTCTTCCATTGCAGTGAGGTGGAGCGGAGATTATTGCTTTAACCAAACTAATATCTTTTAGCTCCTTGCAACCTGATCATTTTAGAGAAAAAAAAAGTGTATAAGAGATCAGGCAGGCTGCCATGTAGGACACTGCCATCCATTGCTCACCTTCCAGGACAGAGATGAGCCTTTTTCTTATTTAGGTGGGGAATTACGTTCTTTCCCTTTTCTAAGAATCATATTTCAAAGGCAGCAGCATTTCCCGTCAAAACACATACGTTTGCAAGCGAACTAGCTCTGAGCATGCCAGCTGCTTGCCAGGTTCAATTTGGGGCTGAACGTGGCTAATGGCAACACAAACCACTTTCGACAACGGAACAGATGCATTGTTTGGTCTCGTTCCAGGCGGTCCGGAGCAGCTGTAGGGGGATAGGGAGGAAACACTACGTGTGACAAGCATGGAGATGGTCTCCTCTCCTAGTGTCACACAACTTGTTCTTCTAGCAAGGGAGAAGACCAAAAGCCAAGCTAAACTACCTTTAATCTAAGCAGCATCAATTCAGGAGTCTGTCCTAGCTGGAGGTAGGCAAGCTGCGGCCGTGCCCAGAGGGACCCTGCAAAGCAGATGTCCCCAACGATGGGACAGGAGGCACTTGCCCAGGCGTGAACAGGGCACAGACAGATGATCTGCCCGAAGGCACTGGTACTTCGCCTTGCTCGTGGCTGCTCCATCTCACTAATACGTAGCTGAGCATGGATCCAGCACTGACCAGTGACCGCTTGTCCACAGAAATGGTTGACATTATCGCAGCCCCGCTGTGTTTGTGGGGGTGACACATGCAAGCTGCTGTCAATGGGAAGGACAACATCACCAGATAGGAGGTTAATGTGCGATGTGAAGCTTCAGGAATCTAAATCGTATATTTTAGGTGTGTGCTCTGATTCGCCCTCCACTAAGCTCTCCCTCTTGCTTCAGACTCCAGAGGGAAAATGAGTCTCCCTGATTAGAGGCAGCCTTTGTGAACGTCACCTGCCACCGATTCCAGAGCCCATACTTAATTTCAGAGAAAACATCTCTATTGAATAGCTTCTTATATGTCTACCCTGTTTTGGAAAATAGAATGAAGGCTGCTAAATCACGTAGGCAATTCTGAAAATCTTCTCCAGAATCGACACTATTGATCTTGTTTGGATATCACTATTCCCTCTCCCTCTCTGACTGCAAACTCTCCTATCACACCCTTGAAATATTAGTTTGGGTGCTACACACCCACTTACACAGAGCAATGCACATTGTGAAGACTGAATTTCATCTTCTTTCTTTCTATGATAAAACCATGAAACGCATTAAAAGGTTTCACGATTTGCCCCATCATGGGCATTTTTAAAACTGGGAGAACATTTTCAGAGGCATTTAGGAACAGCACGACATACTGTGGTGCCGCATACACTGATGTGTTCAGTAGCTACAGTGAAGCTGATGCAAATATTGGTGATTTGCAGCTGTAGCTTTCTTAAAATAAATACAGAAGGACAAAAAAAAGTGTTGTGGTTTGTACAGGCAACCACTCTTGGTCACAAAAGATGCTGTAAAGTACCGTTAGATAGACACTGCCACAGGCAGCCACACATTCATACATGCATGCAATAAAGCTGACACTGGATTCACTTCATAAAAAATTAACAAGAGCTACACTACTAATACCCACCAAAACCATTGTATAAGGCTTGTCAAACAGACCTTATCTCATTCTTTAAAAGGATTACAAGACGCTTGATAAAGGTGACGGAGTGAATGTAATAGACTTAGGGTTTCTAATACAGTTAACTTAGTTCTGCATGTCATTCTGATGAAGAAGGCAGTACCACACAATACCAGTAAAGCACCTCTTAAATGGATTAAGAACTGCCTGAGTAACAGATCTCAGACAGGGCTGCTGGTGGGAAGCCATCACTGAGCAGGTAGGACGGGGCAGTTCTGCCTTCCCTGGGACTTGGGACTGAGTCTGATGGCTGTCCGCATTTTTATCAATGATCTGCAGGCAAATAGAAAAGGAACAGTATTAAAATTGGCAGGTGAGAGACTGTCAGAGCGATAAACCCCGAAGCAACATGAGCAATTCAGATCTGTTGGCAAGCCTGAGCCCACTCAAACTCTGCAGAAACATGTCCGGGAGAGCAGAAAGCCCGAGGGTCAGAGTGGATCCACTATTCTTCGAGAGCTTTCACTATCAAGACATGCAAAAAGGTGTTAATGAGATCTGCAGATATATTTAGAGGTGGAGGTAGAGATGTGTAGGATGAAACGTGTATTACAGGCCAGAGGATTGTTCTAATACTGAATATAGTTGAGATTTGGCATTTTTAAGAGGTCAATGCAAAACAAAAGGACCTCAAATGCTTTTAAAATCATAGGTAATATCTTGCAGTGAGAGAACTGAACTGCTTAGTCTACTTAGTTTATCCAAAGGAGACTGAGAGTCAACTTGATTAATACATAAGCATCTCCAGAGGGAGAAAATACAGGATCCCACTGGACTCTCTAATCAAGCAGAGAATTGCATAAGAAGAACTACCTTCTGGAAGCTGAACCCAGACAAATTCAAATTGGAAATAATGCGCATATTTTTAATAGGAAGAATGACTGATCGCTGGAACAATCTGCCATGGCATGTGATGGACTCTTTGTCTCTCAAATCTAATTAATCTAATTAATCCCCCTCCTCTTAAGCCCTAAGAGTCGAGAGCGGTGGTATCTTACCTTCCTCCTGGGACACACCATGGACGTGGGGCATCCTGAAGCAGGAACCCTGCCCACTGTGTAACCACTTCCAAGGAGTGCTTGCAATACATTACTTTGCAGATGCGATAGCACTTTACAACCACTTTGCAGACTTGGAAACGGCTCCCTAGAGGGCAAAACAGGCTTGCCTCGTTTGCCCTTTGACTGCAATGCTCCAGGGTCACATTCTTCCTTTTAGTACAGATGTGGCCCCCTCAGTGATTTTGGTGGACTCAATGCTAGTTGGCACATGTCTTCTAGTAACTGACGCTAACAATCACACGTTGCTTAACCTTCTGATGCTGGGGGTCAGGAGAAGCTTATCATGAACACAACTAGACTGACAGAGTAGATCCTCACATGTATATTACTACTCAACTACTTCTGAAGTTTGAAACCTGCCTCTAGAGTGTTTTCTCATGTCAAATATCTCCCAGATATTGCCCCATTGTGAGAGGGATCAGCATATTTATGATTTCACCGGAAGATTAATCAAAGCTGCTTTAATGCTCTGCATCCTCTGACACCAAACCAATAATATATTCAGGTGCTTCCCTCCTTTATGCAGCCCTGGCCACTCAGTCTTACACTTTCCCTCATCTAGCTACCCATCCCACACCACTGGGACCTACAACTTCTACCTCTATCACTCTTCTCAGCAGACATTTTTCTCCAGACATTTCTCACTTATGATACCTAAAACTATTTCAGTTCTTCTGTTTATTTTGTTGCCACTGACCATGTGCATGTTCCTGTGTATCCTTCTGTGTCTCTCTGGCTCTCAATACATTACAGTTTAAAAAAAAAGACACAGGACTGGGTTTTGCTAGATCATAACAACACCAGAAGGAAGTAACAACGTAGGAATTCTACCTAAACCAGTGAAAATACACAGGAAGAATAATCTCAGACACTGGCTTTCCATCTGTTCCCCCTCCTTTCCTATGTTGTTCATCCAAAGCCCTACTGCCTGGGATTCAGGTGAGATGCTGCCATGTCCTGCAGGCAGAGTCTGGACTGAGTTATCTCAGCCTCCCATGGACAAGGGTGAAAACTGTAGCTCAGAAAGGAAATATAAGGTTGGCAGCATCCCACAGTTGTCCCTCTGAACAGCTGTTGCGTTCAACAGACACATGCCACAAACCTGGAGGGGAAGATGTGGCCAAAGACAAGTACATAGAGGCATCTGTTCAATGATACCCTGGGACATCAGGGTCCACACAACATGGAACCAAGGACCAACCAAAATACGGGATGAGGAGAAAAAAAGAAAGCCAAAGGACGAGAGGAAATCATTGCTTCATTATTAATGTTTCCTATAATCTCAGCCAGCTTCAGAATGTCTTCTGTGAATAATTTATATGAGGCTTCTCCAATGACTGTGAATAATTGATGTTCATTTTCCTCAGTCATTATATCCCAATGTGTTATCAGGAACCAGACTGAACCTTAATTTAAGAAAAAAGTCTGTCAAGGCTGTTTAGGCTTGAAATGTGATCACACTGAAAGTGATGTAAGTTGGGGAAGAGTACCTTCTGTGGAGGAGACCCTTCCCTTTCTTAAGAGTAAATAATTTTTCCTTTTATCCAAGAAATTACAAAACTAAGCAATGCTTTTTCCAGTTCACCTCTTTGACAGGAATAGTACAATTTTCCCCATCTGGCCTGGCACATAGGACAGTTTTATTATCAATCACTTTTATTTCATCATTTGGACACTGAAATGTGTGGGTTTGGAATGGGAATACTCAATAAATTCATGAAAGTGTGGTGCAGAGTGGAGGAAGGCAGTCATCACCAATAGGTCAGCAAGAACATTTGCTGCCAGGGTTACAACAACCATCCTAATGGCTCAGCATTGGAGACCACAGGAAACATACCTCGAGGTGAGTAAGTAGCTCTCCAGGCCCCACTGACTCCATCAGGCTTATTTTGATTACTTACCAACCAAAGTGGTTGGTGCAAATGGCTTCTAGTGCCATCTGAGATGTCCTCTGCGCACACACACACATACGCACTGTGCTTGCTCCTCATCCCACTACCAAGCCATAGCAAATCTCAAGGTTTTGCCTGCTGCTTTCCTGTTGAAAGATAAATTAGTGACTCAGAGGAAGCTGTGTTTAACTGATTTAATGACATCGTATACACAAATAGGGTGAAGAAATCATCAAAAGACACTAAGGCCAACCTTCTTCTTGGAAGTCTCAATACACACATCAACATGCAGTTCCTGGTAACTCTTCTCCAGGAATTAAACTCTATGGGTTCAATGCAAACCCTTCTGCTTTTTTAACTATTTACCTAAAAAGTCTGTGCTTCAAAAAGCCAACAATGGGACTTCTGCAAAGACAGTGTATTGCCCATGCGCAGAGGGAAAAATCTGGAAAAATTATTTGTAAAACTGGGGTATCTCTTAGGGTAAGAACGCACATTAGGAAAACATCCAGATGGAAATGCCATGGCAAAATGCAGCCTCGAGCCTCAGTCCAGGGGAGAAACCTAATGCCATCAATAGGACTCACCTACCTGACTTGAGTTAGGATCATGCATTAGCAGGGACACTCTAAGAGGAACAGTAATAAACTTCTCCTTGAGTGCTTTGCTAAATCACAGCCTTTTAGCAGTGACTCTCAAACTATGCCATGCACACCACTGCCAGCTAAACATCTCTGCTACATGACAGCCTTGCATTAATTCCTCAGCTTCACAGGGGTCCTCGGAACAGCCTCCTCTGCTGTGTGCTAGTCCCCTCCCCAGTGTGTTCTAGTGGGAAAGCCTTTCCTTTTCCTTCCAGAAAAGACATAAAAACTTCCCTGGGGATACAAAAGAGACTCGGATAAAATTGAGTTGCCCAGTCCTGCAGGCCATACACATAATGTGCCCCTATACAGATCATGACTTTGAAATCTACTTCTTGCACATCTTGGTGTTCGTGTCAGAGGTGGCTCCAGAGCCAGAGTTATACTCTATTTTTCACTCTCAGACACCCTTAATTGCTAGGTAATACATGACAGGGCAAGGGCCAAATCAACAGCATATTGAGAAATGCTCACTTTCCCTGGATTTCATGCCCAATAAGAAACCATTTTTTTGGTACTCAGGTTTGAGAGAGGAACTCTCCCTACGTGACTCTTACATGTTGACTTATATGTGACTTATATGTGACTCATATGTTGACAGGCAGCCTCATGGGAGCCATACAACTGTTCAACAGAGAGGGGAGAAGGGAAGGTGTTAGTTGAAATGAGGGAGGAGATCAGCATATACCATTCGAGTGAGCTATCTCAAGGATGGAGGAATGAAAGGGGAGATCTTCTCAATAGATTTTTTTGAACATTGGCTCAAAATAGTACTTTCCTACAGCTCAGGATACTCAACAGCATCTGTCACCTTATGTAAGCATGTCTGTGCATATGTCAGATCTAAATGACATGGTTAAACACCAGCAGCCATTAACAGTTTAACCTCATTGTTTCTTCCAATGTGAATACTCAAAGAAGCAATGACTGAATGACATCAAAAATGAAAGAAGTGTTAGTACATTAAGGTTGATGAAGACAAGTTTCAGTGCTTTTGAGCCATGGGAAAAAATGAGAACGGATACATGCCTATTCCTCAGAGCTACACTGATGTCACCGTATTTCCTCTCTTCAGTTAAAACAAAGAAATCCCAATCATTTCAAATCCCATTAACGAGACCAGAATATAATCCTCAGTGGATGTCAAATAAAAAAGGAAAAAACCCACCTCTCTAATGATGTGTTAGGGTTCACATGTTTGCTTCAAGAGGTCGTATCTCTGGATTTATTTAAGCCCTATGAAAAGTAGTTCTTACATGCATTCATGAAGACAATGGCACTTTGGTTATAATAAATTCTTTTTGATTACACAACAAACTATTCTGAGATAACATAAATGAACGTGACTGTGTAATAAATAGCACCATTCTCACGGGAGTATTTGTATGTACATTCACACCCACATGTGCAATAATGTAAACATCAAAGAAACTACTAAAACTTATCATTGCTATTTTCAAGTCTTCACTAGCCAAATTTCAAAATTCTAAGTAAAACCCCAGAAGAACCAATTCTTTAGCACAAAGACTACACAGAATTTGCTTGAATACACATCTAGTTGACAATGAACAGATGTAAAGTTCATGTCAGAAGGCTGTAACACAAGCACACAAGTTTTGCCAGACGTATAATATTCATTTTATATTATCCATCTACACAGATATGTATGTGCATACGCCGTATGTTATAAAATTTGCAGATGCCCACTGACTTCAAGGGAGTTAGGAGCAGACCCACTTCTTACCTCCTTGGGTTACCCAATCTTACTAGAGACTGAGAACATCAAAATCAAAACCTTCTATTTAAGTTTTCTGGTTTTCTGTTACAAAAGCAGAATGTTAAAACACCTGCAGATCAGTTAAAGTGCCCTAAAGTGTTATGAAACCTACAAGCCCTGAAAAAGGTCATTTGCCCTAATTGTGTCTAAACATGCACTGCAATTAGCAAGAAGATCCATATCTCCTCCTGTGGTATCCTAGGAGCAGGTTACACAAGTTAGAATAAACTCAACAAACACAGTTCAGTAGCAATAAATCAGGAAAACTTTTGCTCTCAGTAAAGTCCATTGCCCCAGTAAAGTCCATTGTAATAAAGGACAGTCTGTTTTCTGAAATCAGTGAAGCTTTTCACGTGCTTACCATTTGGCACATGCTCACACACCGCGCCTCAAAACTGAAGCACATTTCTGAGTTCAAAGAAGTTGCTCCCTCCTTAGTGGCTCCAGGTAAAGGTGGAGTTTGCTAAGCAGAGCCATTAATAACTCCATGGCACTGTACTTGATCAAGTTCTTCCATATTATCAATATTTTTTGTGTCTTCTTTCTTAAGAAAACCTGCTGATTATAACTATAACTGGTATTTGGATGCTGACTATAACAGTGACCCTACCAGCACTTTTTCCCCTTGAATATGGCAAATGCAACTCCTTTTGAAATCGCTCTATTATTCTCACTACAGTTTCTATATTATGCACATAGCGCCACTAAAATTAACAGATATTTATGAGATAAGGTGCAACCTATTCTTGCTTAGGATGGCAAAAAATAACTCATATTCTGTGGAATAAGAGAGTTAATATTAAAAAAGAATTTGAGGTCAAAATGTGAACTCCTTAAGCCCTTTTTGGTGACAAACTCTGCTCAGAGGAGTGTATCAGTGCACCTGGGCACAGTAAGGGCACCCTCTGAAGCAGATATTTGGGTTGCACTTGAGTGAAGGGAGATGGAGAGGAAGGGAAGGAGACATGAAAGGAAGGCAGGCTCCAAATTCAGACTTTTAATTTGAGTGTAAAACATGCAGCATATGGTCAGGCTGGCAGAAAAGCCTGACTGTGGCCACCGAAACAGACTGCAGCATAGTGTCAGTGGGAACATGATGCCAAGTCCTGCTCCCACTGCCAGGCCCCAAAAGGCCCCCATTAGACACTGCATACAGCCCCCACACCAAGGAAAATGGTTTTCAGAGATACCAGCCATAAGGGGGTGCAGGCGAGGGCTCAGCCCCGAGAGCAAACCGCTCCCATTGACTGCCATAAATATTTTCCATTTAGAAAGCCAAGCAACTGCCCTGATGGCAGTGATCCTTATCAGCTAAATTCCCTTCCTGCTATCAGACTCATGAGGAGATCAGAGTGAGATCTGTGGTAATTAAAAATGAACGAGACCAAATTAGTTAAGCGCATTCCCCACTGTCAAGAAGTAATGGAGTGACTCAGCGGTCTGGATTCCACTGGGGGAGGCTGTCTGTCTGCCACCCTCCAGCGCAACACTCCTTGCCTCCATGTATGTACCCTACCTCCAAAACGCCACTGGGAAGATGCCTGGAGGGGACATCTTAATTGGGAAGCAGAGGAGAGCCACACAGAGTAGCTCTAGGTATAATAAATATTGCCTTTTTCCTAGCCAAGATCTTTGCTGCACTTTTAATGTGTCTCTTTGCAGGATCCCTTGCAACCGTGATTTGGTGGCATCAAAAATTTCACTCATCTCTGAACAAACACAAGCCTGAGAGAGGTGGCTGAGCAGCCCGGTGTGGCTGTGCCATGGCCCGTCCAGAGGCAGCCTTAAGGGACCACACTGCACCCAACAACAAAACACAGGCTGACACCCTGATGTGGGGTCTGAAAGTGGTGACGGCCACAGCCTCCTGGGGCAAGCAGATCAGAAAAAAAAAGAGGAGAGTGCAATATAGAAAGGGGAATGTTGTCCCAGTGCATTGCAAACAAGCTATTGTATTGCAGAGCTGCTCCTGCACCTTCCCTCCCACGTCTGGGGTCACTGCATAGCAGGACCACAAACGTCTGTCATGTGAAGTTCCTTCTTTCTTCCTACCTTCCACCTGGATGGTAAAAATGTTGTGGGGAGGGTGGCAGGAGGGAAAAGTGGTCTCATCACATTGCTCTGTGCTCAGGGCAAGATAAAGTAAAAAAAAAAATCTTCATCTAATACCCAGGTCATAAAGCAGTCAAAATGTGATGGTCCTTCTTATGCTGACCCCATGACTGTTTCTCAGAGGACCCTGTCTTCTGTGCAGGTAAACTTTGCCGATTAAGTTTTTGAAGACTCAAAAAAAGGTCTGAATCCTGACTGTTTTGGAGACTACAGCCACTTTGGGGAATGCTGGCAGTTACTCTCAGCGGGTCACAGTCAGCTGTGCTTTGCAGGTCGATGTGCACTTCGAAATGCAGCAGAGCGCAGAGATACCCAACCTAATTTTAAATGGGTTCATTCAAATGAAAAGCAGTAAAACATAACATCCTGAAAATGAGCACATCTCAAGACACCAACTGAGCTCCAGTGCCACAGTTAGATTGCTCCAGAGATGTGAAACACCTGAGTTAATACATTTTTAGCAATCTCAAGTGTCTTTCCGCTCCACCAGAGACCACAGTCTAGACGTATTTATAGAGGTGATTGGAGACATTTAACATATTGTTATACCATCTTTCAAATTCCTAGTTCAGGCACAATTTAAAGAGAATGACTGCTGAGAGTTTGGAAGCAGGAGAGGTTGGTGCAGTATTCTCAGGATCCAAAATTAATGAGAGCCTGCAAGTCACTTCTGTTTTCAGGGAGTAGTAAAGATCAATAGCAGATATTCTCAAGCAGCAGGCATTTGTGAACAGATGAAAACAACCACAAACAGTACATTGTGAAATCAGCAGCAGTGGAAGATGTGTTCCAAAAAAAACCTACTTTCTCACACAGATTCCTCCATATCCACCTTGTCCTAACTGCCACCAAGGACCACTGAGGGCTCTGCCAACCTCAAGAAGACAAAAAAATGCCCTAAGAGCTCACGCTGCTATACAACTGCAACGCTTTTTTAAGAGCAGAAATATAGTTGGCTCAGCTATATGTCAGGACTAGTAGATCCCAACCATAACTTCTGAAGACAACAGAATTCCAAAGCTGGAAATTGTCCTACCTGGGGTCTGTGGTCCCTGATTCCACAGGCTGAAGGACTGAAAGAGATACGTAAGGGAGTCCAAGACTCTACCAAATGTCAAGATGAGCCCCAGTGTCAGTATGGTCTGGCATAGGGTAGGAACTACAAGGTGTAGGAGAATCTGAATAAATTTGTAGAATGTCCAGGAAAACTCATCTCAAACGATATGTCACAGTTATGGTATTTCTTGATAGGCCTCGGAATAAAATAACACTAGGCCTATGAGAAAAGAAAGGCATCTCAAGGAGCCATTAATTACTTGGTGAGATGTGTATGCAACCCCTGGCCAAGTCTGCTGCACAAATCTCACTCTGTACACGATCCACTAAGAACATGAGTCGTAGCAGCCCCAAATATACAACCTTTCATTTTCCTCAGGGTACAGAAATTTGTGCTTTTAGTATAAGATGTCCTTGGTCCAGCTGCTGTGTTGTCAGATGAGACAGAAGCCACCAGCTCAGAGAATATGACAAGTCAGTGAGGAGATGTCTATCTGTCAGCATTTTCAATACAACTCATCATCAACAACAGCCCCCCATGTGCAAACTCTAAAGAGCTGGAGGGCACATAATTTTCAAAAACTGCCTCTCCTAGTATATCCCACCCACTGAAGAATGGACTGTCAGCCAAATTCTGCGCTGGTTCAAATGTTTTGCAGTAAAAAAACACATTAGCCAAGCCTATTTTATTTATTCAGCAGAACTCTGTACTTTGGTGTCTAATATCACAGCCAATCTACTGGGCAAAGTTTTCCCCTTGCTTAGCAGGAGGCCAAATATGGAGAAGCCAGAGACTCATCTATTGTTTATAAAATAGTTGAATTTTCATCGGAACTCATTTAAGACCAGAAAGACACACAAATAAGAAAAGATGAAGATGGAAGTGCACCATTTGTCGAAATCCGTAGCAGAAAGTCAAGGAGAATGTGATGTGGCTGGACCTTAAACCATTTATCATAAGGTTTAAGAAGAAATAGTGTATATCAGAAAAAATGAGTTATACTGATGTACTCTAGGGTAGACCAAACGTGGTTGTGCAGCAGAAGGGATAACACTATCTGCTCCTTTATTGTGCAGACAGCAAAAAGTAACAGGCTTGAAGTACAAGGGAGATTTAACAGCAGAAAAAGCTCTTACAGGAGGGAAAATGAACAGAACAAAATAGATGAGCAAATATCTGGGGAGCTTGTGGGCTCTTCATCACCAGAGGTCCCTGAAAACAGTCCAGCCAAACATCAGCCATGAATGACAGTCATTGCTGCTATAGCTATTCGGGGTGAAGGATGAATTATGGGATCACCTGAGGTACTTCCCAGCTCTGTACTTCTGTAATTGAAAACACATCCTAAGGATATACAGAGATTCCAGATTTAAAACCTCAGAAACTAAACCCAAATACTAGGAATGGCACAGGCAACTTCTCAAATGATGCTTGCAAGCAGTCAGAAATCTTCCAGTGGTCAACACTGCTGCAGAAAACATTTATGTGCCTTACGCTGGAACATATGCCGTAAAGAAATGAACAGTAAACCTTTACAGGAGAAGAATCAGAAGTGAATAAAATCTCACCTCTCCTACACTAGAACTGAAAGAACATTGCCATCCTTCATCTCGCTTGTCAGATGCAATAATTTATAACCCCTGGTACAAATTACTGAGAGAGCACTGCTAGGATCTTTTGTGAAGAGAATTGGTAGAGCAAGGAAGTGTGATGGGAAAGAGCATTCTGCTTGGGAGGCTACAGAACAGTGAGGGAATAGTTCAAATGTGTTTGCAGAGCAGCAGCTTGCTTATGTCTCCAGATGCAAAGAAGTGTCTTAACATTAAAAAAAAAACACGCAGGACCAAGTGATATGAGAACACTCTTAGTTTTTAAAAACAAATACATAAATAAATAAAATGCAAAAGCTTCAGCATGAAAATAACTCAGCCAAATAAGACATTTACCATTATGCATTCAGCTTATTAATTAGCTAAATAATGCAGGTAACGAGAATGTGGACACTATGCAAATATCATTTGTCCACTCCTGGTCACCATTTTGGCCAATACAGCTACAAATGAACTGGAGAGCTGCAGAACTTAAGAGTACGACAGCTCAAGACAAGCAACCCCATCTCTTCAAGGGGTGTTGTAATACAAGTGGCTCGTCTGTGAATTAGCATACAAGGGTACCTGTAGCAGATATCGAGTTATATATCTACACTGCAAAGACAATCCCTGCTCCACAGCTCCAAGAGACAAGGGGAAGGATTGGAGGGGAAGGACTAACTTGGGGACACTCAGAACATCAGTGACAGAGCTAAGAAGCCACACAAGGACAAACAGCACAACAGCTAGTAACGGTCTGTAAAAGGAAAAGTGCCAACATACTGCATTCCTTCCCTTTCACCGGGTCTGGTAGTCCAGAGCACTCCACCGACGGATTCGGGACAGCCACCCTCCATCTGGAGCCACTGCTGTCGCACTCTGTGTACTCGAAGTGGTAATCTGCCTGCAAGCAATTACAAAGAGTTTCAGTTTCATCATAACATTTGCGTATTAAGCTAATTAATCAAGACTGGGATTAGCAAACTCAGTTATAATTAAACCAGAAAGGAAGTAGCTGGTGTGGAACATACTGTGCAGCACTCTCACTGCTTTGATGATCACCATGTATCATCACAGAGCAAGCACAAAGCACATCGGATGCTGTGCAGCACAAATGTTCAGGCAGAGGGTGGGATTTGCAAAAGCACTTGAGAGACAGGACACAGATTCCACTAGAATTTTTTTTTCCCAGTCTCTTAGAGCAGGATTAATCCCAAACTTCTGGTCATCACGGTATCTGATCTACAGTAGCTAACCAGGCTTCCTCTTTGGTCAATGGAGCAACCCATACCCAGACCACGAGTCATCCCATGTTAGGCTGGATGTCTAAAATGGATGGGATTAATCACCTGTGAGTGCCTTTCCCTCTTCATCGATTTCAGAGGAAGTCCCGACAAACTAGGGGAGATAAACCCAGTATTGGGATGCCTCTGAAAATGCCATCCAGGGTCAGTTCTGAGGAGTACCTCAAGGCAGAAGGATGGTGTGAGGGAAGATGGTCTCCCCATGGTCTCTGTGACTGAGATAAGCCCTGAGCAGTCTAAGTGAAAAGCAGTAAGAAACATCCTAGCATCAGCTAGGAAAGAATATTAGCTATCTATCTTACTAATAATATCTATTCAGATCCCACATACAATCTAGACTCTCATTTAGTTACATTTTTAGTTTTGTCTTTGTAGCTTTGTTTCCAAATTCATACCCCAGAATTTTACCATTAAAATAAACCTCAGCAACATCTCATTCTTTAAACAGTTTGGTATCAAGAAAGAGTTTGGGTAAAGCTGGCAGAATTGGTGCATACCCTTCTTCAGATGGAACAGATCTATATTAAAATGACACATACTGGCAAGCTCCATGAGATGTTTCCACATGGGCAAGGCCACCTCCAGATCCTTTTACAGTCAATAGAGGACAAACGATGGTCACTTGCCTATTTTAGACACCTGCTGCAGAGGGGACGAGGAGATAATGGATGTCCTAGAAATGCCTCTATCTCCCCACTGGCTACAGAGGGAGACGAGCCACTTGGTTTGGATGGAGACTTCTCCATTTCCTCAAGGGAACCCCACCTCTGACACTTCATGGCCCTGTGTGGCCCATAAAAATAACACACAAAATCATGGGACTGAGGAAAACGGGATCAGAGCTTTAGCCACAGGCTCGAGGTTTACACGGCTTTAGGGTAAACTGGTGTGGTGGATCCATAAAATTTGGTTGGTTCCTCTAAATTTAGATGGCTTCTTCTGGGAGGACTGGCCATGAACTAAAGAGAGGGAAGGCAGTGGTCATGTCCATAGACCAAGGCACAAGCAGAAGAGATCCTTAGCTGGTGTAGCTCACTCCCACTACGGCAAAACCCACCCATGAGGCAGCATAAATCTGCCTTCCTAAAGTTCTGTGTCACCATGACTGCAGACATCAGTCCCTAATCTACACTGCCCTAGGAGGAGGTATTCTGTGCACACAAGGATTATTTTGGGGGCAATCTTTTCCAGCTCTTTCTATGACCCCCTGCAGTGCCAACATCTCACATGAAGGAGAAGAACAGGGGGAATCAGGTGGATAAATCCATGCTGGCTCTGGTATAGATTAGTTAATCCCTGCAAATATTCAGCTGACTCACAAGGAGAAGACTCACAATTCTCCTCATTTACTTATAGAAAAGCAAACAATACTGAGTTTAATACTTCTCCTACTGTTACTATAGCTCTCCAGAGATGTTGAGATGTAATAAAGTCCTACCTAAATATCATTAAAGTCTTTGTTATTTTGCTTCCAAGAGCAAATAATTTTCTGATTTCTCTGGAATTAATATTTTTATTGTTCAATGAATGTCTTTGTGGTTCAACCTATGGTTTAGAAATCTAACTAACAACACAGCAGAAAGGAAAACTATTTGTCTCAAAAATAAATCAAGGCATAAGAAGATACTATCAAACCTAGAGCCACACATAAAATATGATATATCACACTCTCAACTCCACAAAATTACTCAATTAAATTATGTATTTTTCCCCCTTTCATCTCATTATGCAATCTTCAAGGAACAGAAAAAAAACAGTCCTCAATCATCTTGGTATGAAATCTGCCTATATGGCAACCAGAATATATAAATAACATATCTGTAATAGATCCATCTCATAGTTCATATCACATAAGGAAAAAAATTATCTATTAATTTAAATATGCAAGACTGGAATGAAGCAAAGAAAAGGATATAGACATGCTCTGAACCTGACTCATGTTCAGATCTCTTTCCTACTTCATATCTGGTCAAAAAAATTACAGAGAGCAGTTTGGTGTCAACAATCCAGGTGACTCTCATAGTCATCCTCTCAAAATACACTTCAGAGATGTGTACTCAGCATGCAATCCCTCTGCGGGCAGAGGGGGGCTCAGAAGTGGTGCAGCTGTGAGGGACACACCATGCAGTGTAGAAACATCCCCTCTAATGTTGTCTGACTGTCAACTATCACCAGAGAGTCAAAACTTAGGATAGTAACTAAAATCATAAAGAAAAAGGGTTTCTGCTATCCTTCCAAGTTCAGGCAGAAGAGTCAGGTCTCCATCTCTCCTCTTCCATCCCTCCATGGACACCTCTCCAGCTTTAAACAGTTAGATGAAGTTTCCGGAGAGATGGACCCAACAGATGTCCTTCCTTCTGACCACCTCATCCCTGTGTGCAGCTAGCCGTGTCCCAGAGGAGTCCCAAGACTCACAAGGAAGGTTGTACAGCAGAACAAAGCTCTTACCTGGTCTCTTTCCGTTACTTTTTCCTCTACTGTGCTCAGTTCCCTTATGGAAGAGGGGGATTATTTTTTTTGTTGTTGTTCTTTATTTGACCTTCAACTCAACTTTATGTTTGGAAACCACTCCATGGACTCTGTTGTTCCTCTCGTAATTGACTGTAATAAAGACTCTGCAGATGAATTTCTGTCCTTGGTCACACACACATAGCTCCGAAATCTATGCCAGCTACCATCGCTACCATCTTCTTCCCTATGCTATAGTTTTACCTAGAAACAACCATTCATGGCCCAGCTGTATCACTCTTTTAAAACCAGAATATACCTGCGCTGCATCACAGGCATGACAGCAGCTCACAACTTCAGCTGCACCACTGGCCAGCTTTAAATTAACCAGCTTGGCTACTTATAGTGGGTGAATATAACTGCATGGATCTCTGGTTCAGCTAAATGACCCAGTATCTCCAGGTGGTTTAGCAGCCATGGTGACACCATTCTCAGCACCCGGCGTAGCTCAGGTCTATCCCCACAAGCTGGAAGTATGCCTTGACTGCAGCACTGACACCCTCAGAGCACACGTGATGTATGCAAGCACTGGAAATCACCCATTAACACTGGCTTACTGGGCTCAGCGCTTCTCATCTGCCTCAGCAATCTGAACTTCCAAATATAGAAGGCTGACAGAGGAGCCTCCTCTGCACTGTGCACTGCTTACAACACCTTTGCATCTCATGGAGAAATTCCGTTCCATTATACTGGGATTTCTTCTCCTCCCTGACAGAGAAATTTCTTCACCCACCAGTTCTCTGAAATGAATTTCATGGCAAATCTACTGCCAGATGTTATCCTTTGCCAGCTATTACTCTGGTTTTGCTTTCAGTGTTTTTTCCCCACTATCAACCAGACATATAGTATCTTTAAATTTGGCCATGGGCCTGTTTTAATTTTAACTCTAAGTCTGACTCTGTTTCATTACTTTTCTGGGCTTGGCCTTAATGTTCTAAACATGTCCCTCCCCCAGTTCAGCTGTTATTTCCTATAACATCTCCCGCTTTATTGCTCATAATTCCTTGGCTTTGGCAAAACTGGTTTGAGACCAAAGAGTAGGTTTCCACAGGGGAGTGTCTCTGAGAAAAAAATGAACACCACCCCATATTGCGTTAAGCTAAAAAAAAAAAAAGGCAATTTTCTAAATGGAAAATTGATGCTGTTCCAAGAAGCTGCTCAGAATCAATTAAATTTCTAATGAAAGATTAATAGTAACCTGAAAAATGCTGCCAAAAATAGGCAAGTGTGTTTGTTTTACCCTGTGCTGAATTTTGCTTTACTGTTCTTGGAGAATTAGTAAAATCACATCTGCTCTACCATGCAAAGCTGTTGTAAGAAACTCTCTGACATACGTACCCTCTCTTTGAAGGACACCGTGTACAAAAAAGATGCCCTCGTGCATGCACTTGACGTCAAGGAGACGGTGCACTGGTCACAGCTCTGGCCAGGGGGAGAAAATAATGACAGAATTTGTCCATCATGCTGTGTTCAAAAAGCGTCAATATGGGATCGATGGCATGGGCCTGCCACCCTCACGTGTCCTGCGCGAAACTCCCGCAGACATCTCCTGGCTCTGTGGGGGCACCCGCACCTCCTGCTCTGCAGCCTTTCTCTGGCTCCCAGCCCACCAGGAGCTGGCTAAGTGACACTTCAGCGAGGCATGTCCCCTCCATATGTCCTCCAACTCCACTGCCCTTCTTCTCACACAAGCCTTGTCTTGACTTTAAGTGGCATAGAGCGCTCCTCCTTGCCCAGGTCACCAGACCCAGTGCATTTAGTGTTGGATGGCTCCAGTGCAGACTTCGACATCTGAACTAGCTATCTCACAGTCTTTTACAACAGTTGACAGACACAGGCACTTCCAGAGCACAGGTCCTCTCATCTTAAAGTAAATGCCTATTTCAGGGCATTTCTGAAACTCTGGAAGTATTAGTTTCCTCTCCATTGACTGGAGAGCTTTCTCGCAGTCAACCTCCTGTAGAACTGAGCTTTCACCACAACAAAGAGCAACACCCACTTCAATGCTTTTTCTATTTTTCTGCACCAATCTTTTCATTCCCTCCTTTCACCTAGACTGGAGATCATAGAATCATAGAATCATAGAATCATAGAATGGTTTGGGTTGGAAGGGACCTTAAAGATCATCCAGTTCCAACCCCCCTGCCATGGGCAGGGACACCTTCCACTAGACCAGGTCGCTCAAAGCCCCATCCAACTTGGCCTTGAACACTGCCAGGGAGGGGGCAGCCACAGCTTCTCTGGGCAACCTGGGCCAGGGTCTCGCCACCCTCACAGGAAAGAATTTCTTCCTAATATCTAATCTAAATCTACCCTCTTTCAGTTTAAAACCGTTCCCCCTTGTCCTGTCACTACTTGCCTTTGTAAAACGTAAGATGCCCTGTAGCCCTTCCCACTTAACTAGAACTGAAGGGCAGAGAGGGCACAAGCCTTTACAACCAGTTCCCAATGCACTGAACACTTGATCCAGGCAAAAACAATGGATGAAGCCCAGGAGCAATAAACATTTACAATATCTGTTATGAAATATAATAGCAAGAGCATCTTGCAGTTTAACAGCTTGCTCTGCTCATGTTGTTTTCCAACCACAGACATCACTGAGCCAAAAAAAAAAAAGCAAGCTTCTACCCTGCCCACCACAATATTACTAAACAACAACTCTCAGGAGGTCTGTCACTTATTCCTTCCCTGAACTTGCACTGCTTGTTCCACTGATACTTTTGCTTAACCCGATTAACTGCATACAATGCTATTAAAAGATATTGCTTGCCAAAAGTGGCATCCGTAATCTTTAGAGACACGTGTGCTATCTATAGTTACATATGCAACAGGGATTAGCTGTGTATTTATTAAAAAAAAAAAAAGACCCACACACAAATAAAAGCCTCTTTTAGGAAAGAATGAATGCAGGAGGAGATAAGAAGAGAGTCCAACCCCATTGAGGACTCTTGTGATCCCCCAGACTAATCACACTGAAAAGGAGACAACACTTTCACTTCCCTGGTACACCAAGACGTGATATCCCAAAAGACGGCAGATGTAGAAGCACAGCAGCCTCTCTGCGTGGCTGTGTTTACCCATGTCTGGCCTCTGTAGCATTAGCTCCCTGAGGGACCATGCTTTCAACACTTTGAGACTACTCCAGTGCTTTCAAGGGCTGCCTATCAGTCACTTCTCCTAATTCAGGCTTTGAAAGAGGAGATGCAAGTTCCCATTTCTTATTAGTTTTGGGCTTCTAGCCCATCCTCCTTTTTTACTGCACTCATTATTTCTAGTATATCCTCTGGCATCAGTAATCCCACTTCCCCTTGTGCTCCTGTCATCCTCAGCCCATGAGCGAGCAGCAGACCCGTCTCTCAGCAGGGTTCTATCACATCACTCATTCAGACCTAATGCCCAGCTCTACACTTCTCCTGAACGTGAACACGTTCCTATTTAATCTCCTTTGAAACTACTTAAATTAGTGCTTTTCAGATGAAAACTTGAGCCAGGCTTTCAATTATTTCCATCCCTATTCCTAAATCCCCAAATTCCTAAAGACATTTATGTGTATTCTGTCTCATTTCTCTTTCTGGACTCCTAATTCATTTGTGGCTTTTTTGGCAGAGAGAAACCAAGCCCTAACTGCATTACTTAGAACCCCACAAGGCAGCTCCATATATTCAGACTTTCTGGAAAATCAGACTATTTGCATCTTGAGCCCAATTCAAGCACCAGGTTTCAACCACCAGAAGCTGAGATTGAAACACTGCCAAAGCCATCTGCAAATTAAAGACGAACTGAAGAGGTTTACTGAATGAAAGCCAAAATTCAGCAAAAATATATCATCAATATTTGTGAGGAATCAAAATAAATGACATTTTAGGTAATTTTTTATATAACCTGTTTAAACATAATTTCCAGGAGTCTAACCCATATGTGTTAAAATAAATGTCTCGTCCTAGGCCAGTGAGACGAGCGACCTGCAGTGGACAGATCTCTGCAGAATGACGGGGTAAGTTCAGAGAGCCATGAGCAGCTCTGTCAGCAGAAGGAGGACAGAGACAACCCTTATCAATGTTTAGAAACAAGCTGCTGATAGAAAAGTGTTTGGGTGAATATTGTGTCCCAGTGGAAATGAGAAAGGTACCGAGCTCTCATACCAACGAGGTCAAAGGACTTCCTTCGCCCTTGGTCAGCATACTGCAGCATCGGATGATGGTCAGCAGCGAGGAGGTGTTTACAGCACATCTCAGATGTCCAGAGCAGAGCACACGAACTGTGCTCATTTCTCCCTCTGGAGCTGGAGGAGTTAGCTAACCTAGCTTAGACAAATATGTTTCCATGCAAGCATCTGAGGTTAGGTGGGACAAGTCCTTCCCTGTGTATGTCTTCACCCAGTTGTGACACGCTGGGCTGCCATTTCAATTCTGAATGCATTGGAGCAGCCTCTGAGCAGCTCCTAGTCCAAGAGGCACCCACTCTTAACTGAGCCTCACAGAGACGCTTGTCATAGAAATAATGGGTTATTACTATGGCAGAGCTTTAAAGTAAGAGATAGCAGGGCTGGAAGGGCACTCCAAAAGCCATTTAGTCCATCTTCTTGTCCCCCATACTTAAACCATTCCTGACAGAAGTTTGTCTAACCTCTTAGAACACCCGCAATGATGGATGGTACGTAGCTTCCCAGGGTAAAGCTCATCATTATTGGCTAGATAAAATGATGCTAATGTGCATGGACCATTCATCAGGCAGCTAATGAAGCAGTTATCATCATCAAGGAAGCTGAGCACAGGAGCTAGGAGAAATACGTGGGGGTTTAGGGTTTATTTGTTGAAAAGCGCAGCCCATTTCAACATAGAAACAGATTCAGAGAGCAGGCTGGCATCAAAGGCTGGCTGTCTCCTTCCAAGAAACTGCATTTACTGTACTATACTACACATGTACTATACATTTACTATACGGTTTGTTAAGGACAGTGCATTCCTATGTGACACAACATCACCTGCATGAAACTTCAGGGCAGTGCTCTAAGCAGTGTCTTCTCTTGGCCTTCAGCCACCCTCACTCTGGCTGAAATCAGCAGAGATTTCCTGGCCTCACTGGGTACCATTCGGGGTCAGACACCATCATCTTTCAGCAGAGCCAGTGCGCTTTTTCACTCTGACATTTCTACAGCCTTTTTCAAATCCTTTTCAGCAGCAGTCTAGCAATGACTAGGAGAGTTTTTATTATCATTATCTTATTTATCCTTTCAGTGACCATTTCCAGTCTGAAAAGGTCAGGTCAGCCAGCAGCCCTTTGACTGTGAGAAATTTATTTTTCTTTTAAACAGAACTTCACAAACAAGCTATGTGCAGCCCTCGTCCAGACATCTCTGAAAGTGTCTGGGATTATTTATTTTCGCAACCTACAGAGACAAGTGGTCTTTCGTAAAACAGTGCCTCTTTCATCCAGGGCCTCATCTGTTGCCCAGCTAAGTCAACAAAAGATACCCATTGACTTCAAAGGACAACAGGATCAGCCACAGTCAACCAGCTCATGTACTCATCACCCTAAGTATTAAATAGCAGAAGATGGGCATTACCATTCTTGCAAGTAAAACTCTAGAGAAAGCAAAGACCTTTCTACCTTTTAAGATCATCCCATTGAATTTCATGGGTGGAGATACCAAATACAGAATTCTACAGGATGGTGCAAAATGGCCCTTGAAAAGATCATTTTCAGCCAGACAAGCTATATGTGCCAAGGCATCTTCGGTGATGGATTAATAAGTTAATAAGAGATATTGGGCAGTCTGCCTGCCCCCACCCACATTTTTCCTCTTCCCTTGTGTCAGCACATCCATCATAAAGTCATTTTTTTTCACTAGTTTTCAGCCAGAATAGATCCCTGATCTGGTTCGTCACATGCTGTGTGAGCACTGCTGTGGACACAGAGGAGAAAGTGGCAACGAGTGGCTGGGGTGGAAAGATGGAGAGGGGAAGAAAAGCAGGGAACAGGACCGACCTGATGGCCACACAGACTTAGACTGGGGTAACCTGATGGTGAAAGTGTGCCTTGATCCTGATGTCTCCCCTCCCAGCTTTCACAGCTGTGTTATTCAAGGGTTTGGGTCTCTCTCAGGCACCACAGAACAGTTTAATGAATATGGAAATTAAAACAATTTCTAGGAATACACATCTCCACAGCCACTCAACAGAATTTCCAAATACATATTCTGGTTCATAGCAACAAAACCTTACAGATCTTCACCAAAGAGATTTTTTTAATACCCATCAGGCCATAAAAATAGAAAGTTAAAGAATAAACTTTGTGTTATAGCTGCACCTTTGGTGAAACACTGACTCTTGTTTTAATGCTTCTCCCTCCCCACTTTACATAAAGCAACTCGCAGAAAAGCCATCAGCAAGAAATTCAAACATGACTATACATGCTAGCATGGTGTCTGAAGCCCTAAAATACTTTTTTTTCTAAAAGGAGAAAGTAGGAGTTAAACCCTCCCATCCTGCTCCATTGCCCCCCCATAGCTTGACTTGGGTAATTTGGAGATGTGCGAGTGAGGGCTGTAGACACATCTCAGATAAAGTATGTGAGATGGAAGTAGTAAATAGCACCTTGTAAAAACGTCAGGAGGTCTCAGATTCCTTAGCAAACAGGAAGATTAGGGCTCTCTTACAATGCATAGGCAGGATAGTTTGGACCAGAGGCACAAGTCCTCCTCCTTGGTCAACTGCTGGCTTGCTGTGGAGTCTCGAAGAAGTCTTCACTCATCTGCCCCACAAGTATAATCTCATTTTGCACACCTGGAGATGATGATACCCTTCTCTGAAGATTATTTTGGGAACCAGTCCATTTTTGAGTGTCTTACCTAAAGTCAAATTATGAGATAAGTCAGGAGTGGAATCCAGAAGCTGAGTTCTTAAAGAGTTAATACTTCTTACTCTACAGGCGAAGGTCAAAACCACAAAATAGGCCTAAATTAACTAATGTAATTCCACAGCATTTCACCCGCTGTCTGTATAGCTTCAGAAGAATGAAAGGCTTGGAGCACTTATTTTCTTACATTTAGGACTGTAACAGGCCAGTTACAGAAGCCTCGAAGAGGACGCTTCTGTCAGGATAGATCTTGTAAAAACAGCAGGTCAATAACCTGTTGCTGTGTCTCTGGTGGGTCATTCCATGAATTCAAGCCAACAAACACCCACCAGAAAGAGGACATAAGCTGTCAAATAGTATGGCACAGAAAGCAGCAGATGTTTACTCCTGTTTCTGCACCAACTCATCTCTGCCATCATCTGATACAAGAAGCCTCCTCTCTAGACTGAAGGGATACGCTCTGGGGTCCCCAACACAAGAAGGACATGGAGCTGTTGGAGTGAGAACAGAGCAGGGCCACGAAGATGATCAGAGGGCTGGAGCACCTCTCCTATGAAGACAGGCTGAGAGAGTTGGGGCTGTTCAGCCTGGAGAAGAGAAGGCTCCGGGGAGACCTTCTAGGAGCCTTCCAGTTCCTGAAGGGGGCCTACAGGAAAGTGGGAGAGGGACTTTTTACAAGAGCAGGTAGTGATAGGACGAGGGGGAACGGTTTTAAACTGAAAGAGGGTAGATTTAGATTAGATATTAGGAAGAAATTCTTGTCTGTGAGGGTGGTGAGACACTGGAACATGTTGCCCTGAGAAGTTGTGGATGCCCCATCCCTGGCAGTGTTTAAGGCCAAGCAGGATGGGGCTTTGAGCAACCTGGTCTAGTAGAAGGTGTCCCTGCCCATGGCAGGGGGGTTGGAACCAGATGATCTTTAAGGTCCCTTCCAACCTAAACCATTCTGTGATTCTATGATTCTATGATATTCCTGCAATCATTCACTTTTGGGCTCCACTGCCCAGGACTATGAAAAACAGTGCTGGTTAATACCTTTGGAGTATGTTGGGTTTAGAATACGATGCCAGTCAAATAAGAGTGGTTCAAGGATCAGGAAAAACCTTTCAAGACAGCTCTCAGATGGAGTCTGCTGATGCAGGACTGGATTGAGGCGTTCCACCTTCTCATCAGAAAACTTTTTATAATATCAATCCTCATATCTCCTACAATGTCACCAAACTTTTTAGTTGAAAGTTAACTGCCTCAAGGGTGACACAACTTTCTCAAGACACAAATAAATTTAAATGATGGCATGAAACTGTCTGGCGTGTTTCCAACAGCAAGGATAGAAGAGAAATGAGAGAGACATGTTCAATACTCAGAGCTTCCGCTGGGAGGAAAATCTGCTAGACGTGATCAATTAATTCATTGTAATAAAGAGCACTGCAACCTGCTATCGATCATTTTTGTCCCGTGCTTTGTATCAGATGGATTTCTAATATATGCACATGTCAGGGAGCTGGAAGGAATATTACTCAGCAAGTCTTTCAATTGGCTTTTTTAACTACAAATCATGCAATTATTTTGTTAACAAGTCAGGGACGTGTTAATGATCTGATGACATTTCATTTATGACTGTTGTCTAGGTAGGGCCTCCAAGGTGCACTAAACACAAACAAATAAAAAAGCAGTCACCTTCAACTAGGGTGTGGGCCCGTACGCACCTGCATGTGCATTTTTAAATGCACACATGAAAACTCACACAAGGATAATTCTGTCACCATCTCACCCACAGGCTCCATCTCTCCTCGGCTGATAAAATTTGGTCGAGTGCCACTGTCTTCAGCAGAGCTACACTGAATTACACCCACAGAGACTCAAACTTCGTTTATCTTTTAATAGAAAGGCAAAAGGTCGTTAAAGGTAACACATAGGTCTCAGGTGAAATTTGGCATACCCCACTGCTGTTCCATGAGACCTGCCCTGATCATGCAGCCAGAACTGCAACTTTTTGTCTCTGCTTTCAAACCCTTCCAGCAATGACAACTAATTAGGTGCTGCAGAATTGTTTCATCTTCCACCTGTGTGCCAGAGGTGATTAATTGCATTCACAGAACAAGTCAGAAAGCAATTCCAAGCACTCCAGTAAATCCCACCATGGACCAGCGTGAGGAGACTCTATAAAGAGCCAGACAGGATGGGATTGACCTTGCCAGGACATGGACGGCAAGGACGACAGAGCAGGAGCTTGATGTCTTTCCCTATCTTGGAATAAAAAAAAATGCTCTGAGAAAGCGCTCCTTTCATGATGCAACATCTCACTGCAGATGGGGCACTGGGCACAAACGCTGCTCCCTTCCAGGGTCCCATTGCAGTTCCTCAGGGTCTATGGCATGGGCACGTCATGGCAAGGCCCAGAGTGCTCCGAAGGAGGGTTGTAGCTAACTTCTGCCTTCTCTGCTTGCTCACACCCACTGATACCCCACTGCAAAGCCCATGGCTGGATTTCCTCTCGGGATCTGACAAACCCATTTCCCTTATCCCCTCTCTCCCCAGAGGCTTTTATGCTGTATTACATGTCACTGAAGTGCTGGTGCTCCAGAAGTAATATTAACATTAAATGTAGGTATTACAGCCAAAGCCATCTGTTCCTTTCCATTGATTACAAACCTCTTCTCGCCCTGCACTACCCCAGCTTCATGCTTTCTCCTGCAGCCTGTGGCACCCCGACAAATACACACATAAACAAATTTGACTCCAATTACCTCTGCACAAGGATTCAGATCAGCCTGACAAGGGATTACCAACAGCAAGGAAACAAGTATCTGAGCTCCTAAGGTTTGTAGAGCTGGATAGAAAATATCCTGATGGACACTGAAAGGGAAAGACATCACCGGGTCAACGCAACTGCCCTTTCACAGCACCCTGAGTGCTTCGGTGTGTGCTTCATCTCAGCTACATGCAGATGGACCTGTGACTCTGATAAGATAAAAATCATGCTTCAAGTGAAGACATGCTGCTCCGAATTCAGGTGGTTGCCAGCAGAATGACACCTTAACCTGGCCTGAGACGAGTGCAGGTCTTTGGAGAGCTGAAAGGGTACAGGTGCCCCCAAAATACAGGAGGGCAGAAATATAACTTGGGACAAAGCAGAAAGGCATTCAGACCTGCGTGGTAAACCAGGAGTGAAGCAAGGAGCAAACAAAGCCTCTTCCCTTTCCTTTAAGGACTGACCTGAAGCTCCAGCTGAAACAGCTGCAGTAATACTTCCCCACAAGCTCCACATAATCGCTTTTCCCCCTTTCATTATTTCAATTTCCTATTTCTACGCAAAACTCCCACGGGAAAAGGTCACAAATGATTTGGACAGAGACAGTCTTCAGCAAGCAGAGCAGAAAAAACAATTTACAACCCTTTTCCTGGGGCAGTGACAACTCTCTTCCCTCCCTCTCAACATTGGCGATGTCGATGAGAATTTTTCTGGCCTTGTGTCCTTGCCAGGCCAGACCAGCCTCATCTCTCCAGCAAAGAGCAGATGCCAGACCCCCATCTTGTCCCTGTCCCCTTGGCCGCCCCTCAGGATCGCTGCTCAAGCCTGCGTGGGGTGGCCAAGCTGCTCGGATCTGCCCCGGGCTGTAACAATAGCTCAGGAAAGCTGTTTGCTCCCTCAGTTCCTCTTCAGGTAGCATGGAGCAACAGAGCCAAAACTCAGCAAACAAAAGCTCAATCAATCGAGGCTCGAAACAGAAACAAGACCACGCTGACTGTCACAACAGAGCACAGAAGGAGTTGCATGGGCTTGATTGCATGCAGAGCTAAAAGAGGCATAATATTTGTTCCTGGGGCTGCAGAATTTGCATACGACTCCCTCTGAGTTTACGAGACGTTTCCCCTGCATCAGGAAGTAAATAAGCATTATTAATTCTGAGTCAAAAGCAGAAGAAACCCCTCATTAAACAGGAATTTATAGAACTGAAGGCTCAGGCTCGCTGCGCTGCTCCACGGTCACCAGTGACAGATAGTCCGGCCCCATGTCTTTGCCACACAGCTGGGGAAGGAGTTGCAGCTAACCTCCAAACAATAAAATGTACAGCAATCAA